>NC_138293.1:21617500-22125000 GCF_965601325.2 Salmo salar | reverse complement strand
AATGGTAGCCTATATAGTACACTACGTTTGACCAGAGCTCTATGGGTCCTGGTCAAAACTAGTGCACTACATAGGGAATAGGGTGCCATTTGGGGGACACAATCCATAGGACTAGTTTTGTATTGGCCCCTCTGCCTGTCATACTGTCATACCATCTACCTCCATTTCAAATGGCACTCTATTCCCTATATAGTGCAGTACTTTTGACCAGAGCCCTATGTAGGGAATAGGATTCTATTGAGGACACAGGCATGTGCACTGTGTACGTGACCTTATGTGGTCGCCGATTCCCAAATATGAACTTGACTTTAGATAGCTACCCAAATTTGTAGCGAGATTTGTCAAAGTTGATTTGTGGGTGATTTGCGTCATGGCACAGCGTTGTCCTAATGTTAATTTGTGTTGTGCGGCTCCATTTTTTCACATCTCTGCTGTGTCTGGAAGGCTCTGTTCCCTGAATCCATCATGTTTCTCAATCCCAGTTTACACACAGGGTGTTTTTACACTCCCAGAATATGAGGATCTGCCTTCTACATGTCTTTACATTATTGGCGGTGTGTGGGCCATGGCCATGTGTGTCTAGCTAATAGTTTACCTCACCGCTTGAGTTGTCAGCCTTCTGATCAGATAAACAGTGAAGGTGAGCAGTGAGTATAGACTGGACAAAATGAAAGAGGGTGCCATTTGTGCCGCAGCCTGTTGGAGGGCAGGTACGGGAGTAGAGTGGACGAGTCCTCCAGAATCAGCCATGCTAGAGTTCTGTCTGAGAGAGTTGTATTGTCATTAAGGTCTCTGCTGTTTGTCTTGGCGTGGATGAGACTGGCTATGTGCTCATTTAGCTATTTCTAGGCCATGATCAGTTGGGGTCTGGAGCCTGGTCCAATCCCAAACTATTTCACCCCCTAGCAAGCTCTTCAGATACCTCCCAAATGGCACCCTATTCCCTATATAACCTAGTGCACAACTTTCGACCTGGCTCCATAGGGCGCATGTTAAAAGTATTGCACTATATAAGGAAAAGGGTGCATTAGTGACGCACAAATGAATCCTTTGTACATTACATTAGGGTTGGCGTGCTGCTAGGACAGGAGAAAGAAGTATGTAAGGGGATTTCTCTGGACTGTATTATGTTGTAATGTTTGTTAACCTCCCCCAGATAGTTGCAGTAGCTTTGTCTTCATTTTGTCAGCTCTCAGCCACGTTGCCTAAGTAACTTACTGTCCTCCATCTGTCAACGCAGCACACGGAGAGGTCTCCCTCCATGCTTAATCCTAAAGCTACACTCAATTATGCTCTCAGATGTGTGTGTGTGTGTGTGTGTGTGTGTGTGTGTGTGTGTGTGTGTGTGTGGGGGGCGTACATGCACGTGTGTTTCCCCCTCCAATTTGTTCTCTGCATTAATTCAGACCAGAAAGAGAGCACTGCAGCAAAACTAGTTCTCAGGGCTATACTAAAACCTCATGGCATAGTCAGTCATACAGTAAACTACACGCAAATGAGCCTACATGACCGAGGAAGCTACTAAACCTGCCTTGGTGTTCTCCGCTGTAGGGAGAGATTTGAAGAAGGATGAGTTTGGCTCTTAAACCTGCATTGGGGCTGCTGAGAGACTGTGTTGTGAGGATGACTTCTGCCTGAGCGGAACAAATGCAGCATCAGTACTTTAATATTAATGAAGTTTAAATATATAGTACCTTCATAAAGTATTCATACCTCTTGACTTATTCCACATTTTGTTGTTGCAGCCTGAATTCAAAATGTATTACATAAGGTAAACATCTCAGCCATCTACACACAATAGCTCATAATGACAAAGTGAAAACATGTTTTTAGAAATGTTTGCATATGTATTGAAAATGAAATACAGAAATATAATTCCGAAAGTATTCACACGCCTGAGTCAATACATGTTAGAATCACCTTTGGCAGTGATTACCAGCTGTCTTTCTGGGTATGTCTCTTAAGAGATTTGCACACCTGGATTGTACAATATTTGCATATATATATTCTTAAACCTCTGTCAAGTTCGTTGTTGATCATGGCTATACAGCCATCTTCAAGTCTTGCCATAGTCTTGAAAATCTAAGTCAATTGTAACTCAGCCACTCAGGAACATTCAATGTCGTCTTGGTAAGCAACTCCCGTGTATATTTGGCCTTGTGTTTTAGGTTGTCTTCCAGTGTCTGTTGGAAATCAGACTGAACCAGGGTTTCCTCTAGGATTATGCCTGTGCTTAGCTCTATTCCATTTCTTTTAAGCCTAAAATCCCTAGTCCTTGCTGATGACAAGCACACCCATAACATGATGCAGCCACCCCCATGCTTGAAAATATGAAGAGTGGTACTCAGTGACATGTTGGATTTTCCCCAAACATAATGCTTTGTATTCAGGACATAAAGTTAATTTCTTTGCCCAATATTTTTGCAGTTTTACTTTAGTGCCTTAATGCAAACAGGATGCATGTTTTAGAATATTTGTGTTCTGTACAGGCTTGCTTCTTTTCCCTGTCATTTTAGGTTAGTATTGTAGAGTAACATCAAATAGGGCTGGGTAATATATCAAATTAGTTTAATTCTAATATGTGTTTTAACACAATGTTCAAAATGCCTGTATCGCAAGAATCAACGTTTATATATAGTTTTCGTATTTATGAACATTCCAAGACTTTTTGTTCTCTTCTTCGCTCCTTCTGTGCTGTATGCACCATGCACCTTCCCACTCGCACACAGACACCAAGCCTGTTCCCCTGCCACTCACACACAGACACCAAGCCTGTTCCCCTGCCACTCACACACAGACGCCAAGCCTGTTCCCCTGCCACTCACACACAGACACCAAGCCTGTTCCCCTGCCACTCACACACAGACGCCAAGCCTGTTCCCCTGCCACTCACACACAGACGCCAAGCCTGTTCCCCTGCCACTCACACACAGACGCCAAGCCTGTTCCCCTGCCACTCACACACAGACGCCAAGCCTGTTCCCCTGCCACTCACACACAGACGCCAAGCCTGTTCCCCTGCCACTCACACACAGACGCCAAGCCTGTTCCCCTGCCACTCACACACAGACGCCAAGCCTGTTCCCCTGCCACTCACACACAGACGCCAAGCCTGTTCCCCTGCCACTCACACACAGACGCCAAGCCTGTTCCCCTGCCACTCACACACAGACACCAAGCCTGTTCCCCTGCCACTCACACACAGACGCCAAGCCTGTTCCCCTGCCACTCACTCACACACAGACACCAAGCCTGTTCCCCTGCCGCTCACACACAGACACCAAGCCTGTTCCCCTGCCGCTCACACACAGACACCAAGCCTGTTCCCCTGCCACTCACTCACACACAGACACCAAGCCTGTTCCCCTGCCACTCACTCACACACAGACACCAAGCCTGTTCCCCTGCCACTCACTCACACACAGACACCAAGCCTGTTCCCCTGCCACTCACTCACACACAGACACCAAGCCTGTTCCCCTGCCACTCACACACAGACACCAAGCCTGTTCCCCTGCCACTCACACACAGACACCAAGCCTGTTCCCCTGCCACTCACACACAGACACCAAGCCTGTTCCCCTGCCACTCACACACAGACACCAAGCCTGTTCCCCTGCCACTCACACACAGACACCAAGCCTGTTCCCCTGCCACTCGCACACAGACACCAAGCCTGTTCCCCTGCCACTCGCACACAGACACCAAGCCTGTTCCCCTGCCACTCGCACACAGACACCAAGCCTGTTCCCCTGCCGCTCACACACAGACGCCAAGCCCGTTCCCCTGCCACTCACACACAGACACCAAGCCTGTTCCCCTGCCACTCACACACAGACACCAAGCCTGTTCCCCTGCCACTCACACACAGACACCAAGCCTGTTCCCCTGCCACTCACACACAGACACCAAGCCTGTTCCCCTGCCACTCACACACAGACGCCAAGCCTGTTCCCCTGCCACTCACACACAGACGCCAAGCCTGTTCCCCTGCCACTCACACACAGACGCCAAGCCTGTTCCCCTGCCACTCACACACAGACGCCAAGCCCGTTCCCCTGCCACTCGCACACAGACGCCAAGCCCGTTCCCCTGCCACTCGCACACAGACGCCAAGCCCGTTCCCCTGCCACTCGCACACAGACGCCAAGCCCGTTCCCCTGCCACTCACACACAGACGCCAAGCCTGTTCCCCTGCCACTCACACACAGACGCCAAGCCCGTTCCCCTGCCACTCACTCACACACAGACGCCAAGCCCGTTCCCCTGCCACTCACTCACACACAGACGCCAAGCCCGTTCCCCTGCCGCTCACACACAGACGCCAAGCCCGTTCCCCTGCCGCTCACACACAGACGCCAAGCCCGTTCCCCTGCCACTCACACACAGACGCCAAGCCCGTTCCCCTGCCACTCTGGCAAGCGGTTTAAACTCGCTATTTGCATTTCAGGTTTGGTCCAACAGAATCGGTCATATGGACACAAACGCTTAGAGACATTTATTTGACTGTAATAGAGGAGAACTCAGCCTTTCTAACGATACCCTTTTCATGTCTCAGCTCCCACAATGTAGAACAGAGCAGACCCTACTAAAACCAGAGTATCAATGAACATGATTGTGGAAAATGAATGCTCAGTTTGTCAAGTGTGGCATTGTGGTACCACGTACTGCTAGCAGCGTTTTAGCCAGACTTATGTGCTAGCTGTCTAGTTTGTTTAATTAATGGTCAATGAGCATAAAAATACACATTTATATAAAGAATTGGCAACTCGTGAACAGGCTGTGTGTTTCAAACAGTAGGAGATGGAAAGGAGGGTGTGTTCATAAGTTCCACTGTTTTACGTTGTTAGCAAGCAAATAGATCCAAGTTGGCTAGGCTTTATATTTGACGTTTAGCTGGCTACTCACTAGCACGTGGGCTTGTGCTTCAGAGATTGAGACCTGAGTTAATGTTCTATAACAAAAAAAATGTTTTTATTTCACCTTTATTTAACCAGGTAGGCTAGTTGAGAACAGGTTCTCATTTACAACTGCGACCTGGACAAGGTAAAGCAAAGCAGTGTGACACAGACAACAACAGAGTTACACATGGAGTGAACAATAAACAAGCCAATAACACAATAAACAAGTCAATGACACAGTAGAAAAAATAGTCTATATACAGTGTGTGCAAAAGGCATGAGGAGGTAGGCAATAAATAGGCCATAGGAGCGAATAATTACAATTTAGCAGATTAACACTGGAGTGATAAATGAGCATATGATGATATGCAAGTAGAAATACTGGTGTGCAAAAGAGCAGAAAAGTAAATAAAATAAAAACAGTATGGGGATGAGGTAGGTAGATTGGGTTGGCAATTTACAGATGGACTATGTACAGCTGCAGCGATCGGTTAGCAGCTCAGGTAGCTGATGTTTAAAGTTGGTGAGGGAAATAAGTCTCAAACTTCAGCGATTTTTGCAATTCGTTCCAGTCATTGGCAGCAGAGAACTGTAAGGAAAGGCGGCCAAATGAGGTGTTGGCTTTGGGGATGATCAGTGAGATATACCTGCTGGAACGTGTGCTACGGGTGGGTGTTGTTATCGTGAACTGAGAAGGCGGAGTTTTACCTAGCATAGACGTATAGATGACCTGGAGCCAGTGGGTTTGGCGACGAATATGTAGCGAGGGCCAGCCGACTAGAGCATACAGGTCGCAGTGGTGGGTGGTATAAGGTGATTTGGTAACAAAACGGATGGCACTGTGATAGACTGCATCCAGTTTGCTGAGTACAGTATTGGAAGCTATTTTGTAGATGACATCGAAGTCGAGGATCGGTAGAATAGTCAGTTTTAGTAGGGTAAGTTTGGTGGCGTGAGTGAAGGAGGCTTTGTTGCGAAATAGAAATCCAATTCTAGATTTGATTTTGGATTGGAGATGTTTAATATGAGTCTGGAAGGAGAGTTTACAGTCTAACCAGACACCTAGGTATTTATAGTTGTCCACATATTCTAGGTCGGAACCGTCCAGGGTGGTGATGCTAGCCCGGCGGGCGGGTGCGGGCAGCAAACGGTTGAAAAGCATGCATTTGGTTTTACTAGCATTTAAGAGCAGTTGGAGGCCACGGAAGGAGTGTTGTATGGCATTGAAGCTCGTTTGGAGGTTTGTTAGCACAGTGTCCAAGGAAGGGCCAGAAGTATACAGAATGGTGTCGTCTGAGTAGAGGTGGATCAGGGAATCACCAGCAAGCAAGAGCAACATCATTGATATATACAGAGAAAAGAATCGGCCCGAGAATTGAACCCTGTGGTACCCCATAGAGACTGCCAGAGATCCGGACAACATGCCCTCCGATTTGACACATTGAACTCTGTCTGCAAAGTAGTTGGTGAACCAGGCGAGGCAGTCATTAGAGAAACCAAGGCTATTGAGTCTGCCGATAAGAATGTGGTGATTGACAGAGTCGAAAGCCTTGGCCAGGTCGATGAAGACGGCTGCACAGTACTGTCTTTTATCGATGGCGGTTATGATATCGTTTAGTACCTTGAGCGTGCCTGCTACCAGAAGTTAGTCATTATTAGTGAATGTGCCTTATGCATGTTTCTGGTTTAACAAAAAGGGCATTTTCATAGACTCAAATAAAAAATGTATTTGTCACATACACATGGTTAGCAGATGTTAATGCGAGTGTAGCGAAATGCTTGTGCTTCTAGTTCGGACTATGCAGTAATTTCCAACAAGTAATCTAACATATCAATTTCACAAGTGTAAAGGAATGAATATGTACATAAAAAAATATGAATGAGTGATGGTATAGAACGGCATAGGCAAGATGCAGTGGATGGTATAGAGTACAGTATATACATATGAGATGAGTAATGTAGGGTATGAAAACACAGAAAACATAAAGTGGCATTGTTTAAAGTGGCTAGTGATAAATGTATTACATAAATTTTTCCATTATTAAAGTGGCTAGAGTTGAGTCAGTATGTTTGTTGGCAGCAGCCTCTATGTTAGTGATGGCTGTTTAACAGTCTGATGGCCTTGAGATAGAAGCTGTTTTTAAGTCTCTCGGCCCCAGCTTTGATGCATCTGTGCTGACCTCGCCTTCTGGATGGTAGCGGGGTGAACAGGCAGTGGCTCGGGTGGTGTAGGTGTCCTGGAGGGCAGGTAGTTTGCCCCCAGTGATGTGTTGTGCAGACCTCACTACCCTCTGGAGAGCCTTACGGTTGAGGGCGGTGCAGTTTCCATACCAGGCGGTGATACAGCCTGACAGGATGCTCTCAATTGTGCATCTGTAAAAGTTTGTGTTTTTGGCTGAAGTCCAAAGCCAGATCAGTGATTATTGCAAAAAAGCAGGTTAAACTATTTTGATAAAATAATGCATTTATTAGTGGGTCTTATGGTTGTAGAAGGCTTATATTTAGCTTAGGTATAGTTGTACATGCAATGTTTTGACCTTTTTTTTCGTTGTGCAAAAAAGCTTATCTAAAGAACATTAAAACATTTTGAGATGTATCGTGAATTGCCCATAAGTTTGAAAAAATCAAGATTTTTAGGCCATATCGCCCAGCCCTAACTTTGTCTTAGATCCATCCTCAGTTTTCTCCTTTCACAGTCATCAAACTGTAACCGTTTTAAAGTCACCATCATGGTGAAATCCCTGAGCGGTTTCCTTCCTCTCTGTTAGGAAGGATACTTGTATCTTTGTAGTGACTGGGTGTATTGATACACCATTCAAAGTAAAATTAATTACTTCACAATGCTCAAAGGGATATTCAATGTCTGCTTTTTTTTTTACCCATCTACCAATAGGTGCCCTTCTTTGCGAACCATTGGAAAACCTCAAATCTGTGTTTTTTGAAATTCACTGCTCGACTGAGGGACCTTACACGTAATTCTGCGTGGGGTACAGATATGAGGTAGTCATGTTAAACACTCTATTGCTCACAGTGAGCCCATGCAACCTATTATGTGACTTGTTAAGCACATTTTTACTACTGAACTTATTTAGGTTTGCCATAACAAAAGGGTTGAATACTTATTGACTCAAGACATTTTAGCTTTTCCTTTTTTTAATTAATTTGTAAACATTTCTAAAAACGAAATTCCACGTTGACATCATGGGCCATTGTGTGTAGATCAGTGACACAATCTTAAATGAAACCATTTTAAATTCAGGCTGTAATAAAATGTGGAAGTTCTGGAAGAGCGCAAGGGAGCGTGAAAGAGGGGAGAGAGCCAGAGATGCTGGGAGAGGGGAAAAGTGGTATGCTTAGCCTTTTCACACAGTCCATCCTCCCTCTAGCCAGCCTGTTCCTTCAGTACAACACTGGTCTTTGTGCGTACTGCTCTTAGTGCTCAGCAGTGCATGGCGATGCAGCAGACGTCATTGACAGAGTGGCCTGTCTGTGCACTGAGCCAGAACTGCCACTGCCTGTTTGGACTGCACCCAGAACCCACGGTGCTCTGCATTATCCCAGGACACATCCTCGTAGAGAAGGGCCTTAAAACTACGCCTCTGGGCAGTAAGGCCAAAGACAACATGCAGCCAAGCTAGGTGAACCAGGGGGAACCCCAGGATCACATCAGCAGTCTTAGCTATAGCATGCAGAGGTCTAGACTTCTCATTGAACTCTACACATATTCCTAGAAGCGTAATATTACTTTCCGTACATGTTCGAGACCAGAAGGGTGTTCCTGCAGCCATTCTGACTCCAGGCCTGTTGCTGCTAGAGTCGGTTGATGAGGACGGAGCTGGAGCCTGTCCGAGATGTTCCCACCGTGTGTGTGTTGAAATAAGATGCATTTTGATTCAAGTGACTAATTGTCTCCCTATTTAGAATATGGAGAACAAGCTATGAAGGGAAAATACTGCTGTTTTGGTGCTGGTACAGTTAACAAGCGCAAAAATTCTATTGGGATATTGTCAAAAATGATACGATATATCAACAACAACAACAACATCCCGATATGTAACTATTGATTTCCCCCCCATCACTAAAGGCAATGGGGTTGATCATTTATGTAACGTGTGTCAGAAGGTGGGGGTTTAGTAAGGCCAGAAGCTGTGCCAAAATGGAAGAAAACGGACAAACATGCAGTGAACTAGCCTAACCTGAACTTGCTTGTTTTTCGTTGCATAACTGTTTGTTGCCCAACGATTTGCTACATGTGCACTAATGAATAGGATCCTGGTTTCCAGCATGCTACACCACCACTGCTGTCCATGTTTACTCCAGATCCAGAAACCCACTGGGAGATGTGGTGGTTTATTTACACTAGGCTGTTTTTACTGGACGGACTGGGGCTTCTAGGAATGCATTTTACACACTGCTCTCTGATGTGGCTGACCCTGTTTAACCAAAGAATATAGTATCCCCTCAGCAGACTACTACACAGAACACTTGCTTGAGGCCAAGCCCCCTGGGTAAAAATACAAAATAGACATGGGCCAATATTCCCTGACAATCACTGACGGCTCTGGTTGAACCAGGATATGACTGCTCTGAAGCTGTGTATACAGTATATAGGTGTCCTTGTAGGCAGCCGAATGGCCACAGAAAAGGGAATAATAGGCCTTTTTTAATACTTCAGCCTTGAACAGACCATAAAAGGCCATACCATTGCAGTGTTGAAGTGAGAAGCTGACGTGTTGTAGAAGGGGTCAAAGTAGCCTACTAGCCCTAGGGTCAGTGTGCTTACTGTGGATCATAGATCAACCTGTCTGTGTCGGTCTCGCGCTCGCTCTAAAATCGTAATAATAGATTAACATCAATCCAGTTTGTCCACTCAGTGTTTAGAAAATAAATGGGCTGCTTGGCCACCCACCACCTCACTCCCTCCCCATTGTGATTTGTTTGTGTACACTCTGTTTGCACCCTGCCCTGAGCCATCTGACCACTAAGGGACTGGCTCTTTAAGGATGCACTGAGTAGGTCCAGTTTGTTAATTTAACTGGTTATGTTAAGGAATCCATTGGTGTATCCATCTGGCTGCACCTTCATTTGGAGTTACCAAGGTCGTGTTCATTAGGCACCAAATGGAACAAAACAGACAGACAGGGCGGGATGATCTGGTCCAATAAGAAACACACATTTCCAAACACTCAGTTTACCGTTGTATGCCCTAAGGAACAAATCTCAGTGTTTTATTGCCATCTGAGACAGGTCCTCTTTAACATGTGATTGATTGACCCAAAACCGTTCCTTCAATGGGGTATCAGTGGAAAGGTGCCTCCCCCTCCCCTCCACACTTTCCCCAGGTCTGATGTGTGGGGGGGGGGGGGGGAGTGAGGCTCTCAGAATAGGAATGAAGATCTAGGATCAGTTTGGCCTTGTAACTCCATAATGAATAAATGGCAGTCCTGATCTTACAGTATATCCCAGATCAGCCCTGCTACTTGAGACGCTGTATGAATACTGGCCCAGATGGTATCTCCAGGGGTCCAGTACTGCCTAAATGTGGGGAGTGACTTGTCTGTCGGAGTCGTAATGATCTTAATGCTATGCGTCAGCTCCACATGGTCTCCTCCATTGTCCCTCACTGTCAGGGTTTAACGCCATGGGGACACATCAGTCACGGTTACAGCATGCAGAATATATTACAGTGCCAGCCAGCCATATTCATCACTCTCTGTATATCTCTCTGCTCTCTCCTCTCTGCCTCTCTGTGTAGGCCTACCTCTTGGTTCTTCTCACTCTTTCTTTCTCGCACTTTCTCCGTCTCCTCTCTTGATGTTTCCCAACACTCTTATTGTTGAATCTGTAGACATGTTGACAGTTTGAGAAGATCCATATCTGTTGTGTTATGGCCCGGGCCGGGCCATTTCTTGTAAATGGAACCAGATTTTAATGCAGGTCATCCTCCCAGTATTGTGAAAGATTGTCAGTCTGTACAGTATAAATGGTATAATGTGGCTAATCTCAGGGCTGTCTTCATGTCGCTGTGCTCTTAAACCGTCTCAGCGCTGTCAAGACTGGCCCTAAACATCTCTCCCTTCTTTCTCTCCTCCCACTCGCTCAGGCCGTCCCTCTCCATGTATTGTATGGGTATGTTTGCCAGAGACAATGGGATATGTAAAAGACCCATTTCTCATGCAGTAAATGGACAATACATGAATCTTCTTCTTCTTCACCTAGGATGCCAGCTACTGGTTACAGGTGCACCGGTTGGAGCATGGGGACGGAGGTATCCTGGACCTGGATGACGTGCTGTGTGATGTGGCTGATGACAAAGACCGGGTAAGTGAACTGAAGCATGGGGTAATCTAGCAGTTTAAGACAGTGAGAGAGTGGGTTTGAGTCCAACCCACTGTTTTCTAGCACTGTCTCCTGCCTGTCCTGTCAGTCGTTCACTGTCCTATAGTAAACACGTGGTTGGAAATGCTACTTCAAGCAAGGGCCATGTGTCATCATGTATAAAGGATGACATGAGAGCAAAAACTCAGGGCATGAGTAGGTGCAAAATGTTTTTTGCCTACACTGTACGTGAACGACCCTTTTGGCAACAACACTGGTTATCTGGTTAGTGCTTGGCATTTGTTGTTTGATACAGGTAGCTAGGTAGCTGCCAAAATAATGGAAACGCATGTTCCGGGATTCATCCATTGGCATTCAGGAGTATACCACCTCAATCACTGGCTTCATCAATACATGCATCAACGATGTCGTCGTCCCCACAGTGACCGTACGTACATATCCTAACCAGAAGCCATGGACTACAGGCAACATCCAGTTCTAGCTAAAGGCTAGAACTGCCGCATTCAAGGAGCGGGACACTAATCTGGATGCTTATAAGAAATCCTGCTATCCCCTCAGATGAAACATCAAACAGGCAAAGCGCCAATACAGGATTAAAATTGAATCCTACTGCACCGGCTCTGACGCTCATTGGATGTGGCAGGGCTTGCAAACAATTTCAGACTACAAAGGGAAAACCAGACGCGAGCTGCTCAGTGACGCAAGCCTACCCAATTACCTAAATGCCCTTTATCCTCACTTTGAGGCAAGCAACACTGAAGCATGCATGAGAGCATCAGCTTTTCCCGGACAACTGTGTAATCACGCTCTCTGTAGTTGATGTGACCAAGACCTTTTTAAACAGGTTAACATCTGCCGCAGGGCAGATTACCAGGACGTGTACTCAGAGCATGCACGGACCAACTGGCAAGTGTCTTCACTGACATTTTCATCCTCTCCATGACCGATTCTGTAATACCTACATGTTTCAAACAGACCACCATAGTCCCCAAGAAAGTGAAGTTAACCTGCCTACATGACTACCGCCCCTTAGCACTCACGTCAGTAGCCATGAAGTGCTTTGAAAGGCTGGTCATGGCTTACATCAACATCATCATACCGCAAACCCTAGACCCACTCCAATTTGCATACGGCCCCAACAGATCCACAGATGACTCAATCACACTCCACACTGCCCTTTCACACCTGGACAAAAGGAACACATATGTGAGACTGCTGTTCATTGACTACAGGTCAGTGTTCAACACCATAGTGCCCACAAAGCTCATCACTAAGCTAAGGACCCTGGGACTAAACATTTCCCTCTGCAACTGGATCCTGGACTTCCTGACCGGCCACCACCAGGTGGTAAGGGTAGGTAACAACACATCTGATCGTTAACATGGGTCCCCTCAGGGGTGCGTGCTTAGTCACCTCCATTACTCCCTGTTCACCCACGACTCCAACACCATCATTAAGTTTGCTGACGACACAACAGTAATAAGCCTGATCACTGACAACGATGAGACCGCCTCTAGGTAGGTCAGAGACCTGGCAGTGTGGTACCAGGACAACAACACCTCTCTCAACATGAGCAAGACAAAGGAGCTGATTGTGGACTACAAGAAAAGGAGGGCCGAACACGCCCCCATTCACATCGAGGCTGTAGTGGAGCGGGTCGAGTGTTTCATGCTCTTTCGTGTCCATGGTCCAAACATACCAAGACAGTCATGAGGGCATGACAACAACTTTTTCCCCCTCAGGAGACTGAAAATATTTGTTATGGATTCCCAGATCCTCAAAAGGTCATACGGCTGCACCGTCGCAAGCATCTTGACCGGTTGCCTCACCGCCTGGTATGGCAATTGCTTGGCATCCGACCATAAGGCGCTACAGAGGGTAGTGCGTACGGCCCCAACATCTTTGGGACCAAGCTTACTGCAATCCAGGACCTATATACTAGGCGGTGTCAAAAATTCATAGACTGTTCTCTCTGCTACCGCACTGCAAGTGGTACTGGAGCGCCAAGTCTAGGTCCAAAAGGCTCCTTAACAGCTTCTACCCCCAAGCCCTTCTTTGGACACTGTGTTAACAAACCTCCAAACGAGCTTCAATGCCATCCAACTCTCCTTCTGTGGCCTCCAACTGCTCTTAAACGCTAATAAAACTAAATGCATGCTTTTCAACCGATCGCTGCCCGCACCCGTCCGCCCGACTAGCATCACTACTCTGGACGGTTCTGACTTAGAATATGTGGACAACTACAAATACCTAGGTGTCTGGCTAGACTGTAAACTCTCCTTCCAGACTCATATTAAACATCTCCAATCAAAAATTAAATCTATAATCGGCTTCCTATTTCGCAACAAACACCCTCGGCTTCCACTCACGCTGCCAAACATACCCTCGTAAAACTGACTATCCTCGACTCTGGCGATGTCATTTACAAAATAGCCTCCAACACTCTACTCAACAAATGGGATGCAGTCTATCACAGTGCCATCCGTTTTGTCACCAAACCCCCATATACTACCCACCACTGTGATCTGTATGCTCTCGTTGGCTGGCCCTCGCGACATATTCGTTGCCAGACCTACTGGCTCCAGGTCATCTATAAGTCTTTGCTAGGTAAAGCTCTGCCTTATCTCAGCTCCAGCAGGTGTATCTCACTGGTCATCCCCAAAGCCAGCACCACCTTTGGCTGCCTTTCCTTACAGTTCTCTGCTGCCAATGACTGGAACGAACTGCAAAAATCGCTGAAGTTGGACACTTATCTCCCTCACTGACTTTAAGCATCAGCTATCTGAGCAGCTTACCGATCACTGCAGCTGTACACAGCCCATCTGTAAATTGCCCATCCAATCTACCTACCTCATCCCCATATTGTTAACTTTTTGCTCTTTTGCACACCAGTATTTCTACTTGCCCATCATTATCTGCACATCTATCACTCCAGTGTTAATCTGCTAAATTGTAATGATTTTGCTACTATGGCCTATTTATTGCCTTACCTCCTCACACCATTTGCACACACTGTATATAGACTTTTTCTATTGTTATTGACTGTACGTTTGTTTATTCCATGTGTAACTTTGTTGTTTGTGTCGCTTTGCTTTATCTTGTCCAGGTCGCAGTTGTAAATGAGAACTTGTACTCAACTGGCCTACCTGGTTAAATAAAAGTGAAATTAAAAAATATATTTTTAAAAAGACTGCAAAAATGTATTGAAATGGTCACAAGGACTATTTACATTTTCCACTGCTGCCTCTCGCTGTTTATTATCTATGCATAGGCACTTTACCCCTACCCGATATGTACAAATTACCTAGACTAACCTCTACCCCTGCACATTGACTTGGTACCTTTACCCCCTGTATATAGCCTCCTTATTGTGCTCTTTGTATATTACTTTAGTTTATTTCCTAAATATTTTCTTACCAAATATGCAGTTCAAGAAATAGAGTTAGGGGCTACACCTGTTGTATTTGGTGAACTTGACAAATACGATTTGATTTGACTTGAGGATACAAAGTATATAGAAATTCCATCATGCTTAAGGTCATTTATAAAAATGCTGGGGAGAATGCTGGGGAGGCCATTAGTTCTGGCTAATGTGGCTATACCCCCATGGGATGACAATTCCCCCATACACTGGGCACGAGTGGTCGCTGATTGGTTTAATGAGCATGAAAATGAAAATGATGTAAGCCATATGCCATGGCCGTCTGTCACCTGATCTCAACCCAATTAAATACTTGTGGGAGATTCTGGAGAATCTATGCCATGGTGCATTAAAGCTGTTCTGGTTCGTAGTGCCCTAATGCCCTATTAAGACGTTATGTTGGTGTATCTTTTATTTTGGCACTTACTGTGTCATGTTAGAACGGGAAAAATGTGTTTTTCCTCCCAATGTCCATGTAGGTCTTTCCGCTACTTGACCTGTCCAGATGTGTGAATCCATATGTTTGTTTTTCATCAATAACATAGATGCATAAATATGAGGCAAGCAGTAAACTGTCTGTCTATTTAGAAAAGGCTTGGGCTACTTCACTCACCCCTCTCCACAGAATAGACTATGACTGCACCCAACCCTATTCCCTATATAATGTACTACTTTTGACCAGGGACCATATGGCTCTCTATAGGGAATCAGGTGCCCTTTACGACAGACACAATTAGGTAAAATGCAGAGTACAGAGTTGTAAGCTGCGTCCGTTGCCCTCTGGCCACTCGTCTCATTTCCTCTCATCTCTCACTGTTGTTTCTCACCATTATAAAATGAGTCTGATGGAGAGCGAATCCTCTGAGTGAGGGACAGCAGGGCTCAGAGGTCACCAAGGGTCACATTCTCAGCTGGGTCTGCTGTGCGCCAATGCCACTGGGCGATATCAGAATCCGTGTTACCGCAATACACTGGGCTGACTGTGACCAAAGTAATGTTAACATTAGGATGCTGTAATGAGTTGCAGCCGGGATTTAATATGGGAATCCATGTGGGAAACCTCCACCAGATGTAGGCTTGGTACAGTGTGTATTGCATGTACAAGTGATTCAATTTTAGACTAACGTTCTTCTTACACAGTGAATGTAGCAATACTGCTTAGTGTGAGTGACTCTTACAGTTTACAGCCTGATTCGGGCTCTATCCATACCATGGTGTGGGTTTGTTTGAGAGTGTATGCATGTTTCCAATCCAATTGGAGACAGATTTTCATGCAAATATTCTCAAATATGCATAGAAATAGTATGCACATTTTCCTCCCAGAGATTTTACTATCAAATTGACTTGTTGAGGATAAAAGGCTGTGTGTGATGACATAGTGCACATAAAAATACCTTTTACAGTTAATTTCCTATGTACCTAATCAAAAGAAAATACAAGATTAATTGGTTTCCATCGCATTTCCAAATCACCAAAAATGTTTGCGTTTTATATAGCAATTGTGCCTACTCTGGTATATGAGCATGTGCACTCTAGACAGTAGCGTGCAGATTAGAGGTCGACCGACTACAATTTTAACGCCGATACCGATTGTTGGAGGACCAATAAAAGCCGATACCGATTAATCGGCCGATTTATTCATTTTTTTTTTTTTTTTATTATTATATATTTTTTTGTTTGTTGTTGTAATAATGACAATTACAGCAATACTGAATGAACACTTATTTTAACTTAAATAATACATAAATACTATCAATTTAGCCTCAAATAAATAATGAAACATGTTCAATTTGGTTTAAATAATGCAAAAACAAAGTGTTGGAGAAGAAAGTAAAAGTGCGATATGTGCCATGTAAAAAAGCTGACGTTTAAGTTCCTTGCTCAGAACATGAAAGTTGGTGGTTCTTTTTTAACATGAGTCTTCAATATTCCCAGTTAAGAAGTTGTCATTATTATAGGAATTATGCCGCGTCAACGATTTCTCTCTACCATTTTGTATTTCATATACTTTTTGACTATTGGATGTTATTATAGGCACTTTAGTATTGCCAGCCTAATCTCAGGAATTGATAGGCTTGAAGTCATAAACAGCGCTGTGCCTCAAGCATTGCTAAGAGCTGCTGGCAAACGCAGTAAAGTGCTGTTTGAATGAATGCTTACGAGCCTGCTGCTGCCTACCACCGCTCAGTCAGACTGCTCTATCAAATATCAAATCATAGACTTAATTAGAATAAACTCAGCAAAAAAAGGGTCCTGAAAGAGGGACATTTCTGTCTTTCAATGATCATTTGTAAAAATCCAAATATCTTCACAGATCTTCATTGAAAAAGGTTTAAACACTGTTTCCCATGCTTGTTCAATGAACCATAAACAATTAACGACTGTTCCACAGGTGCATGTTCATTAACCTGTTGGGTCTAGGGGGCAGCATTTGCACGTCTGGATAAAAAAAATGTACCCGATTTAATCTGGTTACTAATCCTACCCAGTAACTAGAATATGCATATACTTATTATATATGGATAGAAAACACTCTAAAGTTTCCAAAACTGTTTGAATGGTGTCTGTGAGTATAACAGAACTCATTTGGCAGGCAAAACCCTGAGACATTTTCTGACAGGAAGTGGATACCTGATGTGTTGTATTGACTTTAAACCTATCCCATTGAAAAACACAGGGGTTTAGGAATATTTTGGCACTTCCTATTGCTTCCACTAGATGTCACCAGCCTTTACAAAGTGTTTTGAGTCTTCTGGAGGGAGATCTGACCGAACAAGAGCCATGGAACGGTGATGTCCCATTAGACACCTGGCGCGCTACTTCATGTTGGGTACCCTCGTTCCAATACGTTATAAAAGGCTATGCATTCGTCCACCTTGAATATTATTCATGTTCTGGTTAAAAAAGGCCCTAATGATTTATGCTATACAACGTTTGACATGTTTGAACGAACGGAAATATATTTTTTCCCCTCGTTCATGACGAGAAGTCCGGCTGGCTTACATCATGTGCTAACGAGACGGAGATTTTTGGACATAAATGATGAGCTTTTTTGAACAAAACTACATTCGTTATGGACCTGTGATACTTGGAAGTGACATCTGATGAAGAGAATCAAAGGTAATGGATTATTTACATAGTATTTTCGATTTTAGATCTCCCCAACATGACGTCTAGTCTGTATCGCAACGCGTATTTTTCTGGGCACAGTGCTCAGATTATTGCAAAGTGTGATTTCCCAGTAAGGTTATTTTTAAATCTGGCAAGTTGATTGCGTTCAAAAGATGTAAATCTATAATTCTTTAAATGACAATATAATATTTTACCAATGTTTTCTAATTTTAATTATTTAATTTGTGACGCTGACTTGACTGCCGGTTATTGGAGGGAAACGATTTCCTCAACATCAATGCCATAGTAAAACGCTGTTTTTGTATATAAATATGAACTTGATAGAACTAAAAATGCATGCATTGTCTAACATAATGTCCTAGGAGTGTCATCTGATGGAGATTGTAAAAGGTTAGTGTATCATTTTAGCTGGTTTTATGGTTTTGGTGACCCTGTCTTTGACTTGACAAAACATTACACACAACTCTTGTAAATGTACTGTCCTAACATACTCTAAATTTATGCTTTCGCCGTAAAACCTTTTTGAAATCGTAAAACGTGGTTAGATTAAGGAGATGTTTATCTTTCAAATGGTGTAACATAGTTGTATTTTTGAAAAATTTGAATTTTGACATTTATTTGGATTCAAATTTGCCGCTCTTGAAATGCACCTGCTGTTGATGGAGTGCACCACAGGTGGCACGCTAGCGTCCCACCTAGCCCCAAGAGGTTAAGACACACAGCTTACAGACGGTAGGCAATTAGGTCACAGTTATGAAAACTTAGAACACTGAAGAGGCCTTTCTATTGACTCTGAAACACCAAAGGAAAGATGCCCAGGGTCCCTGCTCATATGCATGAACGTGCCTTAGGCGTGCTGCAAGGAGGCATGAGGACTGCAGATGTGGCCAGGGCAATAAATTGCAATGTCCGTACTGAGACACCTAAGACAGCGCTACAGGGAGACAGGACGGACAGCTGATCGTCCTTGCAGTGGCAGACCACGTGTAACAACACCTGCACAGGATCGGTACATCACACTTGCGGGAAAGATGCAGATAGCAACAACAGCTGCCGGAATTACACCAGGAACGCACAATCCCTCCATCAGTGCTCAGACTGTCCGCAATAGGCTGAGGCCTTGTAGGCCTGTTGTAAGGCAGGTCCTCACCAGACATCACGGGCAACAATGTCACCTATGGGCACAAACCCTCTGTCGCTGGACCAGACAGGACTGGCAAAAAATGCTCTTCACTGACGAGTCGCGGTTTTGTCTCACCAGGGGTGATGGTCGGATCCGTGTTTATCATCGAAGGAATGAGCGTTACACCATGACCTGTACTCTGGATGTTCATACAAATATTTACACGTTAAGTTTGCTGAAAATAAACGCAGTTGACGGTGAAAACGTTTCTTTTTTTGCTGAGTTTATAATAAACACACAGAAGTACGAGCCTTTGGTCATTAATATGGTCAAATCCGAAAACAAACATTTATTCTTTCAGTGAAATACGGAACCGTTCCGTATTTTAGAGAAACGGGTGGCAACCCTAAATCGAAATATTGCTGTTACATTGCACAACCTTCAATGTTATGTCATAATTATGTAAAATCCTGGCAAATTAATTACTGTCTTTGTTAGGAAGAAATGGTCTTCACACAGTTCACAACAAGCCAGGTGGCCCAAACTGCTGCATAGGCCCTGAGTCTGCTTGCACAGAACGCAAGAGAAGTGACACAATTTCCCTAGTTAATATTGCCTGCTATCATGCATTTATTTTAACTAAATATGTAGGTTTAAAAAAAAAAAAGAAACATTGATGTTTATGGTTAGGTACATTTGTGCAGTGATTGTGCTTTTTTCGCGAATGCGCTTTTGTTAATTCATCACCCGTTTGGTGAAGTTGAAGTAGGCTGTGATTCGATGATAAATGAACAGGCACTGCATTGCATATAATCAACGCAGGACAAGCTAGTTAACTACAAATGGTTGATATTACTAGGTTAACTAGTGATTATGTTAAGATAAGTTTAATGCTAGCTAGCAACTTACCTTGCAGCAACAGGTCCTTCTGTTGCTGCACTCGCGTAACAGGTGGTCAGACTGCCACGCAGTCTCCTCATGGATTGCAATGTAATCGGCCATAATCGGCGTCCAAAAAGGCCGATTACCAATTTGTTATGAACACTTGAAATCGGCCCGAATTAATCGGCCAACTTGTCTAGCGTGTTTTGTGAACATTTGAAAAGTTTACTGAAAAATGTCATGTTTCAATCAGGCCCGTCGTGAATCTATTTCGCTGACATGTACTTTACAGTCGTGGCCAAAAGTTTTGAGAATGACACAAATAGTCATTTTCACAGTCTGCTGCCTCAGTTTGTATGATGGCAATTTGCATATACTCCAGAATGTTATGAAGAGTGATCAGATGAATTGCAAAATCCCTCTTTGCCATGCAAATGAACTGAATCCCCCAAAAAACTTTTCCACTGCATTTCAGCCCTGCCACAAAAGGACCAGCTGACATCATGTCAGTGATTCTCTCGTTAACACAGGTGTGAGTGTTGACGAGGACAAGGTTGGAGATCACTCTCATGCTGATTGAGTTCAAATAACAGACTGGAAGCTTCAAAAGGAGGGTGATGCTTGGAATCATTGTTCTTCCTCTGTCAGCTATGGTTACCTGCAAGGAAACACGTGCCGTCATCATTGCCTTGCACAAAAAGGGCTTCACAGGCAAGGATATTGCTTCCAGTAAGATTGCACCTAAATCAACCATTTATCGGATCATCAAGAGCTTCAAGGAGAGCGGTTCAATTGTTGTGAAGAAGGCTTCAGGGCGCCCAAGAAAGTCCAGCAAGTGCCAGGACCGTCTCCTAAAGTTGATTCAGCTGCGGGATCGGGGCACCACGTGTACAGAGCTTGCTCAGGAATGGCAGCAGGCAGGTGTGAGTGCATCTGCACGCACAGTGAGGAGAAGACTTTTGGGGGATGGCATGGTGTCAAGAAGGGCAGCAAAGAAGCCACTTCTCTCCAGGAAAAACATTAGGGACAGACTGATATTCTGCAAAAGGTACAGGGATTGGACTGCTGAGGACTGGGGTAAAGTCATTGTCTCTGAATCCCCTTTCCGATTGTTTGGGGCATCCGGAAAAAGCTTGTACGGAGAAGACAAGGTGAGCGCTACCATCAGTCCTGTGTCATGCCAACAGTAAAGCATCCTGAGACCATTCATGTGTGGGGTTGCTTCTCAGCCAAGGGAGTGAGCTCACTCACAATTTTGCCTAAGAACACAGACATGAATAAAGAATGGTACCAACACATCCTCCAAGAGCAACTTCTCCCAACCATCCAGGAATAGTTTGGTGACGAACAATGCCTTTTCCAGCATGATGGAGCACCTTGCCATACGGCAAAAGTGATAACTAAGTGGCTCGGGGAACAAAACATTGATATTTTGGGTCCATGGCCAGGAAACTCCCCAGACCTTAATCCCATTGAGAACTTGTGGTCAATCCTCAAGAGGCGGGTGGACAAACAAAAACCCACAAATTCTAACAAACTCCAAGCATTGATTATGCAAGAATGGGCTGCCATCAGTCAAGATGTGGCCCAGAAGTTAATTGACAGCATGCCAGGGTGGATTGCAGAGGTCTTTAAAAAGAAGGGTCAACACAAACAAATATTGACTCTTTGCGTCAACTTCATGTAATTGTCAATAAAAGCCATTGACACTTGTGAAATGCTTGTAATTATACTTCAGTATTCCATAGTAACATCTGACAGAAATATCTAAAGACACTGAGGCAGCAGACTTTGAAAAATTTATATTTGTGTCATTCTCAAAACTTTTGGCCATTACTGTACTTGCATAAAATGGCTGAATGGAAACTTGGAAAGGGGGATACCTAGTCAGTTGTACAACTGAATGCCTTCAACTTAAGTGTCTCTCCGTATTTAACCCCTCTGATTCTGAGGTGCTGGAGGCTGCGTTCATCAACATCCACATCTTCGGCACCCGGGGAACAGTGGGTTAACTGCCTCGCTGTTGTCTAATAGATTATAGCCCATGCCTGATTTTTAAAGCCTGTGATTCTGTTCAAGGGGGATGGATGATGAATGAGACTGGGATTGGAAGTGAGTGACAGCTTGAATTAATCTGTAGAGGGAGATGGGTGGGGGGGAGAGAGCAGCTTTGATCAGTTATGGGTGTAGTTAGTAAGCATACGGTTAGTGGCTGACTGAAGCTTCTCTCCACAATAAATGGTTAGAGTTGGTGGATAAGCTTCTCTACAATAAAGGGGGTAAGTCAATGCCGTGACCTTAGTGCTGGCACAATTACCATATAGCTGTGTAACTGACAGTTATGGATGAAAATAAAATAACCGTCATAACTAGAGGTCGACCGAATATTTTTCAACGCCGAAACCGATTATTGGAGGACCAAATAAAGCCGATACCGATTAATCGGCCGGTTTAAAAAAATAAAATACAAATTTTAAAAAATTATTATTTTTATTTTTTATTATTATTTTTTAAACTTATTTTTTGTAATAATGACAATTACAACAATACTGAATGAACACTTATTTTAACTTAATATAATACAACAATTTAGCCTCAAATAAATAATGAAACATGTTCAATTTGATTTAAAGAATGCAAAAACCAAGTGTTGGAGAAGAAAGTAAATGTGCCATGTAAGAAATCTAACTTTAAGTTCCTTGCTTAGAACATGAGAACATATTTACATTCTAGTCATTTAGCAGACGCTCTTATCCAGAGCGACTTACAGTAGTGAATGGATACATTTCATAAATGTTTTTCTCCATACTGGACCCACGTGGGAATCGAACCCACAACCCTGACGTTGCAAACACCATGCTCTACCAACTGAGCCACACGATGAAAGCTGGTGGTTCCTTTTAACATGAGTCTTCAATATTCCCAGATAAGAAGTTTTAGGTTGTAGTTATTATAGGACTATTTCTCTATACGATTTGTATTTCATATACCTTTGACTATTGGATGTTCTTATAGGCACTTTAGTATTGCCAGTGTAACAGTATAGCTTCCGTCCCTCTCCTCGCTCCTACCTGGGCTCGAACCAGAACACATCGACAACAGCCACCCTCGAAGCAGCGTTACCCATGTAGAGGAAGGGGAACAACCACTCCCAAGTCTCAGAGCGAGTGACGTTTTGAAACGCTATTAGCGCGCAGCTGGCTAACTAGCTAGCCATTTCACATCGGTTACACCAGCCTAATCTTGGGAGTTGATAGGCTTGAAGTCATAAACAGCGCAATGCTTGAAGCATTGCGAAGAGCTGCTGGCAAAACGCACAAAAGTGCTGTTTGAATGAATGCTTACGAGCCTGCTGGTGCCTACCACCGCTCAGTCAGACTCATAGACTTAATTATAATATAATAAACACACAGAAATACAAGCCTTAGTTTACGGATTCGACCATATTAATGACCTATCATCTCGAAAACAAGTTTTTTTTCTTTCAGTGAAATACGGAACCGTTCCGTATTTTATCTAACGGGTGGCATCCCTAAGTCTAAATATTCCTGTTACATTGCACAACCTTCAATGTTATGTCATAATTACGTAAAATTCTGGCAAATTTGTTCGCAACGAGCCAGGCAACGGAACGCAAGAGCAGTGACACAATTTCATGTTAGCAGGCAATATTAACTAAATATGCAGGTTTAAAATATATACTTGTGTATTGGTTTTAAAGAAAGGCATTGATGTTTATGGTTAGGTACATTGGTGCAACGACAGTGCTTTTTTTCGCAAATGCGCTTGTTAAGTCATCACCCGTTTGTCGAAGTAGGCTGTGATTCGATGAGAAATCGATTATATGCAACGCAGGACACGTTAGATAACTACACATGGTTGATGATATTACTAGTTTAACTAGTGATTATGTTAAGATTGATAGTTTTTTTATAAGGTAAGTTTAATGCTAGCTAGCAACTTACCTTGGCTTCTTGCTGCCCTCGCGTAACAGGTAGTCAGCCTGCCATGCAGACTCCTCGTGGAGTGCAATGTAAGGCAGGTGGTTAGAGCGTTGGTCTAGTAACCGGAAGGTTGCAAAAACGAATCCCCCCTGAACAAGGCAGTTAACCCCCGTTCCTAGGCCGTCATTGAAAATAAGAATGTGTTCTTAATCTGACTTGCCTGCAAATCGGTGGACAAAAATACCGATTACCGATTGTTATGAAAATTTGAACTCGGCCCTAATTAATCGGCCATTCCGAATAATTGGTCGACCTCTACTATTAACACTCAACACAACAATAAACGAGTATTTAAATTGTAGTACATTTTGAGTAATTTTGTAAAATTTACTAAGTATAGTCTATTATACTTATGTGAAAATGTAACCGGAGGACAATATTCAGAAAGTATTTCAAAACCCACACAAAGTAGGCTATTTGATTTGACAAAGATTCTTAATTCTCTAACAATGTAAAAATACAAACAACCATTCAGCCTATTTCAAAATATAGACACCCTCAATAAGATTTAGTACAGACCAGGCCTGAAACAAAATGTAGAAGTAGTAGTCTACTTTGACAACAATTCAGTGAATCCAGACAGATTTCAGAGAGAAGATACAATTTCCCTAATACGATTTGGAGGACAAATTCATATTTCACTGTCATTTGAGTGTTTGCATTTAGCCCACAACATGTCATGGTACTTCTGGAAGCACGGCCCCATCCTGCAAAGTGTGACAGAACACGTAGAGCACTCAGGAAGTTACTTGCTATCTCCCGCTCTTTGCCCAGCGTCCACTCTGGATGCACACCACACACGGTCTCCTACGTCCTTTAAACTTCACCAGGGAGTGGCCTGCTTTCAAATGATGAGTAACAACTCGGTCCACACCCCTGGGTGCCACACTCTTGGCTCCCCACTTCCTGCCACTGTAGCCAAGTGAATGCACAAGCTGCATTTTGAATGCCTTCAGAGATGAGCGCATGCAGTTTCTGGGAAGGGGCCTTTGCAGGGTCCCCCACACTGGTCTACTGATGCCGCCCTCAGGATGCCCTAGATGGGTAGCAATGACACGCCACCGCTTTGAGCAGCTATGTAGGTACATGCACATTTCAGATCACAATTCAATAAATGAGACGGACAAATTGCACAAAGTAAGCTGTGTGCTACAAAGGTGAATGGTGAGATTTGGGGCAGACACATTCCATGGAAACACAGGCTCCTGTCTCTGGTGTCCTTCCTCCTCCTCTCCATGTTCCTCTTCCTTGCCATGTCTCCCTCGCACCCTATTCCCTGTGGGCCCGGGTCAAAAGTAGTACGCTATATAGGATGCCATTTGGGACACACATTACATGTCTGTATACATTGACTTGCCGGTCAGTTTAGTCTGATACTCTACAGCCATAGAAATGGAATAAGTAGACTTGAATGAATAGAGTTGATTGTGGATTCCAGTTCTACTCATTCCAGTTCTGTGGCTACAGCAGTTCTGACCTGGAGTTAATTACATAGCTATATGATGCCATAATCGGCTACTAGCCCAATAACCACTCCACTAAACATGACTCCACTCTCCTGGCAACTCGTTCTGCATCTCTGACATGTGCGAGATGCTTTTTAAAGACTGTGGAGAAGGCATGTGTGGCCTGGTGAGTGATATGGCTTTTATTGGGTTACAGTGTGTCATCGCTGCTGCCAGGAATGGTGGCAGACAGCTCAGGGATTCACTGAGTGTTTTTTCAGATGCTGTGTGTCTTTCTGTCTGTCCCTCCCTCCATGTCCTCTCCCTTGGCCTATAGTCCAGCCTTGAGCCTTGATGGCATTCCCGTCTTTAACGGTCAGTCAATGTCCGCCCTGCCTAGTAATAATTGCCCAGAGATGGACGATAGTAGGACATTCAACACACACACACACACACACACACACACACACACACACACCCTTGGTGTCAGGTGACTGGCGTGTCCCTGCACCCTCCCGGGGTCATGAACTCTTCAGGGCTATGCTGTTCCAACCCAACATTCTCTATGTGTCTGGGAAGGACACACACAGCGGACTCCGTGTGTCTGGGCAGGGCAGACAGCTGCACGGACCATCTCCACTTAATCACTTCTCAACAGACGCACACACTTCTGTGTAAATACATTTAAATTCAATCACTTTTTGACAGCACCCCTTTTGATTTGAACGAAGCCTTCCGTACATATTTACCCATTGTAGCGGTGCTCAGAAAGGAGCTTTTTGGACCTGAATGCCATAACATTCCAGAGATAAAGGGGCTCAAAATTGACCTATTTTGCATACCCCAGCCCACCATACCATGAGACATCCATGTCTTCATCACTGGAATAGATAAACGCTTGAGATTATCATCTAAAAGCTCGAACAGGCTTGTCAAACTATTTTATTCCTTGAAAAGAAAAAAACATTTACCTTAACATACATTTTTTGGCATTCAGGTCCAAAAAGTCACTTTCTGAGCACTTCTACAAAGGGACAATAATTGAAGGTTTTGTTCAAATCAAAATGGGTGCTGTCAGAAAGTGAGCAAATCCATTTTGAATTCAATCAAACACACACATGGATGCCTCCCACAGTTGTCCTTTGGGTGACCATTCTTGACACACACAGGAAACTGCAGCATTGCAGTTCATGACACCCTCAAACCGGTGTGCCTGGCACCTAATAACACCCTGTTCAAAGGCACTTAGATCTTTTGTCTTGTTCCTTCACCCTCTGAATGGCACACATAAACAATCCATGTCTCAAGACTTAAAAATCCTTCTTTAACCTGTTTCTACCCCTTTGTCTACACTGATTGAGATGGATTTACCAGGGGACATCAACACGGGATCATAGCTTTCACCTGGATTCACTCGGTCAGTCTGTTATTGAAAGAGCAAGTGCTCTTAATGGTTTTTACTCTGTGTAGTGCACTACTTTTGACCAGGACCTATAAGGATAGTCATTTAGGACACACCCCAGCAAGTCAAACCACTCATTGGACCCAGTGAAACCACTGTCAAGTGCCTCAGTGTTTCTATGACTGGAATCCCTGTCTGAATGTTACATACTGATTCCCCCTCTGGCATGCTGGTCTGGATGGAATGGGGTAGGACTGACTCCCTGTCCTGAATTACAGGACACCTCTCGGTGGAAGGCAGGGGTTTGGCTTCACTATTTATAACTTATTGAGACCGATGTGGAAATGAGCAGGGGGACAGCGGGGTAGGGAGATGCTGAGGTAGCGGTGGCGCCAGGATACGAACCCACGTTGAGGGGTGACCTATCAGGCCAATGTGCTGCATATGGTGCTTTTACCTGCTATACCAGACTCAACTGTCCACCTGCTGAAAGTGAAACAATGTGGCCTTGTGCTCCATAGAGAACAAGGATGGCGTGTTAGTTAACCGCCATTTGTGAAATTAAATCCACGTTTATCAACCAAACCCTGCGGTGTTCCCTTTGGGAGGGTGCTGTTCAATTGTTATATCCACGAAAACATACATGTTTACATGTATTGATTTTGGGGCCTCTATATTTAGCCTGCTTGTTTGTCCGCCAAGTGCATTGATTTTTGTAGCACACAGATGTTTTATGATGCTATAAATATTAGTATAGACCCCATTAGAATACATAGTGGTACTTATGAACGATGTCTTATGTATTCTAAAGCATTAAATATAAATACAGTTAGTTGTGTGGAAAGAAACTATTTTTTTTAAAACATGGTTCAAACTGGTCATGAGTTGACTTAGACCACGCCTCTGGGCTGCTTTTATCACTTAAATATTCTCTGAGAGCAGGGATTGGCAACTGGCGGCCTGCCAATTTATGAAATAAATAACAAGTTTCAAAATCTATATTTGAAGTCGGTCTGGGTCTCAACTTATTGTTGAGAGTTGGAATAGTAGAATACACAAGGTGCAATTTCCTAATTTGATTGTGGATCAGTCACTCAATTAGTCTGTCAGCAATTTTTATTTAGATTTGTAAGTTCTAAACTTGTAGTAAGCATGGCCGAATTACCAACCGGAGTAGGACCCATTTCATCATCAGTCAGCATATTAAAAACGTCAAACGTTTGCGCCCCCCCCCCCCCCCCCCCCTTGGCAAAACGTGTAGAATTTAGGCAAATTAAATGTAAAACGTACATTGTTTTTTCTCTTCACTATCACAAGGGGGGGGGGCCACTAAAATACTTTGCTTGCACGGTTGGGGGGTGTATGTATGTGGGTACGCAGAACCACGAGCCACTGCGGCCCCTTGTGACAACTTGTTTTTTTGTGGCCCCCACCCCCATCAAGAAGAAGAAGTAGTAGAAGTAGTAGTAGTAGTAGTAGTAGTAGTAGTAGTAGTAGTAGTAGTAGTAGTAGTAGTAGTCCTGTCTCCACCCATCACTACATGACCTAGTGGTGACCTGTGTGTGTGATATCCTTCATCTGCCTCTCCTTCAGAGGAGAGCTGCTAACTAATGACCTTCTATTCCACGCTGCTGCTACGTCCCGCCCTAATAGGAACAGCATGGTGTCTATAGGACTTTGCTAAGATGTGGTTGATAGGAAGGTCTATAGATGAGGTTAACACACTAAGGTACCTTTTCACATCTGTGTTGCTGGGTCTTACTGCCCGCGCGTGCACCATTTTTACCTCTGCACATGGATTTGCCGACTTTTCGCTGCAAGACCTTTTTGAAGACCGGATAGAAAGGTCTAAACTCTGTTTGAGCCCCTGTAGTGGTAGACCAGAGAGAGTCTACTGGCTAAGACCAAGTCAAGAACATGATTCATATGATATGTAGGTAGCTGCTGCTAAACACAAGTGGCCATTTAAACATTTGACCAGTTCAACACTTGAAGGGGTTTAAACTGAACGGAAGCGGAAAGCTCAATATTAATTATGGTTAATTGCTTCTAATGAGGTTAGAGTGGAACATTGTGAAAGCAAGCTGTCACTGGGTATTCATCATTTGGGCACGACTCATTAAGACCAGTGTGAAGCACATTTGTCAAGAAATTCACTGTACATTGACCTAGAAGTAGGCCTGTATACAGAAAAATATATTGAGCGTTTCCTTCTGTTAAGACTGAATATACCTTGTGTTTTACAAGCCACATGTTGTGCTTCCCAAAAGGTGGGTGTAGTTGGTGAGTTAATGAAAGCCAGCCTTATGGGAGCACTCACAGCCTCATGGGAAATACCTTGCCAGCGCTCTGTGGCTCATTGGTAGCCTTCTACTGCCTTGGTGACAGTACTCCTTGTTAGCCTAGGTTTCCATGGAGCTATGATGAACCACATAAAGCAGTGTATTGTAGCAGTGGTGTGTGTAGGCTACCGTTAAGTCTCACCTTCATTCAGCCCATCCCCCATGAGAGGAACACACCCACGTTTACATGACTGAGTCATGGATAGTCATGCAGTCAGGGAGATGGGGAGCAGTTGCAGGATTGCAGAGAGCGAATGAGCGAAGCCTTTCATCTGCTTTTGGTTGGCTCTCCTGCTCTGTCATGTGTCTGTGGCCAGAACGGTTGTTAATAATGTAGCAAGCCTTTTTAGGTACTGAGACGAGTGAAGATCTGTACATGGGGGCAAGATGCAGTAAGTCAGAGAATGGCTTAAGACGCAAGCTTTTTCTTTTGCTCCCTCTTTAAAGCTGGGATCCAAGGTGGAACAGCGCCCCAGGCTCACTTGTTTTTGTTTTTAACTGGAGGAGATGAGCGTCTAGCATCATATGTGCGACGTCCAAAGGAAAAAAGTCTTGGTTGTTTGAAGTAACGTCTTTTGTTGTTGTAATATCTCAAGCGGACGTGGCAGTTTCACCGCTAAGGATTCCAGCTTTAAGTTAACATTTGTAGCCCTCTCTTTTACAGCCTGCTCGAGTAGGCTACGCCTAATTTGTCATCAGGATCATTGTGTGAAAATCAAACCAAGATATTCAAGCAGTTTGTGATTTTCCTGACATTTACAGAGCCTTCAAATTATTCACACCCCTTGACTTTTTCTACATTTTGTTACAGCCTGAATTGAAAATGGTTTAAATTGAGAATGTCTCACTGATCCACACACACACACACACACACACACAATACCCCATAATGTGGAAGTAGAATTATGTTTTTAGATTATTTTATTTTTTTAATGGCTGTGATAATAGAACTGAGGATGGATCAACATTCTAGTTACTCCACAATACTAACAAATGACAGAGTGAAAAGGAAGCCTGTACAAAAGAATCATAATCAAAACGTGCATCCAGTTTGCAATAAGGCACTAAAGTAATACTGTTAAAAATTTGACAATGTACTTTCTGTCCTAGATACAAAGTGTTTGGGGCAAATCCAAGACATCACCAGGGATCGTGTTAATGCAGGATTTTGCCATTTTCATGCAGAAAAGGAAAGATAAAACGCAGAAGAAATTTAGTAAATGCAGATCTAAAATGCTTCTTATTGTAAATTCTACTCGGCTTCAGCCACAGTCAAAATCATGTATATGAAAGGACAATTTCCTGCTTCAGTTGTACTTCTCCACCTGGAGGAAATATCTTTGCTCCCCTCATTGGATCACCAGACCGAGATCTGACACGATCTGATGTGTGGACAACTTTTCTCCGCTACTTTCCTCCAGTGTAGTTTTTCTTAGACTGCAATTTAAAATGCAAGTTTAACTTCAAGCAAAACATTAGGGAGTTTTTCTGGCTGCATTCTCGGACAAAAATGCCTTGCCTTTTCACTGTAAGCTAATGTACCTAGCTATTTGTGGCTGCTAGCCAAATGGCGTTATCATGTGAAAACATTTTCTGCTGAATGTGTTGCACACCTCTTATTACACTTGTTACATGTTTAGGTTTTTCCATTTGTGTTTTGAGGTTGGACTTTTGCACGTATAGCGTATAGCAGGTAGGGCTCACCGTGTAAGTCGGTGTGTATTACACATTCGGGTGTCGTTAGTGGGAAGGTGTTTCACCTGTGCTGACCCAGGTGCTATTTAGGAGTGCCTGGCTCAGTGCTCCAGTTGTCTTGATGGATGCGGAGGGTTAACTCCTTTTAGTTCACTCTACCTATTTTGATTTCTAGACAAACAATCCTTTCTGATATCCCTGTTTCTCGTTTTGCTCCACCTTTTTTGGTTTGTTTCCTGTCTTTAAGTTTGGTGTGGATTTTTCTTTTGTTTGCTTCTTCTTGGACAAAGTTAGTGGGTGCTCATTGTGGGTGTCTTTTAGGTCCTGGTTGTTGCTAGGCAACGGTCAGTGAACACCCCCATGAGTGTCTTTCAGAACCCCTCCTGAAACCCACCTGTTATGTTTTGGTTGTTGGTCAGTGACTTTGTTAGTTCCCCCTTCTGTTTGAGTGACATTTTTGGTTTTCTTCCTGGGGAACGTAACACACTATTGAAGCAAAAACTCACTGTTGACTTTCAATATAAAACACTGGTCCCAGCTAGCACAGTGGATCTGGGCCGATTTCTGTCTGAGTTGGGGCACTCGGCTGGGAGTCTGACTCGGTCGATGTAATGTATTACTTTTGTCTAGAATGTGGGGATTGGGCTCAGGCCGATTCCGGTGTGAGTTATCTGGCCCAAATGTAATACTTGGGGCTCGGGCCGATTGGGGCTACTCTCTGGCAGATGATTACACGAGCTGCTTTATATAATTAACATTTCATTATTTATTTTTCCATATTTTCTCATTGTTTCTGTGATCAAAAAAATACAATTAACATTTAAATGTAATTCTTTACGAGCCCTGTGTAGTATTAGCGTTTTTTGATACTTTGTGCAAGGCAATTGATAAGCATTAAAAACTTTGCATGGAGCCTCCTGGGCGGCTCAGCAGTCTAAGACACTGCATTGCTACAGATGCTGGTTCGAGACCCGTGCAGAGACCCATGAGGCGACGCACAATTGGCCCAGCGTCGTCTGAGTTGGGAGGATTTGGCCGGCCGGGAAGTCCTTGTCCCATTGCGCTGTGGCGGGCAAGGCACATATGCACGGTCACCAGGCGTATGGTGTTTCCTCCGACCCAATGTGATTTTTGTGGATGGGTATAATTTGTATTTATAAAATGTATAATAGTAATATATAAAATTACTAAATCGGGTAATTCCGGTAGACTGAAACGGCCCGACATACTTGGGCCGATTCTGGGCAGTCATTCATTTTGATTCCGGGCCGAGTCCGACACCTGATTCCGGGCCGATTAAATCAGTTGGGCCGCTTCTAGGCCTATTCCTCATTTCTAGCTGGGGTGTAATGGTTTAAAACACAGATTTATTTTCAAGATACAGTATATTAGGGTTTTCCATACATTCTAATGTTTTTGTGAATTATTCTTCTACTTTGACAGAGTATTTTGTGTATATTGACAGAAAACGACACTTAAATCCTTTTTAACCCCCCTTTTGTAACACAACAAAATGTGGAGAAAGTTAAGGGGTGTGAATACTTTCTCCCAGACAGTGTGGGTTTATGTCTGCTGTATGAGGCCACAGGGAAAATCTGATTATTTGTGTGTGAAGTCCACAGGAGTCCATATTAAACAGGGTGCACTATAAAGGGAATTTGGTCTCTTTCGGACACATCCAGGCTGTAAAAGATGAAGAGCAGATGTTAATCAGATCTGAACCTCCCTTCATCTCCCAGCTGAATATTGTTTATGCTCTGAGGGAAATTGGGGTAAAGGACAAACTTTTCTCCTGTGTTTCCTGAAAATGAAGACAGATTTCTTAGCAATCTCTTCAACATAAACTATTTGACATACCAGTAGTAACGATAAAACCAATATTTTTGTGTGTGCTTGTCAAGTAGACATGGTATCACTACAAACCGATCCTTAGCCAGCATGTAGTAAGTCCATGTTCAGTACAGAGGAACAATGCTGCCCTCCTGAGGTGTACATCTGTAAGTGCAACAGGTCTTTCCTTTTTCCCCTCCACTGCTTCATCTCAACTATGGCTGACTGTGCAATTCTCACCCTGGCTGACTGTAATATCTTAAGCTTTTCAGTGATAATGTGTTGCCTTTTGAAACGGTGTATTCACGTATGAGCCTTATTGAAGCTTGGTGTACGTTAATGATTTTCCCCTTAGCTACAAATCCATGAAGGAACATAGGCCTGCTGTTTAGTTATCATACAGTAATAGTAGTGCATGGAAGATTATTCATATTTCTAACCTTTTGTTGAACGTTTGTGTGAATGAAAGATTGAAAAAGTGCTTTAGGCTGTTTTCTTAACCTAATAATAACTGATTATTGGCACCCAAAGACCTTGACAACTGACATTTCTGTTTTTTAAGAGCAGCCACAATGAGCTGTTATTGGCCTACATGTTTTTGGAGCCACGACCACAACTACCCAGCAACTGCTATAAAACCAGATACACCAACACACAACACAGCCATGGAGATGGACAAACGCTTATTCTCCAATAGAAGTCTCTGATCGCACAGGCGATGTCATGGTTACGTTGGCTAGCTACGCTCATGCGCAGAAACATTTCATCGGGTCTAACGGTCGTTTCATGCCGAACTACGCATGTGCAGGCCGTCAAATCAAATGCATTCTTTCGATATAGTTTTTGACTAAAATGAAAACGTGTCGTGTCACTCTCACGAGGCTGTGGTAATAACATGTTCAGCTACTTAAGACATTAGCTCAAATCTAGGTTATACCTTTTAGATTTGGAGAAAATGAACTAAGGAAGAATTTTTCACTTCTCTCATTGACTTCTCAAACCCTAAACCCCGGCCTGGTCTTCTCGGTCTATTTCACAAGAGGTCCCGGAAGTCTGTGGGTTTAGAAACTCTGCGATACCGCTTTGTGTTCTGTTCTCAGCTGGATCCTCATCTCAGATATGGCTTAGTTACGTATGAACTGTAGCCTCGCCTCCAACCGAAGGGTGTGTGTGAGAGAATAGTAAACTAACCCAAAAAATCAAGCTGGGGACATTTTGTTCGTCCCCACAAGGAAAAATGCTATTTCTAAGGGGTTTAGGATTAGGGTTTGGGGATAAAGGCTAGGAGTTAGGGTTAGGTTTCCAGTGTTGTTGATGCTGTTTTAGGTAGAGGCGCCATCCTTGTACCTGTCTAATCGATCCAAGTTAATGGAATACATCCTTTGAATGTTCAGGTCCATTCATGAGATTAAGGTCTGTATTCATAAAGCATTTCAGAGTTGGAGTCCTGCTCTAGGATCAGTTTTGTCTTTTAGATCAGAAGGAATAAGATCATATGGACAGAGAGGGGACCTGATCCTAGGTCAACACAGTAATACTGCCCAGTTTTGTGTTCTCTGTTCTCTCTCTGTCAGGACAGTCTAACTTTGACCAGCAGAGGTCTCCCTTGGTACAGAATCATTGAGATTGTCCTGCTCTGACGTTGCTGGACTAATGTAGTCGTCGGTGGCAGAATGTGTACGTGCTTTCATCGTTACATGTAACAGCTCATTGAAACGTCTCGCCTAGTAAAACAGGAAACCACTAACCCTGGGGTTTGGCTCTGTTTCCCACACTTGGCCAGTACTTGTTTGCATCACAAATGGCACCCTATTCCCTATATAGTGCAGTACATTCTGACCAGACTTCTATGGGCCCGGTCTAAAGTAGTACACTATATAGGGTGCATTTGGGACATGTCCTTGGTTTTATGACACAGCAAACACTGGACCCTCCATGTTAATCCCAAGAGGCTGCCCTGCCCGGAGAGAGGATGGCTTGTTATACACACACACACACACACACACACACACACACACACACACACACACACACAGCGGCATCTAGCCACCTGGGTTCCCACAGTGAGTCACCAGTGCCAGCCGGCGGTGGTTTGTTTGTGGGAAGAAATGGCTTGTCGGTGCAATGAGGATTCAGGAAGTGGTAGCTAGGCCTACATGGCACACAATAAAAACAAATCCTGATTAAAAATGGATTTGTCACATGCTTGGTAAACAACAGGTATTCACTGAGTGTACAAAAAATTAAGAACACCTGCTCTTTCTATGACAGACTGACCAGGTGAATCCAGATGAAAGCTATGATCCCATGTTGATGTCCCCTGGTAAATCCATCTCAATCAGTGTAGACGAAGGGGTAGAAACAGGTTAAAGAAGGATTTTTAAGTCTTGAGACATGGATTGTTTATGTGTGCCATTCAGAGGGTGAAGGAACAAGACCAAAGATCTAAGTGCTTTTGAACGGGGTGTTATTGGGTGCCAGGCGCACCGGTTTGAGGGTGTCATGAACTGCAACGCTGCTCGGTTTTTCATGATCAACAGTTTCCCGTGTGTATCAAGAATGGTCCACCACCCAAAGGACTTCCAGCCAACTTGACACTACTGTGAACGCTTTCGACACCGACCTTGTAGATTCCATGCCCCGACGATTGAGGCTATTTTGAGGGGAAAAGCGGGTGCAACTCAATATTAGGAATGTGTTCCTAATGTTTTGTACACTCAGTGTAGACTAACAGTGAAATGCTTATTTACGGGCTGTTCCCAACAATGCAGAGGGAACAAAAAGGAAACATTAACTTGAGGAATAAATACACAATGAGTAATGATAACTTTGCTGCTGTACACACACGGGGTAGCAGTACCGAGTCGATGTGCAGGGGTACGAGGTAATGGAGGTAGATATGTACATAAAGACACTAGGTAACAGGATAGGCAATAAACAGTAGCAGCAGTGTACTATCACACTGTGGCAGCACGTTCAGTTCACACACTGAGACGTCCTGTCTGGGTATTCTCTTCTGTCTATTACTGTACACTACAGGGGACATAGTTAGCCCTCTATTGCCTGTTGTGACAACATATCACATTGAGGAATTGTGATAGAAATCTCTTTTGTCATACAAGTTGGTTCACTCATATGACAGTTCATTCGTTCTATCCCCACCTGCATTTTCTCTGTTCTCCTGATGGAATGCATCCCACAATGTGGAAGTGTTTGTGTGCTGCTTGCTTGTCCAAACCTTCCTTGACTAGAAATATAGGTTTTGCCCATTTGTTGATGCTGGGCATCCCACACACACACACACACACACACACACACACACACACACACACACACACACACACACACACAATGAATACTCTTAACTTCCAGAAGGGGACACTGTGGTGTTAGCATTGAGATGGCGCCGGCCCTTTCGCTTCTCTGGGAGGAGAGCACAGACTCTTAACCCCCATAGACTTGCATCATGTGTGTGTGCTGTGCAGGACAGTAGAATACAGGTAGTCAAGCCATTGTTATGCTGCGCCTACCTGTACCGGTCATGCAAACAGTAGCAGTGTTGTGGTCTTGCCTGTGCCTCCCTGCGACGATGACTTCCTGCATTTTCCCCTGTCGCTGCGGAAATGCCTTGGACAGGAAGGGATAGAGCAGGAAGTGTATACACGCAGGTCAACAGGATGTGGTGATGTGATGGAGGCTGAGTCAGTCAGAAGTGCTGACTCGATTCCAGAAGAATTCCTTCCACTCTGGCTTTACTTTAACGACTGGGAAGTCTTTAGAATGGGTCCGAATGTAATTTCCCGGGTCAGGAAACGGAGCCTCTCGTGCCAGCCTTTCAGTGTGGTAAACGCAGTACCTGAACGCCGGTGTAATAATAACCATTTGTGAGATGGTTCTGAACCCAGAGGTGAAACCTAATCCTATCAGCGTTAGAGAGGAGCTCCAGACATGTCTGTCTTTTTTAAGGAGAATGTATTGTTGTTTATTTTTTAACCTTTTATTTAACTAGGCAAGTCAGGTAAGAACAAATTCATATTTACAATGACGGCCAAACCTGGCCGATGCTGGGCAAATTGTGTGCCGCCCTATGGGACTCCCAATCAAGGCCGGATGTGATGCAGCCTGGGTTCAAACCAGGTACTGCAGTAACGCCTCTTGCACTGGGATGCAGTGTCTTAGACCACTGCACCACACGGGAGCCCAGGATTAGGATGATCTCATAAAGCGCCATCTAAACACTATCCCCTCCAGCCAGAGAGGAAAGACCACCGCTGACCCAATCACACCAAGGAAATCTCATTTAGCCTACACACAGCCTGAGGAGAAACAGGAGAGGAGAGAGGCACTATGAACTAACCCAATACTGTACCTCCTCAACCTCCACCCACCAACTGCTGGGGCCCCTTCATCTTCATTAGGCTGCCAAGAGGAAGCCCAGCTCTGAAGTACACAACAACCCTCTAAGATGTTTCTGGTGTTGTGACGTTAGCTAGTAGCTACAGTAACATTGCTAGCTGCTCATAGCATTTCACTGTAAGGTTTACACCTGTTGTAGTCAGCACATATGACAAACAAAATTAGATTTGATAGTTCACCACCATCACATGTTAATCCCATACAAACGGGGAGATAAAACATGCATAAATGCTCTAAAGTTGCTGACATCAACACAGGCTGCAGCCGCATAGGTTAGAGCCGGGACAAGAGCGTTGGTTGGTAATGAGGACAATGGCGAGGAGAAGCCAGCCAGCCACCATGGCTGTGTGGCGTGAGCCATGTACTCACAACATCCTCATTAACCAATGCTGCTTCTGTCTCTGCTCTCGCTGTTGTGGCAACCATACCGCAGAAGGTGCTGATGCCCGGAGAGGGAGAGCTGGGAAGATCTAAGGGTGGTGGCCGTGGACCGGATGAGCTAAACACCTTTTTCTCACGCTTCGAGCATAGTGATTCTGAGTCACCGAGGAGAGCCCCTGAAGACAACGAGGGCTACTTGCTTACGGTCTCCAGAGGACATACAGTTGAAGTCGGAAGTTTACATACACCTTAGCCAAATAAGTTTTTCACAATTCCTGACATTTAATCCTAGTAAAAATTCCATGTCATAGGTCAGTTAGGATCACCACTTTATTTTAAGAATGTGAAATGTCACAATAATAGGAGAGTGATTTATTTAAGCTTTTATTACTTTCATCACATTCCCAGTGGGTCAGAAGTTTACATACAATCAGTATTTGGTAGCATTGCCTTTAAATTGTTTAACTTGGGTCAAACGTTTCAGGTAGCCTTCCACGAGCTTCCCACAATAAGTTGGGTGAATTTTGGCCCATTCCTCATGACAGAGCTGGTGGAACTGAGTCAGGTTTGTAGGCCTCCTTGCTCGCACACACTTTTTCAGTTCTGCCCACAAATTTTCTATAGGATTGAGGTCAGGGCTTTGTGATGGCCACTCCAATACCTTGCCTTTGTTGTCCTTAAGCCATTTTGCCACTACTTTGGAAGTATGCTTGGTGTCATTGTCCATTTGGAAGACCCATTTGCGACCAAGCTTTAACTTCCAGACTGATGTCTTTAGATGTTGCTTCAATATATCCACAGAATTTTCCTGCCTCATGTCATCTATTTTGTGAAGCGCACCAGTCCCTCCTACAGCAAACCACCCCCACATGATGCTGCCACCCCCGTACTTCACGGTTGGGATGGTGTTCTTCGGCTTGCAAGCGTCCCCCTTTTTCCTCCAAACAAAATGGTCATTATGGCCAAACAGTTCTTTTTTTGTTTCATCAGATCAGAGGACATTTCTCCAAAAAGTACAATCTTTGTCCCCATGTGCAGTTGCAAACCTTAGTCTGGCTTTTTTATGGCAGTTTTGGAGCAGTGGCTTCTTCCTTGCTGTTGTTCTGGGATTGATTTGCACTTTTCGCACCAAAGTATGTTAATCTCTAGGAGACAGAACGCGTCTCCATCCTGAGCGGTATGACGGCTGCGTGGTCCCATGGTGTAAAGAGGCACTGAGTTTGAAGGTAGGCCTTGAAATGCATCCACAGGTACATCTCCAATAGACTCAAATGATGTCAATTAGCCTATCAGAAGCTTCTAAAGCTATGACATCATTTTCTGGAATTTCCCAAGCTGTTTCAAGGCATAGTCAACTTAGTGTATGTAAACTTCTGACCCACTGGAATTGTGATACAGTGAAATAATCTGTCTGTAAACAATTGTTGGAAAAATATCATGCACAAAGTAGATGTCCTAACCGACTTGCCAAAACTATAGTTTGTTAACAAGAGATTTGTGGAGTGGTTGAAAAACGAGTTTTAATGACTCCAACCTAAGTGTACGTAAACTTCCGACTTCAACTGCATGTAAATCATTCAAATGTGTTAACCCTCGCTGGGCTGCTAGCCCAGACAGCATCCCTAGCTGCGCCCTCGGAGCATGTGCAGACGAGCTAGCTGTTTTGGGACATTTTCAATCTCTCTCTAGCTCAGGCCGTTGTCTCCACCTGCTTCAAGATGTTCACTATCATCCCCGTGCCCAAGAATGGAAATGTAAATTAACTGAATGACTACCAACCTGTAGCACTGACGTCTTCATGAAGTACTTTGAGAGGCTAGTCGGACTACATCACCTCCTCCCGACCGACACACTCAACCCTCTCCAATTTTCCTACCACGGCGCAATCGCCATTGCACTGCACACTGCCCTCATTCACCTTGACAAGAGGAATGCATATGTGAGGATGCTGCTCATCAATTACAGTTCGGCCTTCAATAACATAATGCTCTCTAAGCTTACATCCCTTGGACTGAACTCCTCCGTATGCAACTGGGATCCTGGACTTTAAGGTCCTCTGCATACACCTCTCCGAGGAGCTGGAATGGTCCAACCACACGTGAAGAAGGCACGACAGCGACTCCCTAACCTCGAGCCTGAAGGAATCCGGCCTGTCCCTGATGGCCCTCAGTATTCTACCGGAGCACCATCGCGAGCATACTGTTGGGCTGCATCACAGCCTGGTACGGCATCTTCACTGCTGCTGACTGCAAGGCACTACAGAAGGTGGTACACTCACCATTGGGTGCACACTGCCTACCCTCCAGGACACCTACAACACCAGGTGTTGCAGGAAGGCCAAGAAGATCATCAGGGACCTCAGCCACCCGAGCCACAGCTGGTTCTCCCCGCTTCATCACTTAGACGCAGGCCGTACAGGAGCATCATAACTAAAACGGACAGACTGGCCAATAGCTTCTATCCCCCAGACCATCAGGCTGCTGAATAGCCACCACTAGTCGGCTACCTGCCCCCGCTGGCCCCCTCGACTTCCTTATCCCCCCCGCTGCTCCTCTTTTGGACCCCCCTCTCAACAGACGTCTACCCTGCCCCCAACCCAGTGGACATTTATCATGCTGAATAGCCACCGCTACTCCTACACCCACCTGCAATGTTGGAGCTGGGAGCTTAAGTATTTCACTGTACATTGCAACTACATCTGTGACCCTGTGCATGTGACTAAAGAAACGTTGAATCTAACCGTATTTCATGTCTTACGCTTTCTTACCATCTAGGCTAGTCATATAGACTAGCATCCTGTCCAGGGGGTGTACTTCTAAGTAAAGCTTCCTCACGCTACAGAAACAGGAGATGGCTTCTTGCACTATGGTCCATTCAGGCTCAGACAAGGCTTACTTAGTCATATAGACCCAGATTTATGTTTTTATGAGTCCTGGTTTTGATCTGACAACACAGGAATGGGCGGTGTTTTGGCTGATAGTCAATCTGCTGCTTGTTTAAGGATTATGAGAAGTGGACAGTTTCTCTGCTCTGTGGGGGAGAAGAAAAACAAACCCACATTTCTCGACAGACAGCGCCAGAGATCCTGGCATGGACTGATTTAGGTCTAATGGTTTTAACATGGGAAGACCAAGTCAGGTGCACAACCAGCCAACCACTAATCACTGCTCTCACCACCCAATGGGACTAAATGGGTCTGTATCTGTGCTCTCTATCTGTGCCCCTCAATGGACTGCAGGCTACTCGCAGATGGATAGGATCGCTGGCTGAGTCCGTCTCTCTACCATGCTGTGTCGCGCTGCGTGCATTAGCCAGTCTATGTAGAAGAGGAAATTACTGGAACAGACCACAGACAGCCAATTTGATCATTACGTCTGGTGTTTTGATGGTGATGGGCATCTTGTCTGGGAAACCTCCTTTTAATCCGTGTCCTTACTGTAAGTGTGTGCTGAGGCTACATTTGGTCTAGTCTACTGTAGACTAGGCCCTATCATATTAAGCATATTCAATACCTTGTTGATACAAAAAAAGTAAGTAATGACTACAATGCTGACGTGATGATCATGCAATCTTTTCAATAGGAGATTGATTGGGTCTCTTCTCTTGCGGTCTATCAAAAGTGTGGCACTCATTTTGATCTCAAGGGTTGTCAGCGATTTGCTGTGCGTGGATACTGCTCTAGATACATTTTCTTAGAAGAAAATAAGGCAATTTCACTTTGCTTCTCCTTGAAACAAGGCTTCTGTTTGTCAAATTGCCTGTATCGCATGTCAGCCTTTCATCAGGAGTTGGAGTGTCCGTGAAAGAAAATGTTAGATTTAGGAGGGGGTCAACTGGCTGGGGTGTTGGGCAGACCAGGGCACGTTTGACCCCTAAAATAGAGGGTGTGGATACGGACCTCTGTGGTCCCCATCCTCCCTAGCCATGGTTATATTTGAGCTCGCTGTCGGTATCACTTATTGCAGAGTGAGTCAAGGTACCTCTAAACATTCCCTCTCCTTTCTCTCTGGCTGTTTCACATTGGCAGCTAGAAATTGAGGTTTCCGAGGAATTCAAGAAATGAAGAGAAATCATTTTAAGACATTCTAGAGCAAATATGGACCGTTTTCAGTTTGACAAGCTAATAATTTATAACTATTTTCTTCAACCCATGTCAACGGTATCGTACATCTGTTATTTGTTTGATCTCTGCAATAGTGCTACTGTAATAACATCACTGAAGGACAAAACTATTTCCTCTGTTTCCAGATCCCTTTTGGAACTGTAAACCATAACACCATCATGATTGGTCCTGGATTCAATTGAAAGAATTTCTTGGTGCAATTTAAAGTAATATTTGCCTGTCTCAAAAACCTGTATTACAAAACTGCACCCATAATGACCAATTTCTGTCAGCTTATGTCCAATTTCTGACTGGAAGGTTTGGTAGAAGCCAGAGATCTCCAGTCTTAATGGCCTCTAGAGTAATTTCTTAGACTTTCTAGAGTAGGTGTCTTCTGCACATAGTGACCCATATGAACAGTACTATGAATGACAATCTATTCCCTTTATAGTGCACTACTTTCGAACAGAGCCTGGTCAAACAGTGCACTATACAGTGTATTCGTAAAGTATTCAGACCCCTTGACTTTTCTTACCACCTTATTATGAAATGGATTAAATAGTTTTTTCCCGATCATCAATCTACACACAATACCCCATTATGACAAAGGAAAAACAGGTTTCTAGAAATATTTGCAAATGTATAAAAAATGAAAACTTTAACACATTTAAATAAGTATTCAGACCCTTCACTCAGTACTTTGCTGAAGCACCTATGGCAGCGATTATAGCCTTGAGTCTTCTCGGGTATGACGCTACAAGCTTGGCACAACTGTATTTGGGGAGTTTCTCTCATTCTTCTCTGCAGATCCTCTCAAGCTCTGTCAGGTTGGATGGGGAGCATCGCTGCACAGCTATTTTCAGGTCTCTCCAGAGATGTTTGATTGGGTTCAAGTCTGGGCTCTGGCTGGGCTACTCAAGAACATTCAGAGACTTGTCCCGAAGCCACTCCTGCATTGTCTTGGCTGTGTGCTTAGGGTCATTGTCCTGTTGGAAGGTGAACCTTCGCCCCAGTCTGAGGTCCTGAGTGCTCTGGAGCAGGTTTTCATCAAGGATCTCTCTGTACTTTGCTCCGTTCATCTTTCCCTTGATCCTGACTAGTTTCCCAGTCCCTGGTGCTGAAAAACATCCCCACCATGCTTCACCGTCGGGATGGTGCCAGGTTTACTCGAGACATGACGCTTGGCATTCAGGCCAAAGAGTTCAATCTTGGTTTCATCAGACCAGAGAATCTTGTTTCTCATGGTCTGAGAGTCTTTAGGTGCCTTTTGGCAACTCCAAGTGGGCTGTTATGTGCCTTTTACTGAAGAGTGGCTTCTGTCTGGCAACTACCATAAAGGCCTGATTGGTGGAGTGCTGCAGAGATGGTTGTCCTTCTGGAAGGTTCTCCCATCTCTACAGAGGAGCTCTGTCAGAGTGACCATCAGGTTCTTGGTCACCTCCCTGACCAAGGCCCTTCTCTGTGTCTAGATTTGAGGGGGGGAATTATTGAATTATTTTTAGAATAAGGCTGTCACGTAACAAAATGTGGAAAAAGGGAAAGGATCTGAATACTTTCCGAATGCACTGTATATGGAATAGAATCCCGTTCTAGGATGCACAAACTATTCCTGTCTGTCGTGACAGATCTGTTGGCTGTAGCTCTCTCTGGTCGGTAGGGACAGTCTGCCTGTCATTTATTTATGTGTGTAGGGACATCATACACGCATGTTGAGTTTATTATGTCCATGTGTTTGAAGTCAGACTGTGAAATGTACTGAAGCTATGGCCAGTATGAAAATAGTAAAATACTGTAGGCCTGGTGAATTCTTCCTCAGTCGTAGAACTAATAACTGTGCTTTACTATGCTTGCTATGCCACTCTAGTCCAAGGCAGTAGTACGGATGAGCATCTACATGCTTGTTATTGAGTGAAAGGATGTAAAAATCATAATTTTTGTGTACAACATGTATATGCATTGTTAAGCAGGACTTGGAGATGTTTACTTGTGAATGTGCTGTAATATCTCATGTTGTACAGCGTTTACACAGGCATCCTTTGTCACTGCAAATTAGCTAGCTTGTTCCTTTCCTCAAGTTTTTCCTCAGCTTGTTCTATTCTTTGGGACAATGTGTATTGTATCGTTAGGATTTTCTGCTGTATTTGCTATAAGTAAAAGTGCTTATTTCATGCAGTACGAGACCAGCCCAGTGTGCTGCTGTGCTCTTCTTCCTCCCCAGACACTGAATAAAGTATCCATTTCCTCTTAATATACACGTCTCCATGGGCAAGCCTGAATTCCAGTTATGTGTTTGTAAAGGTTTAGGCTATCCATTGGACTTAAGTCTCCTCTCGGTTTTTGTTTGGTGTGGCTATTTTCTCTGGGATCTGATGTAACCAGTCAGACTGGCAGTCAGTCTCTTAAACTTTTCCACAGGCTCCACTTTACTCCAATTGCATCGCATGTGGACTGTATTGTGCTCTAAACAAGTTTCACATGTCCATTGTGGGTACTGCACTGACCTTTTAGAAAGTTCTGTCAATATTCAACTACGGTAGCAACCTGTACTTTTTATTTATTTAATGTTTTTAACAAATTGAATTTGGACAGTGTGACTTTGGCAAGGTGGTGGTGATCAGCATCTAGGAACACACTGGGAACTGACCACCTTGTTGAATTACTTGATTTGGGTCAGGGCATCTATGTAAATAGCAGAAGAGAACATATAAGAGAACATAGAATTAAAGTCATTGTCATAAGGACGTGCTAAAATGTGAAGAGGGACATTATGCCCTTAGTTCTAGCAAAAGAGCAAAGTGGGAACTGTGATTTGTCCCTGTGTGCCACAGTCAGTTGTCGTCATACCCCTTCCCCAGTGTCGTCATACCCCTTCCCCAGTGTCGTCATACCCCTTCCCCAGTGTCGCCATACCCCTTCCCCAGTGTCGCCATACCCCTTCCCCAGTGTCGCCATACCCCTTCCCCAGTGTCGCCATACCCCTTCCCCAGTGTCGCCATACCCCTTCCCCAGTGTCGCCATACCCCTTCCCCAGTGTCGCCATACCCCTTCCCCAGTGTCGTCATACCCCTTCCCCAGTGTCGCCATACCCCTTCCCCAGTGTCGCCATACCCCTTCCCCAGTGTCGCCATACCCCTTCCCCAGTGTCGCCATACCCCTTCCCCAGTGTCGCCATACCCCTTCCCCAGTGTCGCCATACCCCTTCCCCAGTGTCGCCATACCCCTTCCCCAGTGTCGCCATACCCCTTCCCCAGTGTCGCCATACCCCTTCCCCAGTGTCGCCATACCCCTTCCCCAGTGTCGCCATACCCCTTCCCCAGTGCCAGAACAGCAGACTGTGCCCAGGCAGGTAAGCACACACTTAAACTGATGACTCCTGTGAAAACCATGTCTTGCGTTACACCTGTGTCACCGGGGAGTCTTCAGGTCTCACCTTTGTCCCTATTGACACCCTATTCCCTACACAGTGTGCTACTTTAGACCAGTGCTGGATAGGGCACTATATAGGGGAAAAGGGTGTCATTTGGGATGCTGCTGGTCTGTCCATCTTATTTTGATTTGTGCCAAACTCCCAAAGACATGACTTTGATTTGACAGTTTAATTTGTGGTTATTGGAGTTTAATTAGGTTTTGTGGCTTAGCTCTGGGAGGTTAGGATGGTGAAAGGAAGAGCGATGTGATTAAGTACGTTGAGGGCTCGCATTGCTCCTAGTGGTCTTCTAGCAGAGAGAAGGAAGACAACCTTTTGGCAGAGAGAGACAGACTGAAGAAAGAGAGCAGGAAAATTACCTTTTGCAGAGAGGGAAATAATGTTTTTTTTGGGGGGGGGGGGGGGGATTTCACATTGGCGTCAGAACCCAGTGCAAAATTAAATGGAGAATTTGCTGAGCAGTCTGAAGTGGATAATATGGAGTTGGCCCTCTTTTGGAACCTCTTGATAACCTAATGCATTTATCATGATTTGTCAAGACCTTTAATGAGCGCTAATCTCCACTGAGATTTCCAAGTATTTGGAGTGTAGTATTTTCTAATCCAAATCCCGCCCAATGTAATGAATCCAAGGGGATAAGTATACTTATCAAACTGGAGTAGGACGGTGTCCTATTTCTGACGGCATCAGCAGAACTATAATTTCTCATTAACAAACTGTCACTCCACCCCCTCAAATGTGCACTCGGCCTCCAATTACAGATAAGGGTGTTTTAACACTTGGTCCCTTTCAGCCAATTTTTGTGAACTCAGTGCGGTTCTCTTAATTTTGTGTTCAGTGTGAACACTCCAAAGGAACTTGGACTACTCGAGCCCCTAAGCGAACCGAGCTGAGACCATTCGGTTTGATTGAATTCTGAGGTCCGTTTCCCTTTTTTTAGGACAATGTGAACATAAAGCTCCCCAGGTTGGCTTGTTATTATTCCTACACCACAAACTAGACTACTGCAACACTGTTTCCCCTGACATAACCCCTCACGTTGATGCCACAAAAGAGACTAGATGATGTGCAGGTTTGCCAAGGATGCATATAAATTCCAAAATGTGTGGACTTTTTAGTTAAGATTATTTGTTTGCAATGTGATCTATAGGCTAACAGAGCTTCATAAGCTGTTTATTTGATTGTGGGGTTTGAATAGTGTGAAGACATTTGGTGAGAATCACAGTACAGTACAAAATCAATACTAGCTCTTAAGCATGAGACACCAAGAATCTCGCTGCCGATAGACTGCCAAAAAGTTACTTATCACAGTGGGAGGCCTGCCTTTCTTTTTCTAGAACATAAGCGGTACCTGCTGCGTGCCGACCTGGTAGCGACCAACCAATCGCAATGCTCGTCAGTGGCCAACAACTTGACTTTGCGCCAATCAGAGAGCACGAACCCCCACGTGGGGGAGCCAACAATGTTTTTTTATTTTTTATTTTCTCCGTACATGCACAGATGAGACAGTCACATTTAATATGCCATGTAGGCTATGGGATGGTAGCTAGCTAAGTGCACAGATGCAATGCACACAACACTAAATACTTCCTCCAAGCTAGCTAACCACTGTCGCTAGTATTGACGTTTACAATTAAATCACAATGGATTAGCTAGTTTCCATGAAACAGCTGCCTGTGTTAGTGCAGTGTCCTTAACCAGCTAGTTAGCTACCTACAGTATCAGTCAAGTTTCGACACACCTACTCATTCAAGGGTTTTTCTTAATTTGTCCTTTCTACAATGTAGAATAACTGTGCAGGCATCAAAACTATGAAATAACATATGGAATCATGTAGGAACCAAAAAAGTTTTAAACAAATCAATATATATTTGAGATTCATCAAAGTAGCCACCCTTTGTCTTGACAGCTTTGCACACACTTGGCATTCTCTCAACCAGTTTCACCTGGAAAGATTTTCCAACAGTCTTAAAGGAGAGAATTAGCTCAGTCATTTTAAAGCTATCTCACCTCAGGATAGGGCTTACTATCGCTGTGTTAAAGTGTCAATAAAGGGTGCCTCTGATGCCAGAGCCTGCATTAGTGAACATTAATGTTGTCAAAGGCAAACCAAGAGAGAGGGACATGGCTGTCGACCTACTATACATGCTTTGAGACAAGGTATGAGGAGGCTGTTCCCAAGACAAGGTCAAAGGTCAGGGGTGTTGTGACATTTCCTGTCATGGATTAACAAGCGTTGGCTTGCTGTAATCATTGGCTAGCTGGAGAAGTGTTTCCACCATCGTAACTCCATGATTGGAGTTAACGAAAAGGGTGGACAATCAGGATGTAGACTTATGAGACACTCCTTTAACTCCCTCAGTTAGCATGGAGCCAATGCATAATTCTATATACAGTACCAATCAAATGGTTGGACACCTTTTTTAATTTTTTGTATTTTCTACGTTGTAGAATTATAGTGAAGACATCAACTATGGAATCATTTAGTAACCCAAAGTGTTAAACAAAGTAAAAATATATTTTAGATTCTTCAAAGTAGCCACCCTTTTGCCTTGATGACAGCTCTGCACACTCTTGGCATTCTCTCAACCAGCTTCACCTGGAATGCTTTTCCAACAGTCTTGAAGGAGTTCCCACATATGCTGAGCACTTGTTTGCTGCTTTTCCTGCGGTCCAACTCATCCCAAACCATTTCAATTGGGTTGAGGTCCGGTGATTGTCGAGGCCAGGTCATCTGATGCAGCACTCCCATCACTCTCCTTTTTTGTCAAATAGCCCTTACACAGCCTGGAGGTGTGTTGGGTCATTGTCCTGTTGAAAAACAAATGATAGTCCCACTAAGCGCAAAACAGATGGGATGGCGTATCGCTGCAGAATGGTGTGGTAGCCATGCTGGTTAAGTGTGCCTTGAATTCTAAATAAATCACTGCCAGTGTCACCAGCAAAGCACCCCCACACCATAAGACGTCCTCCTCCATGCTTCACGGGGGGAACCACACATGCAGAGATCTTCCGTTCACCTACTCTGCATCTCACAAAGACACGGCGGTTGGAATCAAAAATCTCAAATGTGGACTCATCAGACCAAAGTATAGATTTCCACCGGTCTAATGTCCATTGCTCGTGTTTCTTGGCCCAAGCAAGTCTCTTCTTATAATTGGTATTATTGGTGTCGCAACACAACTGATTGGCTCAAACACATTAAGAAGGAAAGAAATTCCACAAATTAACTTTTAACAAGGCACACCTGTTAATTGAAATGCATTCCAGGTGACTACCTCATGAAGCTGGTTGAGAGAATGCCAAGATTGCAAAGCTGTCATCAAGGCAAAGGGTGGATACTTTGAAGAATCTCATATCAAATATATTTTGATTTGTTACATGATTCCACATGTTATTTCATAGTTTTGATGTCTTCACTATTATTCAACTGTATAGAAAATTGTAAAATTAAAGAAAAACCCTTCGCTATGGGCTAGCACTGGCAGGATTATGGAGAGTCAATTCAATTGTTTCTTCATCTTGCTAGGTAGTTATCCAGCTGTGGCCATCTGGCTAGTAACAAGGGCTTTCTACAAAATAGCAACATTAGAGCAGATCGTTTGGAATCTAGCCCGTAAGCAATACGTACGGATATAGATTGCCAAACAACGCTACTGTCACCTGGTTTGGAGTATTTTAAAAAGGCTGAGTGGCTGATGACTTCCAAGGTCTTTGCTGTGTGAACACGAGAGTACGAAACAATTACAGAATTATTTAATCTGCAGTTATTCTTCAGCTATTTATTTTCTTACCAATAATTTGTGCATGTTAATAGTTTCTTCTGATTTACAATGATTATGGAATGGCTTGTCCTGCACTTTGTCAAAATCCAGAGTGTATTGAGTGAATGTTGGAAAAAGGTCTTGGTTCCTTTCTAAACACAGCAATGTGAATGCAAAGAGAACTCAGACCACAAAATAAGTGAAGTGAACCTGCATAAGAGTTGGGTCCTCATTCAAAGCCAAGGGCAGTGTGAATACAAAGAGTACAGTTCTTTTCGGGGGTTTTTTACACCAGAGGACTGAGATTGGTTCTTTTAAAGAGAACTATATGTGAAAAGTCCAATTCCCCAAAAAGTCCCCATGGAGTGCCAGTCTCAGACCCCCCATTTTGACCTGTTGACGGGGTTAAGTGTTGGCGCTCACCGTCAGCACTCATCAATAACACAGCGTTGATCTCTTCCAGATGCATCGTGGGTCAGGACGGGGACTTATTCATCCGCTCAAACAATGACCATTAGCTGCTGTCAGCTCACTTATAATAGGTTACATCCCAAATGGCACCCTTTTCCCTACAAAATGCACCATAGGGCTCTGGTCGAAAAGTAGTGCACTATGTAGGGAATAGGGTGCCAAATTGACTGTTGTAGCTTAGTTGGCTTATGGTGTTACTCTTTAAGCCATAGCTCTAGCTGATTCTTCTTCATTAAGTGCGTACTGGTGAAGGCCTTGGCCTTATCAGGGGCCCTGTTACTGGATGAGATGAGAAAAGCAGAGCCGTTGAGCGGTCAAGAGAGGGGCTCTGAGGGCATCCCTACTCTGCATCCCAAATGGGACTCTGTTCCCTTATTATTCCACTACTTTTGACCAGGTTCCATAGGGCTCGCGTCAAAAGTAATGCACTACATGGGAAATAGAGTGCCATTTGGGACAAAGCCCTTCTTTACTGGGGGAAACGCTGACCTGGCCTCACAGGATGGGAGGTATTGGACACCTGGGACTTTTTCACGCTGCTCACTTTTAATTGTACAGATTTATTGCAAAAAGCAAGGGAGCTCTTGTTTTCTTTCCTGAGTAGCCCAGTGGCAGGTAGCCCAGTGGCAGGTAGCCCAGTGGCAGGTAGCCTAGTGGTTAGAGCGTTGGGCCAGTAACCGAAAGGTTGCTGGATCGAGTCCCCGAGCTGACAAGGTAAAAATGTGTCGTTCTGAACATGGCAGTTAACCCACTGTTCCCTGGTAGGCCGATATTGTAAATAAGAATTTGTTCTTAACTGACTTGCCTAGTTAAAGGTTCAATTTCAAAAAATAAGTTCCACATGTTGGCTCGTCGCGTTGTGAAACACACTATAATTGCTCAACATTGATAAAGATGAGCTTAGCCAGCTGTATCGCAACGAACAATGCAACTTCCCTTCTACTCAGCTGGCCAGGCCAGTGAATAACAGTACAGTCAGAAGGCATCTAACTGCCACTTGAAGAAAGTCCTAACTTTTAATTCAAAGTGTTATGTTCTCTGGCCAGACAGACACTATGGAGAAAGACTTTGGCATTGTTTAGAACACCATTTGTTACTGTAGGTTTTGCAAACTTTCTCTCGACATGTCTCAAGCTCCTTTTTGGAAGATGTCCCTTTTTCCAAGGAGCTGGCTGGAAAGAGCAGTTACACACATGGCATTTACCTCACTGCAAGAAAAGCAATCTCCTTTCCTACAGTCCAGGCTAGATGTCGCACCACCTACAAACAAGTGCCATGTTCTGCTGGCAGCTTCTCTCTCAAATGGCTACAACTGAGGCCCAGTGTCTCTTTGTGCAGGAAAACAAGCTACTCAGACAGAATGTGTGTTGATTAATGACCCGACGGTAGCGCAGACACCACCTCATAAAAATGTTGTGGAATTGAAAAGCTATTGCTGTCGAGAATCGCCTAGCAACATGAGGGCAATGGCAGCACCTGCATACCCAAAGATCCGTCTCTAAGCTCTGTTCTCTTCTTGAACCGTAGAAATAGAATGCGTAGTGTTCTGTGTCTAGAACACCTTGGCCCATGCTGGGAGTGTGAAGGAACAAACTGGCTCCATGTCCTCTGCTCTCTTGGGACTCCATAGACCTAGTTAATAACCAAACACCCACCAAATGGCTGCAGTTAACCTAAGACCTGGAGAACCAATACACTGCCGCACTACAGTCACCATGTAAACCTAGCTGAAGTTATTTACTGCCGTTTCCTTCTTCCTGTGTCTGCCAAGTGGACCGTATTATCAGCCAGGCTGCGTGGGTTCTACTGGACCTGTTTTGATGTAAGAGTTGGGTGAGATACTGTATTTTTAACAAACATCTCCATAGTGCAGCGGGAAGCACGCCGGGATGCCATTCCGACATTCGGCCATAGATGTTGTCATTGAGCCTTTTCAAACAGCCTCCTTGAAGCGCTTCCTTCTCTGCCGCAACGCGACACAAGTTGTTCCCAGCTAATTGAACACCCACATTGTAAAATAAGCCATGATGTCTGATTAAGTGTTGATTGGCTTGAGAAACTGTTATTGCAGCCCAAACAGGAAAAATATAGCTTCAATGTGATTAAGGGTGATACTGTGTGATTCATGATTCTCATTAACTGTTCTCCCACCAGGCTTAGGAAGTTAGTTGCTCCTATTTCTTCAGACTATACTGAGGTGCTTAATTGGGTGGTGTTCTGTTGAATTAACCAGTAAGCCTAAAGCAATACACATGGCATAGCTCTTAATTCTTTTTATTTTTACTTTTTTTTTTGTCTACTTGGTAAATATTTTCTTAACCAACAGTGCAGTTCAAGAAGAATTAAGGGCTTGTAAGTAAGCATTTCACGGTAAAGTCTACACTTGTTGTTTTCAGGCACATGTGACAAAGTTTGATTTAAGTAGGCCTATTGTTTGTGGAGCCTGTTCTTGTTTTGTCTTTGTTCTATGTTTTCTATGTGAGAATGTTAACACAAGCAGCACATGTAGGCTCGTACAGTAGTTCATGTGAGAACAAACCTTTTCAGGTCTCGCGTATCTGAAAGATGTGGACTGTAGTTGAGGTTTACATTTTTGTTTCAATTTCCTACAGCTTACGTGTAATTTCACTTTGATATAAATGAAAGCTGTAACACAAAGGTTATGTCTAGCCTTTATCCCAGGAAATTATTTATTTTTATACATTTGAATTACTATAGCTCCGTCCCCTCTACTATTCCATTATATCCCTGTAATTCAATGTACACTATATACACAAGTATGTGGACACCCCTTCAAATTAGTGGATTTGGCTATTTTAGCCACATCCGTTGCTGACAGGTGTATAAAATTAAGCACATAGCCATGCAATCTCCATAGACAAGCATTGGCAGTAGAAGGGCCTTACTGAAGAGCTTAGTGACTTTCAACATGGCACTGTCATACGATTGCCACCTTTCCAATAAGTCAGTTTGTCCAATTTCTGCCCTGCTAGAGCTGCCCCGGTCAACTGGAAGTGCTGTTATTGTGAAGTGGAAACATCTAGGAGCAACAACGGCTCAGCCGCGAAGTGGTAGGCCACACAAGCTCACAGAACAGAATTGCAGAGTGCTGTAGCGCGTAAAAATCGCCTGTTCCGGTTGCAACACTCTCACTACTGAGTTCCAACCTGCCTCTGGAAGCAACGTCAGCACAATAACTGTTTGTCAGGAGCTTCATGAAATGGGTTTCCAAGGCTGAGCAGCGGCACACAAGCCTAAGATCACCATGTACAATGCCAAGCGTCGGCTGGAGTGGTGTAAACTCGTCGCCGTTTGACTCTGGAGCAGTGGAAACGCATTCTCTGGAGTGATGAATCACACTTCACCATCTGGCAGTCTGACGGACAAATCTGGGTTTGGCGGATGCCAGGAGAACGCTACCTGCCCTAATGCATAGTGCCAACTGTAAAGTTTGGTGGTGGAGGAATAATGGTATGGGTCTGTTTTTTTGTGATTTGTCTAGGCTCCTTAGTTCCAGTGAATGGATATCTTAACAGCATACAATGACATTCTAGACAATTCTGTGTTTCCAACTTTGTGGCAACAGTTTGGAAAAGGCCCTTTCCTGTTTCGGCATGACAATGTCCCCGTGCACAAAGCGAGGTCCGTACTGAAATTATTTGTTGAGATTGGTGTGGAAGAACTTGACTGGCCTGCACAGAGCCTTGACCTCAACCCCATCGAACACCTTTGATGAATTGGAACGCCAACTGCGAGCCGGGTCTAATCGCCCAACATCAGTGCCGACCTCACTAATGCTCTTGTGGCTGAAGGGAAGCAATATTCCAACATCTAGTGGAAAAGCCTTCCCAGAAGAGTGGAGGCTGTTAGTCCCCCCTTTTGCTGTTCTAACTCCATATTAATGCCCATAATTTTGGAATGAGATGTTTGACAAGCAGGTGTCCACATACTTTTGGTCATGTAGTGCAGGTCTTACTCAGAAACCTTTCTCCCAGATATTCTCTATAGTTTCCATTAAGTGAAATGGATAGGGGGTTATTACACTCAAACTGCTCCTTCCATTCCAGTCACAATTGTTCTACACTTGAACATGATTCTATATTTCGAGTGGGTTGTACGCTCTCTCTGACGTGTGTGCGTGCGCAAGATATGCGTCAAGTGTGATTGTACTGTACGTCTACAAGCCATCTGTCAAGACACTGATTTAATAGGTGGATTGGATCGAATTGATGCTTGACTGTTTGTGTGATGTTGACCATGTCTTATAACAAAATGCTATAGACAAGTCATCTCGCCCCTGTCATGCCACAAATCAAACAAAACATAAATTGGGCTAGGCACAGTACGTATCTCTCCAGTGTCCGCATCTCTCCAGTGTCCGCATCTCTCCAGTGTCCGCTACTGACCCTTGTGGGTTGTTTTCACCACATGATTTGAGTCATGTTATTGCTATTTATTTTCCTATGTTATTTTCCTTGTTTGTAGACTGTGTTTAATCAGCTACTTATGAGGATATTATTGGCCTGGTTGGGCTCATACATATTGGGTGTTGGCTTTAGACCCAGCTGAGCGTTGGGTGTTTTGGGTTATAGATGTTGGCTGTAGGCACAGCGTTGGTTGGTGTTTTGGGTTATAGATGTTGGCTGTAGGCACAGCGTTGGTTGGTGTTATGGGTTATAGATGTTGGCTGTAGACACAGCGTTGGTTGGTGTTTTGGGTTATAGATGTTGGCTGTAGACACGGCGTTGGTTGGTGTTATGGGTTATAGATGTTGGCTGTAGACACGGCGTTGGTTGGTGTTTTGGGTTATAGATGTTGGCTGTAGGCACAGCGTTGGTTGGTGTTTTGGGTTGTAGATGTTGGCTGTAGGCACAGCGTTGGTTGGTGTTTTGGGTTGTAGATGTTGGCTGTAGGCACAGCGTTGGTTGGTGTTATGGGTTATAGATGTTGGCTGTAGGCACAGCGTTGGTTGGTGTTTTGGGTTATAGATGTTGGCTGTAGACACGGCGTTGGTTGGTGTTATGGGTTATAGATGTTGGCTGTAGACACGGCGTTGGTTGGTGTTATGGGTTATAGATGTTGGCTGTAGGCACAGCGTTGGTTGGTGTTATGGGTTATAGATGTTGGCTGTAGACACGGCGTTGGTTGGTGTTGTGGGTTATAGATGTTGGCTGTAGGCACAGCGTTGGTTGGTGTTATGGGTTATAGATGTTGGCTGTAGACACGGCGTTGGTTGGTGTTATGGGTTATAGATGTTGGCTGTAGACACGGCGTTGGTTGGTGTTATGGGTTATAGATGTTGGCTGTAGACACGGCGTTGGTTGGTGTTATGGGTTATAGATGTTGGCTGTAGACACGGCGTTGGTTGGTGTTATGGGTTATAGATGTTGGCTGTAGACACGGCGTTGGTTGGTGTTATGGGTTATAGATGTTGGCTGTAGACACGGCGTTGGTTGGTGTTATGGGTTGTAGATGTTGGCTGTAGACACGGCGTTGGTTGGTGTTATGGGTTGTAGATGTTGGCTGTAGACACGGCGTTGGTTGGTGTTTTGGGTTATAGATGTTGGCTGTAGGCACGGCGTTGGTTGGTGTTTTGGGTTATAGATGTTGGCTGTAGACACGGCGTTGGTTGGTGTTATGGGTTATAGATGTTGGCTGTAGACACGCCGTTGGTTGGTGTTATGGGTTATAGATGTTGGCTGTAGACACGGCGTTGGTTGGTGTTATGGGTTTCCGGATGTTGGCTATGACAAGGACATGGCGTTTAGTGCTGGTTGTTGACTGCTATGTAGGCCAAGGATCTGGGCCATTTCCTCCACTCGCTGACAGCTCTGCTATCTAGCCTCTAGTATTTACCTGGCATACAGGGTCTAGACAGACAGGTCCAACTGCTGCGGGCCAAGTGTGACACCTGTCTGCTACCAGTTAACCAAAACACCGTGGACTGCTCTAAGAGAAGTAGACATCTCCTGTTTGGGTTGGTTTCATTTGCCATGTCCACTGAGTCTATGTAAGTAAGCCTTGTTCACGCCAGAACGGCCCATAGGGCAGCAGCACGTGTCTGTAGCATGAGGCAGTTTAATGTACAAGTAGACCCCCTGGACTGGACTCTCGTCTACTTGCCATAAACTGTATTTCAGATGGAGATAAGAGGAGATTATTAACTTGATGTTTATGGTATGAATTTGATGATTGCGTCCCAAATGTCACCCTATTCCCCGACTAGTGCGCTACTTTTGACCAAAACCCCATGGGCTTTGTTCAAAAGTAATGCACTACGTAGGGAAAAGGGTGCCATTTGGTTTGTAACCAATAAATCACAGGGATATATCATGAGGCATTGGGAAACTCACTAGAACATGACATTGAAGGATGAAGTGAATTGTAACCGAATGAGTGAAATATGATCAAGACATTGTTATAAAGCACTCCATATGCCTCTATCCATATGTGATTTAGTAGACAGAGTTGAGGACAGTTATAAAGATTTGTTCAGAGTTCATTGCTATGGCCATTGTGTCCATTGTGGTGTTCGCTATCCTTTAGGGATGTGTAAAACCTGTGTTCAAACTGGGTAACAGAGAATTACACACATGCATGCACACTAGGGACGGGATGAAACCACTATCACAATATCTTTTCCATGGCAAAAAAATAAATAAACACGATGCAGGCAACTTTTTGGTCCTATAAAAATCTGTTGTGTGTAAAATTGTGTACTATAGTTTGGAGCATCAATAAAAGTGACTCTTGATGACAACAATGATAGTTTCTAACAACACGGTTGTTTTCATAAAGCAGTGAAGAGGTGCTAAATGTTTTGTTTCCTTGCCATGATACTAACAAGTATCACGATACTGGTACCTTCCTGTCACACGCAGACACACACACACGCATGACATATCAATCATGTGTCTGCAGAACCAAACGTATACGGTCTCTCAGGGCAATCAACAACACATTGAAGTTGAACAGTTAGTGTGTAGTCATCCTCAGGGAAGACCACCCCTGTTGATTGTGTGCGCGCATGCGAGTTATCTTGTGGTGGGGCCAAGTATGTGCTTGTCAACAAATGTAGCAATTAGTACTGGAGGGTTCCTGCTGTGTAGATTGCTTCACCGCACACGCGTGTGAAGTCGCCAAAAACCCTGCTGCAGTTTACTGGTGAACTTTAACCATTCCGTTACCTAGTTGAGGTCAGGAAAGCGCAACTCTGTTCTGATATCGAGGCGGAGTTGCGTATTAATAAGTGGTCGCACGATTTATTAGCAACAAATGGAGTCATCAGTCGACACTAACAATATTCCGCGCGGTGCTGAAATAAATACTTTTTAATAAACTTTTAGCGAATACAACCACCAATTGAATCTCAGCTGATGTAGTACGTCGAGGCCGCTACGTATCCAGACGAGTAACACAAATGGAGAAAAAGTTGGTGGTTGTATTGTTAAAAAAAAAAAAAGTAAAGTAGGTATTTCAGCACCCCACGGAAGGACCGCAGTTGTTCAGGACACACATAGGCACAGGTAAGCGTTTTCAGATTTGACATTTTTACAAGTGTCGACTGATGGTGACTCAATGTTGCTAGCAAAACGCTTGACCAGTTATACTCAATATAAGAGAACGGAGTTGAGCGTTCCTCAGCTATCCATTGACCACAAGCTAGTCTCTCACATACTCCGGGCACTCCACATGCACAATGCAGCAGCACACACAGCAATATAAATAATAGAACGGGCTTGGAACCTTTAACCCTGGCAATTTGACTGGTGAACGCATAGATGCGGTGAAGAGGTCAATCGAACTCGACCAGAACAATGGAATTGCCATTGAGTGGGGGAAAGATTGCGAGTCTCCTCATTGCCCCCAACCAAATTATCATACATTTAGACTGGTTTATATGTATATTTCACATTATGTTGAGGTCAAAATCTGAGTATAATGCTTGTATGGATGTCAAGCCCAGCACATGTTAGTCATCGTTACCAATCAACTGCATTACAGTTAAAATGTACTTTGACTACCATTACCGTATGCTAGCTATGCTAACCAGTTTGTACAAACGGGACTTGAAAAGGGACAACCTGAAAAGGGACAATTTCTACATTTTATGCAGCAAAAACGGCCAAATATATCCAAATCGGACTTAAGTAATTACCTTTAAAGCTTGCAAGAAAGCCATTGTAGTGTAATTGTGCATGTGACGACATTTAAAACGTGAAACTTGTGGGCCTGTTACAATACATAAATCATGATGGATTTGACGAATATCCACTGTTAGATTTGTTGAATATGCCCAAACTCCTTTACAACATCTATTGGTACACTCGCAATGGCTGCCTGGTATTGTATGTTCATTCTAATTATGTTCATTTATGCGGCTCATGCTAGTTCGAAGAAATATAGGTTAAGAGAACTTGGCAACTAATCTGGAACCAGCGCCGCTGCTAACTAGCATAGCTGGTCCCATTGTTGCAAAGAGTTATATGATATTAGAATCCCGTTGTCTTAACCTTTTTGTTTTCTTTAACCGAGGGCTCATGCATTGCATGTATTTTCTGTAATGTCAGTTGAGTTGAATCAACAAATCACAGCACATCTTGAGTACACTTCCTGTTTTTACTTCCTGCTTTGCTCCTATGGGTACACTCGCAATGGCCGCCAGTCCACCATACTATGCCATCATTAACTTGAATGGGGACATGTTCTATTCATTTTATTTCTATGGCAACACATGCAGCCAGGAGCAGAGCGTTTGCTATTTGAACGGTTATTACGGAGACCGCGGTCATTCGGCTGGCCAATTACCATCATAGCTCCGCACAATCAACACTGGTAGTCACTTACCTGGAGATAGAGTGAAACGCAATACAAACAACCTGAGAGACAGTGTTGTGATGTAGTGATTAGTATGTTAGTGCATCATTCTCATCCTTACCCTGGGATGTAACTTACCAGTAGATATTAACATGGATCCTTTATCATAGCCCTGAGAGTGACACATTCTGGAGACTAGGGCCCTAGTCTAAACATCCACACCGTATCCATGTACCCAGTATATAGTGCATTTAGAAAGTATTCAGACCCATCTTGGGTATGACGCTACAAGCGTGGCACACCTGTATTTGGGGAGTTTCCTCTCAAGCTCTGTCAGGTTGGACAGATGGGCTACTCAAGGACATTCAGAGACTTGTCCCGAAGCCACACCTGCATTGTCTTGGCCGTGTGCTTAGGGTTATTGTCCTTTTTGGAAGGTGAACCTTTGCCCCAGTCTGAGGTCCTGAGCACTCTGGAGCAGGTTTTCATCAAGGATCTCTGTTCTTAGCTCTGTTCATCTTTGCCTCGATCCTGACTAGTCTCCCAGTCCCTGCCACTGAAAAACATCCCCACAGCATGATGTTGCCACCACCATGCTTCAACATCGGGATGGTGCCAGGTTTCCTCCAGACGTGATGCTTGGCATTCAGGCCAAAGAGTTTTCAATCTTAGTTTCATCAGACCTGAGAATCTTGTTTCTCATGGTCTGAGAGTACTTTAGGTGCCTTTTGGCAAACTCTAAGCAGGCTGTCATGTGCCTTTTACTGAGGTTTGGCCACTCTACTGTAAAGGCCTGATTGGTGGAGTGCTGCAGAGATGGTTGTCCTTCTGGAAGGTTCTCACATCTCCACAGAGGAACTCTAGAGCTCTTTCAGAGTGACCATCGGGTTCTTGGTAATCTCCCTGGCCCTTCTCCCCCAGTTTGGCCGGGCAGCCAGCTCTAGGAAGAGTCTTGGTGGTTCCAAACTTATTCCACTTTAAGAATAATGCAAGGCTTCTGTGTTCTTGGGGACGTTCAATGCTGCAGAAATGTTTTGGTACCCTTCCCCAGATCTGTGCCTCGACACAATCCTGTGTGGGAGCTCTACACACAATTCCTTCGACCTCATGGTTTGTTTTTTGCTCTGACTTGCACTGTCAACTGTGGGACCTTTCCAAATCATGTCCAATCATTAAATTTACCACAGGTGGACTCCAAGTTGTAGAAAATCTCAAAGTGGATCATTGGAAACAGAAGCTGAGCTCAATTTCGAGTCTCATGGAAAAGGGTCTGAATACATATAATTAAGGTTTTATTTTTTTATATAAATTTGCAACAATGTTTAAACCTGTTTTTGCTTTGTCATGAATGGGTATTGTGTGTAGATTGAGGGGGGAAACATGATTTAATACGTTTTAGAATAAAGCTGTAACGTAACAAAATGTGGAAAAGGGAAGCGGTCTGAATACTTTACGAATGCACTGTACCTCTGTATAATCACCACCAGATGGATCCCAGAGGGGGCCAGTCTTATTCTATCTTGCATATTATTATGGTGCCCATAGGGACCAGACCGTGGGAATGAGTTTCACTGACTCCACTATATTGGGCACAGTTAAATAAAACAACTACACTTAGGGGTTATTAGAAGGGTTATTGCATAAATATGCACCATGACGCATTTTTACATTTACATTTGAGTCATTTAGCAGACGCTCTTATCCAGAGCGACTTACAGTAGTGAAAGCATACATTTTTTTTCTGTGCTGGCCCCCCTGGGAATCGAACCCACAACCCTGGCGTTGCAAACACCATGCTCTACCAACTGAGCTACAGGGAAGGCTACATGCAAACTCACATCCTTGTCGGTCTTTTATAGAATGTTCTGTCGGGCTACTCTAAACTGACGGTTGACCCCTGGCTGGTTTTACCAGTCATATGGGTCTGTGTTCTCCCCACGTCACAGAGACGTATAATGAGGAATGTTGGTTCAGCTCTGCCGTTATTAATTAGGGTGCTAATGAGATTGAGAGAGGGAGGGACTGTGTCCACATGGCACCCTATTGCCTAAAGTGCACTTCTTTAGGCTAGAGCACTGTGGGCCCTGGTCAAAACTAGTGCGCAATATAGGGGCTAGGGTGCCATTTGGGAAGCACCCAGGGAGGGCCTGTGTTGGATTGGACCTCCCTATGCCCCCTAGGGGTAGTTAGTGTCTCTGCTCTCTGTTCTTATCTCAATGCTATAAAACCACAGGCTCCCAGGCTTTAGCTGCTTTAATACACTGGAACCTACCAGGGCCAGAGTGTTGTGGGTTGTATAAAGCACAATCAGATGTTCCTAAAACCAGGCAATGCAGTGGGCCTATGCCTAACGGAGCCCTATTCCCTATATAGTGCACTACTTTTGACCAGAGCTCTGGTCAAAAGAAGTGCGCTTTACATTGAATAGGGTGCCATTTGGGAAAAAGGCCGTATACCTCCAGTGGACAGATACCGGCAGAGTTGTTGTTGTGCCCTCAAATGCTGCCTGACTCTCTCTGTTGTGGCCAGTAGGGGATTGGAGTCAGAGACGGACTACATTTGGTTGCCTTTGGGCCTCTGTTGTACTGCATGGTGAACAAGATCTGTTTCTAATGTGGCTGCCTGCCTGTGTGACTGTTAATGGCATTTTGAACTATTTTGATCCTTCCTCACAGCGCTGAACACACGTGGCCTGGTGGACCTCTTAGTGACGGCTTGGATGTCATATTCAATTAACTGCAGGGGTTCTTGTCCTTGAAATGAATAAGGCCTCCGTACGATAGGAAGCGTGAATCATACAGTAGATAAAATCATTGGTGGGATCCATATCGACTAGAGTCAGACGTCAACTTGAGTTCTTAAGTCGTGTTTCTTTTTCCTCCTTGCTCTCTTTCTCTCTCCTTCTTTCTCTTTTCTCTTTCTCTCTTCTTTCTCTCTCCTTCTTTCTCTCTTCTTTCTCTCTCCTTCTTTCTCTTTTCTCTTTCTCTCTCCTTTCTCTCTTCTTTCTCTCTCCTTCTTTCTCTCTTTCTCTTTCCTTCTTTCTCTCTTCTCTTTCTCTCTCCTTCTTTCTCTCTTCTCTTTCTCTCTCCTTTCTCTCTTCTTTCTCTCTCCTTCTTTCTCTTTTCTCTTTCTCTCTCCTTTCTCTCTTCTTTCTCTCTCCTTCTTTCTCTCTTCTCTTTCTCTCTCCTTTCTCTCTTCTTTCTCTCTCCTTCTTTCTCTTTTCTCTTTCTCTCTCCTTTCTCTCTTCTTTCTCTCTCCTTCTTTCTCTCTCTTTCTTTCTGTCTCACATTCTTTCTCGCTCTTTGTCTCTCCTTCCTGACATATTCCCTCCATCTCTCTCTCGCTTCTTCCTGACTGTCTATTACTTCTTCACACCAAGCTTTTCACTATTAGATACAGTACCAGTCAGTAGTTTGGACACACCTACTCATTCAAGGGTTTTTCTTTATTTTTACTATTCTACATTATTGAATAATAGTGAAGACTTAAAACTATGAAATAACACATGGAATCATGTAGTAACCAAACCCTTGAATGAGGTGTCAACTTTTGACTGGTACCTTATGTCTTGCTCCCAGATGCAGTATATGATTTACAAAAGATAAATGTCTGTTGATAATGTAGTGATTCCAGGAAGAGTAGCTGCCACTTCTGCAAATGCTAATGGGGATCCAAATGCATGTAAATGGTCCATAAAGTAATCATTTTTTCCCCGTCTTTCCGTCAGCTGGTGGCGGTGTATGATGAGCAGGAACCTCCCCATGGTGGCGACGGCACCAGCGCCAGCTCAACGGGCACCCAGAGTCCCGACATGTTTGCCACCGAGCTCAACACAAGCAGCATGTCTGCTTTCCAGCCCTACCAGGCCGCCAGCGAGATAGAAGTCACTCCGTCCGCCCTCCGAACTAGTAAGTTCCCAAATCAAACACCTGGGTTACGTAAAACGAGCATGCCTTTCCCGACATGTAGACCAAGGAATCATGTCTGCAACGTTCGACAACGTTTGGCATCAGAACGTTGCGCTGGGTCCAAGGAGCATTAAGCATTGATGGGAATTATGTAGCATACAGATATATCTACTGTGGCTATGCAGATATTTTCCTATGTGGGAGGAATCTAGTGCAGTCAGTTCTTTAGCCACATAAAATGATCACATTAAATGTTTTGGCCCGCTGGTCTTGAGTGGGTACAGAACATCAGGAAGATGCCATTAACTAACATCAGTCTAAGTGGGCTTTTGGTTGGAAACTGTTTTTGAGTGGGAGTACTGTAACAGAATAGCAGTATGTCATCAACAGCAAACAAGACTGTGCCACAGTATATACAAACATTAGTTGTGTGCAGCACAAAAAGAAAAGCAACAAAGTTAAGCTCCATTCATTGTCACCGTTCTTCTCCAAACTATGTCAGAAATCCCAACGGCTTATTTGCTGCTCCACTGAGTCAATGAATGGACCACAACAGAGAGCGGAACCCTGGACAAACTGTAGCTAAGACACTGTTTTAATAAAATACCTCTCCAAGGCACATTCCCATATTCTGACCGATGGGAACGTCTCCACTATGCTGCGGCTCCTCAGTGCTACTTCCAATGGCTCCTCTCCCCTGCATGTCTCCCAGAACATTCAGTGACACATCACCATAGAGTTCTGTTTATGACTAGCACCTTCATCCATACTGGAACACTGAGCAGGAGTCCCATGATGCTGCGCTGTGAAAGCGGGCGCCTGTTCACCAGGAGCGCGAGAGACATGTTCAGAACTATGGTGTCTCTGTCTTAGTCATGGGACAGCATTACAGGGAGGGAGGAGAGAACTCTGTCCTAACAGGTTTGACCATCCGGCCTCCCCAGACTCAAACTCCCAGAGGCCTCTCTGTCTAGCTGCCTACTGGAATCAAATTGCTGTAGACAGCATTCCATTCATTGTCAAGATTATAATTAGGATTATGATCAGACAAAAATATTAGAATAAGAAGTTTACTCTCATATAATTCTCATTTTATTCAGAATCCCTCCCCATCCAGTCTTGTTAGCTGTGTATTCTTCATATTTGAAAACTGGCCAAGAGCCAATTGTCCAAATTATTCTACTGGCAAAATGTCATCTGCCATTAACAACTGTTCCAATTACATAGAGGACCCTGTGCAGATTCATTCAATTTCTACCAGTTTTGCAAGATTTAGTAATATAAAATTAGGCCCTGTTAAAACATTTTTTGTCTGAAGACATTTTATACTGTCAGTTAACTATAGTTAGAGGTTAGAAAGTATATTGCTCTAAAAGGTTATAAATTAGGAACCTGCTTGGTCTGATTATGCTGAAAATGTGTCATTATAGCATATTCACATCTAATCTCAAAAATCCAATTAGTTGACTGACCTGCTTATAGCACAATCTAATGTGAAAGCCCTCCGAAGCTACTCAATCAATCATTAACCCAGGGCTTCCCAAACTAGGGGTCACGGCCACGTGTGCGGTTGGGAGAGAATTTGCGCTTGTTTCACAAAACCTCTGGTAAACGCTAGATGCCGTTGTAATGAAGAGGTTTCTGTTTTCTTCCTACAAATGTCTCTATCCTTTGAATGGTTTAAGCTACAAAATATATTATGACCCCATCACCAAAAAATGACTGTCAGGAACACGTAGGTACATAATGTTTCCCTCTACGATGCCCACAAGCCGTTAGAACCAAGTGGACAAGACCAGGCACTAAATTAGACAGGGGGGGGGAAAGAACATCATCAATGTTCTTTTCTACACAGAATATAATACATTATTGCCTGATGATCTGAACTTCCCAATACCTTTCTGATGCATTTCAGTCACTTCAAACCATACTTCCTTCAGATTGAAATACTGTGGGACTGATTTGTAATGTCATAGCCCAAATAACAAAAGTAAACATTGGCCGTTGATTACATACCTTTTTTTACATAGTGGGGTCACAGATTTTTTTGTTGTTGTATGAAAATGGGGTCGAGGTCAAAAGTTTTGGAACCCCTGCACAATTTTTTAACATTTATTTAATGTAACCTTTATTTAACTAGGCAAGTCGGCCTACACCAACCTCCGATAAATCCTGAGCATAGGCATAATAGTGGGCTCCAGAACACCAATTTACAGCTGATAGTGAACTCTGAATTCAAAATTTTGTTATTTCTGTTGCTGATGTGTGTATTGACGCAACAGTGGGTACCCAGACTGTAATGGCTTTATAAGAGAGAATCACCCACGCTGCTCAGGTTCACATTAAGAATGGACTAATTACTACTGTGAGAAGGGAATTGGCAAGAACTTCTGCTGAGCATCATAGTCTGTTTGAGTTGGACTACTACACACCAACAGATTGAAACATGTGTCCTTGCTGAAACTAAGGTCCTGATTAGGACCAATACACAAACCTAATAAAATGACATGAAGAGGACATCAATATGGAGGAGCCTGGAGAGAAGGTCAACTGAATGAAACCCAGCTGTTTGCTGGAGCGATGGGCCAAAGTAAGGAAGTACATACTTTCCCAAATAAACTCATTTTGACCTTCTCTGCTGTCTCCCTCTCTCTTTCCTTCACCATCTCGCACGGTCTCTTGCTCTCCTCCAGATATGCCCCTCCATGTGCGTCGCAGCAGTGATCCAGCACTGGCGATGGTCAACGGGCCATTCAGCGACCCCCGTGTGACCCTGCCGCCAGAGGAGCCGTCCAGGAAGAACCCCACCCGCTGGTCCACCACAGCTGGCTTCCTCAAACCACGGCACTCTGTTGGAGGCACCAGCATTGACGCCAACAGCCTGGAGAGAAAGGTTGCCAACGATCATACAACTCCCCTGTACACGATCTAAAGCAGGGGTGGGCAAACTATGGCCATTCAATCTGACCCGCAGGAGGTTTGAGTAAAAAACGGATAATTATTTTGGGTTAAACAACTCCAGTCCACTCTTGAACGTCTACAACTAGATGGAAAGTATGTTAAATTATAATGGCCCTTTTATATTTTCAAATAACTAGCCTTTTTTTTCTGGCCAGCAAATGTATTTTGAAAGAAATCAGTGCGGCCCTCAATTTCGAAATCCCGACATGGCCCTCAAAGTCAATAAATTGCCCACCCCTGATCTACAGTGTATGACATTAGCTACTTGTGTCCTCTCTAATGCTCTCCCCTAAGTGTACTGGATGTAGACGTACTTAGCAAGGGCCCCCCACACTATATATTACTCATATCTGTCAGTTTGTGTTATAAAACTCAACTATGTTTATAGCCTTTATCTTTAAAGGGATACTTTGGGATTATGTAAATGAAACCCTCTACTTCCCCAAAGGCAGATGAACCCGTGGATACCATTTTTATGTCTTTGTGTGCAGTTTGACGTAAGTCGCTTACTAGCTCTAGCGCAATTGCTAGCTAGCGTTAACACAATGACTGGAAGTCTATGGTATCTGCTACCTCCCTTCATACTGGACATACAAATAAAGTGATATGCACGAGTTCATCTTACACTGGGGAAGTACATAAAGGGCCTCATTGCCAACATTCTGAAGTATCCCTTTAAGGGCTGGTTTCCCAGACCCAGGTTAAGCCTAGTGTATAGTAGGACTAGGGATAATCTGTGTCTGGGAAACCAGCCCTAAGATTCTTCTTTGTTCCTTTGTCCAGGGTAAGGTTGTGGACACGTACCGTAGTCTCCCCCGTGACTCAGGGACCTGGGCAAACCAGAGAGAGTTCCAGAGAGAGACGGCCCGTTCCTCCCTGAGCGCCAACCACCCCATGGTAGACCGCTGGCTGGAGAGACAGGAGCAGGTAGCACCACACACTGTACTGTACATGCAAACCTGGTCACATTACATATATTTGAGTCATTTAGAAGACTGTATTATCCAGAGCGGGGGGCCCTTGCTAAGTACGTCCCTCGCTCTCTGCGCTCTCTGCGCCCTCGCCCTCTCTGCTCCCTCTGCGCTTTCGCTCTCTGCTCCCTCTGCGCTTTCGCTCTCTGCTCCCTCTGCGCCCCTCGCTCTCTGCGCTTTCGCTCTCTGCTCCCTCTGCGCCCCTCGCTCTCTGCACCCTCGCTCTCTGCACCCTCTGCGCCCCTCGGTCTCTGCGCTCCTCGCTCTCTGCACCCTCTGCGCCCCTCGGTCTCTGCGCTCCTCGCTCTCTGCACCCTCGCTCTCTGCACCCTCTGCGCCCCTCGGTCTCTGCGCCCTTGCTCCCTGCTCCCTTTGCGCACCTCAACCTCGCTCTCTGCGCCCCTCGGTCTCTGCGCCCCTCGGTCTCTGCGCCCCTCGGTCTCTGCGTACCTCGCTGCTCCGCTCTCTCTCTATGCCCTCGCCTCTCTCTCTCTCCTCCATGTAAACCATGGCATTAGCTGACAGAATGAGTTCAGAAGTTAATCTGTCTGTGGGCGCTGGACTGACTGAGCTGCTCTGCTGTGGAGAAGCTGCATTGACGACAACTGGTGGGTCTTTGTCCAAAATGGCACCTTATTCCATATGGTGGACTACTTTTGACCAGCTCTGGTTGAAAGTAATGCACTATGTAGTGAATAGGGTGCTATTAAGGACATAAGCCGGAAGTTCATAGCCTAGGATGTTTCTCATTATAGTGATCATTATGCAACTTCTTTCTTCCGACCGTTCATTTATTTTGTCAGCGCCATGAGATATGAGCTGATATTAAAAGGACATGTGGAGCCATGAAAGATTTAGTCACTCCATTAATCAGACTGAATTGGAGAGGCATCTCCCAACAGATGTTGTCTGTATTGTATAGGGCTGTAGCCATCACCGTGAAGGGTCAGTGATTGTATCACAAATGGTACCCTATGTCCTATATAGTGCACTTCTTTTGACCAGAGCCTTATGGGCCCTGTCTAAGGTAGTGCACTATATAGGGAAAAGGCTGCCATTTGGGAAGCATGAAGTGGCTCTGCTTTGTCTCACTGCTGTAAGTGCTTGTTCAGATTTTTTCAGATGGAGGGATGTTGAAAGTTGGGAAAAATGTCTTGTTTGTCCAGTGATGGAACTCCGTGAAAGTCATTGAGGTTCTGTGAATGCTCTGAAAACTCAAACTGAGTTTGTGATGTGAATCCTGAAATGTTATCGCCTTCATCCGCTCTGGCAACAGGTACTGTTGCTGTGGCAACATGAGAGCGCAGAGATGTGTGTGTTCATAAATCTGTCATGTGTTTTAATGAGCCACAGCTAGCAGTGCAGAAGCAGGGTGTAATGACCACTTCTCTTGCCAATCTGAAGGACTACATGGGCGACAGTGTGTAAAAAAACACTTTGTAGGCTCTGTTTTTGTATGCTTGAATACACTTCTAGGTAATGACCGACCACTTCTCACAGCAGACAGATTATCACACAGCCAATCTGATGGGGGATCGCTTGGATGACAGTGTGGAGAAAACACTATGGTTGTGTCCTAAATGACACCCTATTCTCTATAGAGTGTACTACTTCTGACCAGGACCTATAGGGCTTCAATACACTTTTTGATATGCTTGAATACACTTACTATCTATAAAGTTTTGGTGCATATACATTCTTGTGTGTGAGTGTCTGGCTCAACATAGATGTAGCGGAGACTGAGACTTTCAATTCAATTAAAAAATGACATTGAACACCATCATGCAATGTGAACTGTCTCTTTGGCCGGAGTATTGCAGTAACAGCCAGTCCCCACACACACACACACACACACACACACACACACACCTGCAGATGAAAGAAGAGATGCCTGTACCCTCCCTTATCTTGTTCGCTGCTGTAATTGGAATTCTTTAGAAATGAATAATATAAGGAATAGGCTTTGGCCAGGCCTCAATTCTCACTTGTATCAGTATTGCCTGAGGTTAGCATGGATGTGCTTGGTTGCCCCTGGCTGTATACGCTTCACGCAGCTCCTGAATGAATGTTACACATGCAATCCATGTCAGGCGAAAAAAGATAGCACCACCGTTCCATGGATTTACCTTGAATCATCATTCTGTCCGGTTTGTCCTTGTCCGTTAGACCATTGTGTGTATCCATGTCCTTTGTCATGGTTGGACTTGGTTTAGTGATCGGTGCATTGGTTAACCACAGGGGAGATGAGAAGCCTGTTTCACACAGCCGTACAAACAGTAGGTTAATCATCACTGCTGGCTAACTACATGCAGTAGAAACTGCTAGCTAGGGTTCCTTCAGCGCTCCCTGATGTCCTGCACACTACAACAAAGATGAGGAAGTCCCTCAGGTGGCACTGGTGCAGAACGGAAGCCTACAGTCACCTGGTTTAGTATGATAAATCATGTGAAGCTAGGCCTTGGAGCCATAAATCATGGCTAATGGAGCTGCTTCAGGAGGATGTGCTGCTGGCTTCCTGGTAGCTAGTGGTGGAGGTGTTGGTATGAGCCTTAATAAGACAGTTGAGGGTGATTGGTCGACTTCTTGTCTTGGCCACTGGGGACCACAGCTCCATAAGCCCATACAGATACTAGAGAGGTACTAGAGTTCTTCTCCGTACGCCCATAGAGCCCAGGGCTCTTCTCCGTACCAGTAGGTGCTGCTGTGGCCTCAGGATTGGGGAGAAGTACTTAATGGGGGAGTGGTATTATTTGTTCTAGGTTACTCTCTCTGTCTGACTCTCTTTTTCCTTCTTACGCTCTCGCTCTCTATACTCTCTCTCTCCTCCGTGCTACATCTCAACCCTTGCTTTTCTCTGAGAACCTCTCATTCGCTTGCTCCTCTTCCCCACTCCTACCCTCATCTCTGTGTGGTCTCCATGGCTGCACCGACCGTACTAGCATCTCGCTGTCGTTCTGTCTCATCTTTCTCCTCTCCCTGTGAGCTTTGTTCTCTTTTGTTTTAATGTGACACCCCTGCTGAGCGAGATGGGAGGTCCAAGGCTGGTCTCTCCCTCAGGGTCCACTTCTAGCTGAGAAAGACACCTGGGAATTTCTCCCTCCCAGAGGCATTGTGCATATTGTCGCGGCATTCAACCCCACAACACGCTAATTACAACACTAATTAAACCCCCAGCGATCAATACACGGTTAAAGATTTCCAGAAACCATTCTTCAGATTTGTGATTATCAATACCTGAATGAGAGGAGAACAGGACACTGTTAAATGTGAACAGGGGAACGAGAGCAGGTGAACAGGACACTGTTAAATGTGAACAGGGGAATGAGAGCAGGAGAACAGGACACTGTTAAATGTGAACAGGGGAACGAGAGCAGGAGAACAGGACACTGTTAAATGTGAACAGGGGAACGAGAGCAGGAGAACAGGACACTTAAATGTGAACAGGGGAACGAGAGCAGGAGAACAGGACACTGTTAAATGTGAACAGGGGAACGAGAGCAGGAGAACAGGACACTGTTAAATGTGAACAGGGGAACGAGAGCAGGTGAACAGGACACTGTTAAATGTGAACAGGGGAACGAGAGCAGGAGAACAGGACACTGTTAAATGTGAACAGGGGAACGAGAGCAGGAGAACAGGACACTGTTAAATGTGAACAGGGGAACGAGAGCAGGTGAACAGGACACTGTTAAATGTGAACAGGGGAACGAGAGCAGGTGAACAGGACACTGTTAAATGTGAACAGGGGAACGAGAGCAGGAGAACAGGACACTGTTAAATGTGAACAGGGGAACGAGAGCAGGAGAACAGGACACTGTTAAATGTGAACAGGGGAACGAGAGCAGGTGAACAGGACACTGTTAAATGTGAACAGGGGAACGAGAGCAGGAGAACAGGACACTGTTAAATGTGAACAGGGGAACGAGAGCAGGTGAACAGGACACTGTTAAATGTGAACAGGGGAACGAGAGCAGGTGAACAGGACACTGTTAAATGTGAACAGGGGAACGAGAGCAGGTGAACAGGACACTGTTAAATGTGAACAGGGGAACGAGAGCAGGTGAACAGGACACTGTTAAATGTGAACAGGGGAACGAGAGCAGGAGAACAGGACACTGTTAAATGTGAACAGGGGAACGAGAGCAGGAGAACAGGACACTGTTAAATGTGAACAGGGGAACGAGAGCAGGAGAACAGGACACTGTTAAACGTGAACAGGGGAACGAGAGCAGGAGAACAGGACACTGTTAAATGTGAACAGGGGAACGAGAGCAGGAGAACAGGACACTGTTAAACGTGAACAGGGGAACGAGAGCAGGAGAACAGGACACTGTTAAACGTGAACAGGGGAACGAGAGCAGGAGAACAGGACACTGTTAAATGTGAACAGGGGAACGAGAGCAGGAGAACAGGACACTGTTAAATGTGAACAGGGGAACGAGAGCAGGAGAACAGGACACTGTTAAACGTGAACAGGGGAACGAGAGCAGGAGAACAGGACACTGTTAAATGTGAACAGGGGAACGAGAGCAGGAGAACAGGACACTGTTAAATGTGAACAGGGGAACGAGAGCAGGAGAACAGGACACTGTTAAACGTGAACAGGGGAACGAGAGCAGGAGAACAGGACACTGTTAAATGTGAACAGGGGAACGAGAGCAGGAGAACAGGACACTGTTAAATGTGAACAGGGGAACGAGAGCAGGAGAACAGGACACTGTTAAATGTGAACAGGGGAACGAGAGCAGGAGAACAGGACACTGTTAAACGTGAACAGGGGAACGAGAGCAGGAGAACAGGACACTGTTAAATGTGAACAGGGGAACGAGAGATGTCCTTTATCCTTTTATGTTTTATCATTGTTTTACACATGAGTAGCGCTATCAAAGGTAGCGCCAGAATGCATCTGGATCATTAGAACTAATACCCACTTTGACACGATGCAGTGCCCTGGCATGATACCACTTAGTATGGGCCCCTGACTGTGTAACACAAATATAAAAACTGTGCTTGCCGTTCTGTCCTTCTGATTTCCATTTTTACAAGAGCATTACCAGTCGTCAGACTGTCTCCCCCCCACAGACGGGACGAGCCCAGTGATATCTGTATCCATCCCAAATTCAACCCGCAAATGCTGGTTTGTATCCCAAATGGCACCCTATTCCCTTTAGAGTGCACTACTTTTGACCAGGACCCATAGGGCTATGGAGGGGTAGATGTCTGAGGGGGGGCTGCTGCTGCTGAGGTTAAAGAGCTGCTGTCGTACCTTCACCACGGTGTAGTGAAGGTAGAGGTGTAGTCAATAAACAGCATCCCTCTTGTCCTGGTTGAGGGCGGTGTGCAGTGCGTAGGCGATTGCGTCGTCTGGATCTGTCGGGCGGTAGGCGAATTGGAGAGGGTGGAGCGTGTCAGGGAGGATGGAGGTAATGTGGTCTTTGACTAGCCTCTTCAAGTACTTCATGATGACCGAAGTGAGTGCTACGGTCGGTACTCGTACAGTTACATTTCCATTCTTGGGCACGGGGATGATGGTAAACATCTTGAAGCAGGTGGAGACAACGGCCAGAGCTAGAGAGAGATTGAAAATGTCCCAAATCACAATACCTAACTGGTCTGCACATGTTCCAAGGGCGTGGCTAGGGATGCCGTCTTGGCCGGCAGGCTTGTGAGGGTTAAGATGCTTGAATGACTTCCATATGTTCTCCGTGGAGACCGTAAGCACGTAGCCCTCGTTGTCTTCAGGGGCTCTCCTCGGCAGATCAGTCGTTTTTGTTCGAAGCGTGAGAAAAAGGTGCTTCGCTCGTCTAGTAGGGCGGCATTGATGTCCACGGTGTGACTGGCTTTCTTTTTGTAGTCTGTGATCGTTAGAAGCCTTGCCACATATGCTGAATTGTCTTGGAGTAGGAGTGCTGATCAAGGATCCGAGCCCCCCTGTCTATGTATTCGCTACATTCTAAAAGGCACGTCTGACCCTAAATCCTAGCACTCTGAGTCTTTATGGACTGTTTGATGCTACAGCAGAACAGAACCAACTCTATTGAAAAGTGGTGGTGAGTCACAAAGGTGAAATTCCTTCATTTTTAAACAAAGCAGTTGGTACCATTTTAAGCATACTATCATAACCTAGGATTAAAGTGACACCACCAGCCTTCTCTCTAATGAGGAATAAAGCTGTAGTTTCTATCTTCTGCTAGCTCAGACTGCCATGTACCTTCCCTGCTAGCTCATAGACTGCCATGTACCTTCCCTGCTAGCTCATAGACTGCCATGTACCTTCCCTGCTAGCTCATAGACTGCCATGTACCTTCCCTGCTAGCTCATAGACTGCCATGTACCTTCCCTGCTAGCTCAGACTGCCATGTACCTTCCCTGCTAGCTCAGACTGCCATGTACCTTCCCTGCTAGCTCAGACTGCCATGTATCTTCCCTGCTAGCTCATAGACTGCCATGTACCTTCCCTGCTAGCTCATAGACTGCCATGTGTCTTCCCTGCTAGCTCAGACTGCCATGTGTCTTCCCTGCTAGCTCAGACTGCCATGTACCTTCCCTGCTAGCTCAGACTGCCATGTACCTTCCCTGCTAGCTCAGACTGCCATGTACCTTCCCTGCTAGCTCAGACTGCCATGTACCTTCCCTGCTAGCTCAGACTGCCATGTACCTTCCCTGCTAGCTCAGACTGCCATGTACCTTCCCTGCTAGCTCAGACTGCCATGTACCTTCCCTGCTAGGTCAGACTGCCATGTACCTTCCCTGCTAGCTCAGACTGCCATGTACCTTCCCTGCTAGCTCAGACTGCCATGTACCTTCCCTGCTAGCTCAGACTGCCATGTGCCTTCCCTGCTAGCTCAGACTGCCATGTGTCTTCCCTGCTAGCTCAGACTGCCATGTACCTTCCCTGCTAGCTCAGACTGCCATGTACCTTCCCTGCTAGCTCAGACTGCCATGTACCTTCCCTGCTAGCTCAGACTGCCATGTACCTTCCCTGCTAGCTCAGACTGCCATGTACCTTCCCTGCTAGCTCAGACTGCCATGTACCTTCCCTGCTAGCTCAGACTGCCATGTGTCTTCCCTGCTAGCTCATAGACTGCCATGTGTCTTCCCTGCTCGCTCATAGACTGCCATGTACCTTCCCTGCTAGCTCATAGACCGCCATGTACCTTCCCTGCTAGCTCATAGACTGCCATGTGTCTTCCCTGCTCGCTCATAGACTGCCATGTGTCTTCCCTGCTCGCTCATAGACTGCCATGTGTCTTCCCTGCTCGCTCATAGACTGCCATGTATCTTCCCTGCTCGCTCATAGACTGCCATGTATCTTCCCTGCTCGCTCATAGACTGCCATGTGTCTTCCCTGCTCGCTCATAGACTGCCATGTGTCTTCCCTGCTCGCTCATAGACTGCCATGTGTCTTCCCTGCTCGCTCATAGACTGCCATGTATCTTCCCTGCTCGCTCATAGACTGCCATGTGTCTTCCCTGCTCGCTCATAGACTGCCATGTGTCTTCCCTGCTCGCTCATAGACTGCCATGTGTCTTCCCTGCTCGCTCATAGACTGCCATGTATCTTCCCTGCTCGCTCATAGACTGCCATGTCTTCCCTGCTAGCTCCAAGACTGCCGTCTCACAGGACTAGTTGTGTGGGTAATAGGCCTCTTGTGAAAATGTGTTTGCTTTTTCTTTCTTGCGATCCCCCCCAGCTTTCAGTTGTCACCATTTATGTAGGTCTCTTATTAACCTGACATTTTTGTTTTATGTAACATTTTATTTAACAAGTCAGTTAAGAACAAATTCTTATTTACAATGACGGCCTAACCCGGACGATGCTGGGCCAATTGTGCGCCTCCTTATGGGACTCCCAATCACGGCCAGTTGTGATACAGCCTGGATGGAACCAGGGTCTGTAGGGACGCCTCTAGAACTGAGATGCAGTGCCTTAGACCGCTGCGCCACTCGGGAGCTTGTTCCTGCCTGTAACACAATGTTACTCTGATATACCACTGCAATCGACCTTTAGCAAGTGCTTTATGTTAACCAACTAACACTGAAGTGACCTTCGCTGCTTTATGGCTAACCTGTAGATTAATTTCTTAAACATGCAGGGGCAATTTCTGTTGCAGAGATCAGCTAGATTCAGCCACGGGACAATTTCTTTCTTGAGCGGATTGTCGGGGGGCTGGAACATAATTACAAATCATTTGTAGACTGTAAATTGACCATAAGAAGCCCAAACATATGTTTGACTAAAACATAGTTTCAAACCTTGTTTACATTTGTATATGATCATGCGTGTGTCTAATGTCCGTGGGGTTACTTGGCAACAGATTTCTTCAATTTAAGTCACTTGGAGCTGATTTCCTGGTGTTTTTACGGAATTGTATGTCCAACAATGAATATTTGGAGAAAAAAAACGAACTTGGGCCAAATAAAGTCCCACGGGCCGCCAGTTGGGGAACCCTGTTCTATTGTCACCTCAGTGTAGTGTGTGTATTCTACTTACATACATTTATTCCTCCTCTCCATTGTGGGAAACTATGCATTCATTGTTCTCAGTTTCATCCTCACCTTGGCTGGCACACACAAGCCTGTTAATTCCTGTTTGGTGTTGTCAGTGTGTTCGATGTGCTCATTGGAGTGAGAAATGGCTCCCTCCATGCAAACAGTCTCACACCAGCTTCATTACCCCCCCAGCGTGTCACAGTAAAGACACTGTATGGCACCCAAATGGCACCCTAATCCCTTTATTGTTTACTTCTTTTACATAGAACCCTACAGGCCTGGTCAAAATTTGTGCACTAAATACAGAATAGTGTGCCATTTGGGACGGAGGCACAGCGGACTCGGAGACCGTAATCACTTCTGGAATTCACACATTAACAGGTGGAAACAATGCAATACTACATTTAGTCAGGCCTAAATCAATACAGCTCCAAATGTAAACACATGATTATGGTATTTATTTGTACTGCGCATATATAACTACACAGAGCCATGATTATTTGGAACTCTATTCCACATCAAGTAACTCATGCCAGCGGTTAAAAATAGATAAAATATACTTTATGGAACAGTGGGGACTGTCAAGCAACACAAACACACAGACGATAACATACACACACGTACACGTATTTTGTGTTGTAGAGTAGGGGCCTGAGGGCACGCACTTAATGTGTTGTGAATGTATTGTATAACAGCCTTAACAAATACAAATATGTGTGTGTGTGTGATCCCACCCAACTTTCAGAGATGATCAAGAAGCTCATCTGAAGGATCCCACCTTCCTTCTGCTCAGACTCATTAGTACCGTACCAGACTGCTTGTGTGCGGTTTGTGTGCTCGCGCCGTGTGTGTGTGTGCTCGCGCCGTTGTGTGTGTGTGTGCTCGCGCCGTGCGTGCGTGACGTGTGTGTGTGTATTCCAGCTCCTGCAGTGCCTCATGTCTCATATGTTTCCAGTTACACTGTGTCCTGTACCCCCCAAACACAACATAAACCACTGATATGTGTTGGACCAGCACCTATGTCAATTCAGGAGGAATTTGTGTGATTGTTGTAAAAATAAGCAGTGCAGTTATCAGGGAAGGAGAGTATACTATAGCAGGGGCTGTCTTGTGGTAGTCTGTCAGTCAGAGGAAACCGTTAAGCTGGGTTCATGTATAAACGAGCTCTCTCTACAAGGAACACTTGCATGTCGTCTTTCTCTCGTTGCAGTGTTCTCTACTTTCTACGCCCATTAAAACAGCATTTAAAATCAAATTGTATTTGTCACATGCTCCGAATAGCGTGAAATGCTTACTTTTACAAGCCCTTAACCAACAATGCCATTTTAAGAAAATAGAGTTAAGAAAATATTGACTAAATAAGCTAAAGTAAAAAGTAAAACATTTAAAATAAGTATCACAATAAAATAACAATAGTGAAGCTATATACAGGGGGTATTGCTATGCAGATTCATATCCGGTGTGTCATGTTGGTATCTACTCCGTCCCTCCTCTCCCCTTGCTCCGTCGGTGATCATATGGATATCTGAAATGGATGCTTGTGAATTAAGTGGATTTACCGACAAAGCTCATTGTAATTTTCAGAGTAGAGACAGTAAATCTAATTTTGCGCCTCCGTATTGTTATTGCTCTGCTGCTGTTGCTCTGAAAAAGGCTTAGCTGGGTGTTTTATCTTTTGGCTGGTCCTCTCTCCACTCTCATTGCCTGTTATATATGCAGACAGTACACCAGGCAGTCCTTTGCTTTACACTCTACCTCAGACTGGGTGAGGGGGGCATCGTCCTGTCAACCTCAGCAGTTTCAACCATCCACCAGGAAAGTGTTTATATGCCTAGCTAGCTAGTAGTCAACAGTTTGGTATGTTGCCTTGCATACTTGTAAGAGCCTCTTAACAAAGCAGCAACAATGAGGCCCATCTCAGATAATCGCAATGACTTGAGTTGACACTGACAGTCCTACTACACTTAGACTGCCTATCTTAAATCTCTCCCCTCTCAATTCTGAGACCGTTTATGAGAATAATTGAATGACGTGGTAGGTGTAGTTGAATGACGTGGTAGTTGAAAGACATGGTAGGTGGGGTTGAATGACGTGGTAGGTGGGGTTGAATGACGTGGTAGGTGGGGTTGAATGACGTGGTAGGTGGGGTTGAATGACGTGGTAGGTAAGGGTTGAATGACGTGGTAGGTGGGGTTGAATGACGTGGTAGGTAGGTGGGGTTGAATGACGTGGTAGGTAGGTGGGGTTGAATGACGTGGTAGTTGGGGTTGAATGACGTGGTAGTTGAATGACGTGGTAGTTGAATGACGTGGTAGTTGAATGACGTGGTAGTTGAATGACGTGGTAGTGGAATGACGTGGTAGTGGAATGACGTGGTAGTGGAATGACGTGGTAGTTGGAAGACGTGGTAGGTGTAGTTGGAAGACGTGGTAGTTGAATGACGTGGTAGGTGTAGTTGAATGGCGTGGTAGTTGAACGACGTGGTAGGTGTAGTTGAACGGCGTGGTAGGTGTAGTTGAACGGCGTGGTAGGTAAGGTTGAAGGGCGTGGTAGGTGTAGTTGAATGACGTGGTAGTTGAAAGACGTGGTAGTTGAAAGACGTGGTAGTTGAAAGACGTGGTAGTTGAAAGACGTGGTAGTTGAAAGACGTGGTAGGTGTAGTTGAATGACGTGGTATAGGGCTCCTATATTATCCTGTGGACACCTGGGACTGTGTATACATATCACATTTTCCCAGAAATGAAGCAAATCAAGCCTTGAGGGGTTTCCTGAGAGGGGTCACCCAGCCACTGACCCAGGACCTGTTTGTCCGCTGTGTCTCTGTCAAGAATCCGATTGTGGACGAGGAGCATTGTGCTCGCCCAGTGTTTCCTCCTGTTATGAAAACATGGCAGCGAGGCAGGATGGACATATGTGACTCTGGACAGGAGATGTAGTGGGGATAAGTATAAAGGACATTCAGGATAGTCACCTTGGCTTCGAGCATATGTCCAAGTTCCACGTTTATTCCATGTATTAGTCTTTCCTGTAGGTAATGTATGGGTGTTGTGTTTCTTTCTTGTGTCCGTAAACAATCGGCTGTCCATTTCCAGCGGGAGCACACTTCATTAAAGTGCACTTTGGCCGTCTGCTACACGGTCCACTTCATTCACACTGAGATGGATTTTACTATTAAAATGTAATGAGCCCACAGGCCCGAGTGCCATTGTGGCCAAGACGCTCGCACTAAGATGAGGAAACAATGACTCAGCTGAAAAATAAAATATGTCCTGTGGCTTTCTCAAATGGCACCCTATTCCCTATACAGTGCGCTACTTTTAACTAGAGCACTAGGGGCCCTGTCTAAAGCAGTGCACTATAAAGGGAATAGGGTGCCATTTCGGCCACTGCCTGCCCTACCTACCCGTCTGTAGCCTGTCTTCCCAGTAGCCAGTAACTCCAAGCCCAGCCCTGAATTGTAGATGTGATGATCTAACCACTTGGTTAGAGTGGGAGGATGTATACATCCTGATGTCACAGGAGGGGGAGTGCCATAGTGCATTGAAGTGACTTTTGAACAGTTATTTTGTTGTTGATGAATTAATCAAATGTGAGATCTTCAAAGCACATCTTGTACTGTAGCTGGCTGTGTTGTAGGGGCATTATTGAATGTGTTTTAGTGCAAACAAAACCATTTGATTCACTCAAGTCACTCCAAACCAGCATGAGCTAGAAGAGGCAGTTTGTGTTTGTCATGAGGCCCTATTGCCCCGAGCCAGTAGTTTACTGATGGAAAACTGCCACTGTCCCCTCAACATTTTCTGTCACCTCAGTCTCCCTGCGCCTTGCCTGGGGGAGATACACTGTTACATCCCAAATGGCACCCTATTCCCTTTATAGTGCACTTTCTTTTGACCGGGGTCCAGCCGGCGCTGGTCTAAATTAGTGCACTATAAAAGGAATAGGGGACCATTTGGGACTCAGACTGTGATGTTGGAGAGCCAAGTCGAACCCCACTATGCAATTCAGGAAAATGGAATTGTCACTCAATGAATAAAACAAAAGTCTTTAGAAGCTACTATTGAAATGTGAGTAACTTTCCTCCTGAATCTGTAGTGATGAATGGGATTCACATGCTCTTCAAAGGGTGATAGTGTTGTCTTGGGGAATAGAACGTGAAGATTGTATTTTTCATGACCTTTTCATAAATATCTCCCTTTCTATGTCTACACCATGCAGGAATTGTCATGTACGTGTAACCCACAGTGTCCCAAACCGTTTTAATCTTGTTTAGAATCCCATTCACAACCCATGACTTCTGTTAAGTACAGGACGCGATCCCTATGAGACGTGCTCTGTAGCCACTGTGATCCTGTTGGGAAGGAGACAAACAGGACTGGATTACCGGTGTACTGCAGCCCTCCACTGTACGTCCCCCTCCGCAGCAGCAAACAGTGCACTGTCATGGCAACCGTACAGGAAACTGCGGCGATGGGTTCATTTTCATACTGATGAGGCGAGCTGTTGCTGCCGTTGCCGCGGCTCCTCTGCCTTCTCCAGTATCACCGTGAAATTTTAATGACCCTGTCTGGTTCACCCTCTCTCTTTCTCTCTCTTACTCCTTGTTCTCGCACTCTCTCGCCCTCTCACAATAGAAATCAGTCCTGGACATTTTTTCAGGTTGTAATAGTGGCATAGGCTGTAATGGGTGCTCATATGTAGGTTACATGTCTTATGTCATGTTGTCTGCTTACCATTTTCTTTGTGAATAATTTAAACCGTGTGACTCATTTCAGCCAGTGTGGAATGGACCGTCTTTCAATGTCTGTGCGACTCAGGAGGCTTGGTTTTATAAGATGCCCATGTTGCAGTCAGAGATCCTAGAAGTCACTATAGTAATTCTATGGTTGTTGTCTTGCTTTGCAGGAGGAGGGGGGGCATGGGGAGGAGGAGGAGAACGGCAGGATCGAGCCGGTTGGCCGAGCTGACTCCTGTATGGCCCACACCCCTGTGAGGTCACTGGAGTAAGTCGTCTCTGAAAGGGTCGTCCAATTACAGATAGAGGACTACGTCCCAAGTGGCACCCTTTTCCCTTTATAGTGCACTACTTTTGACCAGAGCCTTGTGGATCCTGGTCAGAAGTAGTGCACTATATAGGGAATAGGGTGTCGTTTGGGATTCAACCAGAGCTTCTGTCTCAACGTAACTACCTCTCTGATCACCTGACGTTGATCCCTAACCAGTACAGGAATAACATTCATCTGTAGCAGGAGAATAAGTACCAGTTAACTACCTACCTCTAAGCTGAACCTAACACTTCTGATATTATATTATATTCTCCATGTAATCATTTATTTTAAAGAGTCTTCTTAGATTTAGGCCAAGAAATATTGCATTCCACAGGTTTGGAGAAAATCTTTTTAAACCCCTGGCTAATGTTCTTTTAAGGAACTCGAGCATAAACCAAATGTCGTCATAACCATAAAAGGTACCATGTATTGATCCATTGTCATGGTGATAGTAATAACACTCTTGTTTTCTAACTGTCATCTCTTGCATGCCATCAGTCTAATCTTCAGGTACAGTATGTTATTGATATTATTTCACCCAATAAGGAAGGAGTCCTCACCTCCCAATAGAATACAACTGTGTTTTTATGCATATAACCTTTATCCTAAAGGTAATAGAAACACGACTACTAAGCACCAATCTATGGAAACTCAAGGGGTTAGAGGTCGAAGAATACAAGTACAACACTATTTAATTTAAGGAATTTGATACAGTTTACTTGTCTCAGATTTCGCTCTAAAAATTCTATGTGATAGACTATCTGACTGTCTAGACATAAGATATGATATGTATACATAGTATTTATGGAAACCTCCCTTGACACTCCTTAGAACTGGTTTCTGAATAATGCGTTTCTGTCACCTTGGATGTTGGGAGAAGCCAAAACCTGGCGTAATGCTCATCCCTAGTGGTTTATTTATTTCTGCCTGCTCTATTTGTTGTTGTTTATCTCCCCTTCCTGATTTCTACGTGATTTCACCCCCCACCCACCCCACCCCCCCTCCATCATTGTCTCACAGTGACATTGTAAAGCTGGTAGAAGTGTCCAATGACGGCGGGCCCTTGGGGATCCATGTAGTGCCTTTCAGTGCCCAGGACCGCAGGTAAAGCCCTCCCACTACAGCCACCACTGGATAGACAGGCATTAGGCTGCTTACGCTACGCAGCCATAACACTGCCACGATTAAGGAGGGGGGAGAGAGAGACTGGGAGGGGGGAGAGAGAGAGAGACTGGGAGGGGGGAGAGAGAGAGAGACTGGGAGGGGGGAGAGAGAGACTGGGAGGGGGGAGAGAGCTTAGTCTGCTATGGCACCTGCATCCTCATGTGACCCAGTAAAACAAACACTCACACACCCCCCCTACACATGGACCAAGGCAACATGCATGTCATGCTCACATCATGAAGCGATTAGCTAGTTTACAGTGATCAATCATGATTGTTCAGTGCTTGCAGGTGACTGTCACGTTCCTCCGTCACTCCTGTCTGAAGTATTTACACGATGTAAAGGTTGTACTCAGCAGTCCATATACACATTTACAGTCCACACACGTCTCCGTTAGAAGATGTAATGGAATCATTGATTTAATGGTCCAGCTCTTTCACATATGTCCACTAGCACAGAGCTAGGTTTACAATTCCTAGCCTGGTCCCAGATCTGATTGTGCTGTCATGTCAACTCCTTGTCATGCCAAACATGACAAGGTGTGGCAAGGATTGGCATGATGGCACAAACACAGGTACCCAGGCTAGCTTATTCGCTACTGATTCAGAGGAACTTCCAACCAGAAGTTCTGGAAAACTTGGGGATTTTGGTATAATGCGTCTGTTTAAACATACCTGTGAACATGGTAATTTGTATGATTTTGGATGACCTACTCTGTATTTCAGTCAAGTCAGCATTGTGTACCAGTCAGGAAGCCTGAGGCGTCTTGCTACTGTATGGAGGATTACTGCTTTCTCTGACAGCCGTCACAGCTGAAGGCTTCCCAAACTCAAATGTGATGGAGCAGCATTTCTCTAATTCCTACATGTCACTGTAGATTTAACCGTTTTCTCTGTCAGAATGCTAACGGTCTTTATTTGTTTTGCATAAGGCAGCTCAGTCAGGAGCGACTCTTCGCATTCAGGTAGAGAGAACGGGCACACCTAGCTACAGAAACTAGACCTATGCTGTTTTGGAAGACAGACACTTTCATCTAGCCACAAATTACTACTGACAAACGTAACGCCACCAACTTAATAATAAATGATTTGAATTTATGTAAAGCTTTTCTACCAACTGAGGTACTCAAAGCGCTTTACATAGTAGGGGGAATCTCACCTCATCCACCCCCAATGTGTAGCACCCACCTCAGTGATGCACGGCCTCCATTTCTGTGCCAGAACGCTCACCACACATCAGCTATCAGGTGGAGAGATGAGGAGTGACATGCCGATTAGGAATGAGGGGGATGACTAGGTGGCCAGAATGGAATGTGGCCACGTTGGGAATCTAGCCATGACAAACACAAGTGTCTCATATCTCACATTCACTTTGCCATGAATTAAAACCATACCAATCAGTGTTAGCCTGTGAACTAAGTAAGGATGCAGATGACATGGAGGACATATTGCTTATCTCTCAGTTATGAGCCTATGCATGTATCCAAAATGGCACCCTATTCCCTATATAGTGCACTACATGGGGAATAGAGTGCCATTTGCGACACACCTTATTCATGTAGCGCCTAGGTGTTTGCTGGAGCTTCAGTAGTCCTCCCCTTTCCAGGCCTGCTCTGTCTACCCCAACAGCCATATTGAACCCTAAGGCCTCTTCCACAGCTTCCAGCCGTATTACACCAACGTCTGCTTCTGAATGTTTCCAGGACTCTTGGCTTGTTGGTCAAGCGCCTGGAGAGGGGAGGCAAGGCTGAGCAACATAGTCTGTTCCAGGAGAATGACTGCATCGTACGCATTAATAATGGAGACCTGCGAAACATCCGCTTCGAACAGTAAGACGCCTGTACCTACCAACCGGGACCACCAGTCCTGAGCCCCCTCCGCTCCCTGCCAGCCCTCCCCTGCTCCTCTCCCTTCCTCTCTACTGCCATGTCTTCTAACCAAAGCATGGCCTCTGCTGCTGCTACTTTCTGTTGCTAAGCTAACCCCATTCCTGTTTGATGATTCCTAGGTCTATCCTGCTGTAGGATCTTGGTAAAATGGAGGCTGCCTGCCATTCCTCTCAGCCGCTGTCCTCTCCATACTTGCAATCCTTTCAATACCTCTATGTATCTAGCAGCTCCATCTGTTGCTACTGGATGCTAACATCTCCCTATTTGACTCCTAGGTCAAACCTACTTCTGCTAAACTTGCTTGGCTTCTGACTTTCAGGGCATCCCCCACCTTGATCTGTCTCTCTCCCTCAGCTCCTCAGTCTGAGCAGATCCTAACAGCCTAGCTAACTGCTGCTGCCTCCCATTGTTCTCTGCTGCAGATACTGTTACATAGAAATAGAATGATGGCTTCCTGCTTCATTCCTATTTTATACACTCAAAATGGCTGCCAGGCCACCCATTATGGTGTCAATGACTTGAATGGGGGAGGCCATTCTATTCATTCTAGTTCTGTGTTGTATGCTGCTTGCATGCCATTCTAGAATCCAGCTAAAGCTTTTGAATACAAGGTTACATTACATTCCTCATCATGCTTTATGTAATGTTCTGTATAATGTTTGTCAGCATAAATGGGCTGCACGTGCTTTTCACAAGCATAAACACTGGTGTACTGTGAAAAAACAGCTGTTATTTGTTTTGTGTGCACCCTTGCTCACACACTCACAATAACCTATGGTTATAGTGTAGCCTAGAGGTTGAACAGGATTCCCACGGGATTCTGGGAGGAATGGGAGTGACGTTCTAGAGTCAAGTTCGGGACAGGAACAACAGTCTACAGCCCTCAAACTCAACTCTGGACCTCAGTCAGTTCCACTGCATTTTTTCATTGTTCCCCTCTAATCAGGGACTGATTTAGACCTGGGACACCAGGTGGGTGCAATTAATTATCAGGTAGAGCAGAAAACCAGCAGGCTCCGGACGTCTTAGGGTAAGAGTTGAGTACCCTGGTCTACAAGAATAGTTCTAAACTGAGTTTTATTCAACAACAAAAAAGAATTGGGGCGGAAATGTCTTGTGGAGTGTTGCACGAAAACGACTGTAGGCTAGGCCTAATATAGTTTACTTAATAAAAATAAATCCTCCCCCTTCCGCATGCCTCGCTCCCATAGTATTACATTTGTTGTAAGAAGTACTGCGGTTTAATCAAATAGGCTACCAGCTGGAGAGTGGTACAAGCAGCATTGCTGCTCTACTCACTTTACAATCAAGCCCAATTGTTTCCGTATTTAAGTAAACCTGTGCCATCTGAGGTGAAGAGTGACATAAAAATAGATAACCTGAGCGGCAGTACTGCATAAGTCTGTTTTGAAATGTTCACATTGGAAATGTTCATGTGTGCGGTGCTCAGTTGTAGGCTACATATTTGTGCTGTTATGTGCAAACCATACCTGCTGGGGTCTCTGCCCTCAGCCTTCAGCCTTAGTCGATATACATTTAGAATACGCTCTTATCCAGAGCAACTTAGGCCTACAATCAAATCAAATTTTATTTGTCACATGTGCCGAATATAACAAGTGTAGACCTGTAATGGGTGCGTGCTGGTGGCAGGGAAGTCAGGCGCAGGAGAACGAACTTGGTATAAACAGAGTCGTTTAAGTGCTCACAAAACTCAGAAAACCAAAATATACAAAATAATAGAAGTGGGTACAGAACCCGTCGCACACCAGAACATAACTTGCACATAACATACAAGGACATGAGGGGAAGCAGAGGGTTAAATACACAACATGTAATTGATGGGATTGGAACCAGGTGTGAAGGAAGACAAGAGAAAACCAATGGATCAGCGATGGCTAGAAGGTCGGTGACGTCGAACACCGCCCACTACAGCCCCGTCGATGTTAATGGAGGGGTGTTCGGCCCTCCTTTTCCTGTAGTCCATGATCAGCTCCTTTGTCTTGCTGATGTTGAGAGAGGTGTTGTTGTCCTGGTACCACACTGCCACGTCTCTGACCTCCTCCCTATAGGCCGTCTCATCATTGTCAGTGATCAGGCCTTCCACTGTTGTCGTCAGCGAACTTAATGATGGTGTTGGAGTCGTGCTTGGCCATGCAGTCATGGGTGAACAGGGAGTAATGGAGGTGACATCCGGGAGGATGCTGTTGATGCGAGTCATGACCAGCCTTTCAAAGCACCTCATGGCTACCGACTTGAGTGCTATGGGCGGTAATCATTTGAAAGTTTAGCTTCGCTTTCTTGGGCAAAGGGACTATGGTGGTCTGCTTGAAACATGTAGGTATTACAGACTTAGTCAGGGAGAGAAAATGTCAGTGACGACACCAGTTGGTCCTGGCAACAGATATCGCGGAGATACTTCTCAATTTCAGGCTATATCAATTCCCAGACAGGATGTAATAGGTTTCCCAACCCAGGTTACTTACTGGTGTTGAATGAAATATATCAAAACAGACAGGGTTTTCACACATGCTAAATGGCAGTAAAGCTTCTCCGTTATATTTTTGAGGAACTGGTGGGAGGGCTACATTAGAGGTTGACATGGGAGTTGAACTTCATTCCTGTTCCATCTTGTCCTGTCATTGTTGGTAAGGGCTTGTAAGTAAGCATTTCACTGTAAGGTCTACACCTGTTGTATTCGGCGCATGTGACAAATAACATTTGATTTGGGAATATTATTAGTGGCTGGGAATAAGGCTAGGAATTGCAGGGTCGTTGGGAGTGGGGTAATGATGTCTGTTAATCTGTTTTGAGAGGGGAGTTGTTTGTGTGCATCCCATATGGCAACCTATTCCCAGTGTAGCACTCATTTTGATCAGAGCCCTAAAGTCCCTGGTGAAAAGTAGAGCACTATATAGGGAATAGGGTGCCATTTGGGACGTATCCGAGATGTCTAGCAAAGTCAGCTTTAATCTACTGTAACAGGTGTGGCTAACAAGACTACTGCTATGGCAAGATTACACTAAATAGCTGGTTTCCGTTCACATATACACTACCTAATGTTGAAGGGGTTTAAAAGGACTTTTCTCCAAACGTGCTTAAGAAAACCCATTCCTTTCATCTGAGCCATATGAAGGATTACATGATGAAACTGGCAAGCCTATTCTAAAGCTATACATTCTTACTATAAGCTTTAATCACTGTGCTGTGCAGGTGGCCTACCAATCGGGTTGAAAACCACAACTAATGTAGTGTGTAATGTGTGCTTGAGTCATAAATTGGCACCATATAATTTTTATAGGTCACTACTTTTGACTAGGCCATTTAGGACACACTCCTGTGCCATTTAAGATGCATACTGTGTTTGATCTAACATCTGTGTTGTTGTTTTGCTTCTCCCTCCCTCCTGTCCTCAGAGCCCAGAACATGTTCCGCCAGGCCATGCGTTCCCCAGTCATCATGTTCCACGTGGTTCCCAACCTGATGAAGGCCCAGTACGAGCAGCTGTCACACAGCGAGAGGAACCCCAATGTAGCCTACTCCTCTGGAAGCTTCAGCCCTGACTCCCTAGCCAGCGAGAGAGGCAGCACCACCTCAGGCCTGGACCACACCCCACAGGTCTCTCTACGTTTTGTATATTGTCTGTCGAGTGTCCAGAGTGCCGCAGCGGTCTAAGGCGGAGCATCTCAGTGCTAGAAGCGTCACTACAGACCCTGGTTTGATCCCGGGCTGTATCACAACCAGCCGTGATTGGGAGTCCCGTAAGGACGGTGCACAATTGGCCCAGCGTCCGGGTTACGAGAGGGTCTGTCGTTGCGTTTATGATGCAAGGCAAATTTCTTTCAAAATGGATAATAAAATGCTGTCTCATCTTTGATCACAGAGGATGTCCCGTGGTCCCCACCCTCACCAGCACCCCGAGCAGGGTGACGCCTACACCTCTCTACCTCACCTCCATGGGCTTGTCCATGGGGGCTCCATGGACAAGCCCCCATTAGGCCACACCCCTCCAGGCCGCACCCCCTCCCCTCACAGGGTGCTAAACTCCACCCCCACGGCGGGCTTCACCAAAAAGGTCGGCAGGAGACTGAACATCCAGCTGAAAAAAGGTCTGACGACACACATACACACCTAAACAACCAACATCTGTTTAACCTCAGTAGGCTCAGAGTTCACATGGTCAGGAGTACCTCCTGGTCCTACATATTCATTGGTTTGAATCCATCCTAAAGAGACACGGTTCTGTGATTGGACCTTACTGAGAAAGCATTGCTCTAATCCTCTCCAGCACATCTAATCCTGGCCAGGGGTCTTGGAAAATTGTCTTAAGGTGTCTGCATGCTTCAGTTCGGCTGGCGCCTAGCCAAATTCGGCTAACTGAACGAGTGTGCTCGTAGACTACCTTAAAAGACCATGTCTATTAATTTTGATGTTTTTGCCCAAAAAAATCTTAGTCGCGCAATTTTACTTCTAACTAAGATGTTTGGTACAGTATTTTTCAAAAACTATGTGCATGAAAATGAGTTGTCATGGCCTCCCGAGTGGCGCAGTGGTCTAAGGCACTGCATCGCAGTGTTAGCTGTGCCACTAGAGATTCTGGGTTCGAGCCCAGGCTCTGTCACAGCCGGCCGCGACCGGGAGGCCCATGGGGCGGCGCACAATTGGCCCAGCGTCGTCCGGGTTAGGGAGGGTTTGGCCGGCAGGGATATCCTTGTCTCATCGCGCACTAGCGACTCCTGTGGCAGGCCGGGCGCAGTGCACGCTGACACGGTCGCCAGGTGTATTGTGTTTCCTCCGACACATTGGTGTGGCTGGCTTCCGGGTTGGATGGGCATTGTGTCGACCTTCGCCTCACCCGAGTCCGTATGGGAGTTGCAGCGATGAGGCAAGACTGTAACTACTACCAATTGGATACCTCGAAATTGGGGAGAAAAAAAGGGGTAAAAAATACAAAAAAAGAAAGAGGGAAAAAAAAGAAAATGAGTTGTCTCTCGTTGAATTACAAAGATTTTATTGAAGAATCCCTACTGTTGACCAATCACCGACGAAGGGACATAGACTTTGGCTCCGAACTTCGGCTTCGCCTCCAGAAAATGTGTGTGCCCGAACAACCGAAAAAAAACTTACTTATGTCCAAAACTAACACACACACTGCACCAAATACCCTAGTTTCAGACTCTTAATTATCCTTACACCTCTGAAGACTCTAGCCACTTCCATGCCAGTCAGAAGAACTTAGGTGTTTTATCTCCAAACACTGAAAAACTTGTTTCTCCACCGACTGTTGGATAAGAGGAACCATGGGGTGTTCAGATCCTAACTGCACGTTTGTCCATCCTGAGACATACCATGTGGTTAATCTGACACTCACACCTCACCATTATTACAGCCCCCCTGCATTTGTTTGTCAAAAAATAAGTGTTCAAAAGTCAAATTATAAAATGCATCATCTCTAATGAAATAAAACATAGTGTACAAGATAAGCCAAGATGTACATTTCCCCCCCAAAAAATCCCAAACCCTCTTCCAAAAAATAATTAATGAAGTAAGTTAAATAAAATACCCCCCCAAAAAAAGAACAAATGGCGGTATAAAGTGCAGTTTGCCACGCCTATAAAGACTGTAATTGTGGTAGAACCTGTTTCAAGTAGGGCTGCTTTTTCAGGCATTAGGCTGCTTGAAGGTGAAACTGAGAAATCAACGGGCCTACTGTAGCGTTTGGAATTTGACAACAAAGCTTTAGTTAATTTCTTAAATTATAGCAGTAAAAACGGTTTAATTATTCGTCGTTTGTATCATACTTATGTTGAAGTACTTTGCGTTGTACTGTGAAACTGCTTGAGGTGTTAGAATCCCTTTAATCAATGACAACTTTGTTTTGATTCTTTTATTGTTTTAAGTGTGTTGCTATTTTAAATACACTTCAAATAAAGTTTGAATTGAAGTTTGATATTGGATCTTTAATTGACGATTGTTTGAGTATGGACTATTAACTAGATAGTCTGTCCTTAAGACATTTTTAGAACTCGGTTATATGCCTACTAAATAAATGTTTGGCGTAGGTTACCTGCTGAGCTGAACTGGGCCGTGATATGAGGACAATAGACAAGGTGTTAGGGGCGATTAGTGTAAATATTTAGTGTAATGATCCATGACCTTCCAGAGCCAACTAAGCAAGACTGGTCAAGCGCAAACTTCTGAATACTGAGCTTCTACTACTTATCATTACAGGTATTCTGACTTACTTGTACACGCTTGGAAACAGGCCATTTTACCCAGTGTTACGTTCCCTCAGTCTAAGAATTTAACCTCTTAGATTCTACAAATAAAATGCTGTGTTTAGGTCTGTGTGATGAGGTTAGATAAATAAATACTTGTTCTGTTTAGGAGGAACATAGCAAATGGTTTGGGTGGAAATATATAATAATTACAGTAGCTTCCGAATAAACATATGCCAGTCTCATCTCATTGATTTATGAAGAGATGCACACGAATCATTCGATCTAGCCATAGACTTGAATAAAGATGACCAAACAGTTTCACACTTTTGCCTGAAATGGTGGACAGAAAATGTGTTAGAGATTGAGCCATGAATTCCTAATGAAACACATTTCAGGGGTGTATGCAGTGACTGACAGCTGGACAGAGTTGGCATGGCCCAGGCCTCTGCCATAGGAGACACACACATACCGGTCTCTGCCATAAGGACCAGGTGTGTGTGGGTTCCTGCCAGGTGTGGTGGGCAAGAGGGCTTGTTGCTAAGCAGCCACTCTGTCTGTGTAGTGTTCACTGTGTCAAAAGCAATGTTGAAGATAGAAGGGCCCAGTCCATATGGCACATCAGCACTGTGTTGGGATGTCTCCACTGTCCTGGACTCCTGGCCTGGAACCAAGCCAGAGTACTGAAAGACCCAGTCCAGAAATCGTAGGTGCATCACAAACGGCACTCTATTCACTATATTATAGTGGACTGGTCAAAATGAGTGCACTATATAAGGAGTACTGTAGGGTGCCATTTGAAAAGCAGACCCTAACTCCCAACCTGGTTGATTCCTGTTAATAACATCCCCACAGACCACATCCAGGTGTCTATCGTTCTATTTAGTAGGAGGACTACATAAACTTAGCTCTGTTAATAAGATCCCCACAGACCACATCCAGGTGTCTATCGTTCTATTTAGTAGGAGGACTACATAAACTTAGCTCTGTTAATAAGATCCCCACAGACCACATCCAGGTTTCTATCGTTCTATTTAGTAGGAGGACTACATAAACATAGCTCTGTTAATAAGATCCCCACAGACCACATCCAGGTGTCTATCGTTCTATTTAGTAGGAGGACTACGTAAACGTAGCTCTGTTAATAAGATCCCCACAGACCACATCCAGGTTTCTATCGTTCTATTTAGTAGGAGGACTACATAAACGTAGCTCTGTTAATAACATCCCCACAGACCACATCCAGGTGTCTATCGTTCTATTTAGTAGGAGGACTACGTAAACTTAGCTCTGTTAATAAGATCCCCACAGACCACATCCAGGTGTCTATCGTTCTATTTAGTAGGAGGACTACGTAAACGTAGCTCTGTTAATAAGATCCCCACAGACCACATCCAGGTTTCTATCGTTCTATTTAGTAGGAGGACTACATAAACGTAGCTCTGTTAATAAGATCCCCACAGACCACATCCAGGTGTCTATCGTTCTATTTAGTAGGAGGACTACGTAAACTTAGCTCTGTTAATAAGATCCCCACAGACCACATTCAGGTGTCTATCGTTCTATTTAGTAGGAGGACTACGTAAACGTAGCTCTGTTAATAAGATCCCCACAGACCACATCCAGGTGTCTATCGTTCTATTTAGTAGGAGGACTACGTAAACGTAGCTCTGTTAATAAGATCCCCACAGACCACATCCAGGTGTCTATCGTTCTATTTAGTAGGAGGACTACGTAAATGTAGCTCTGTTAATAACATCCACCAGTTTCTGGAAGACATTTCTCCTTCCATTCCTTGTTTGCTTTGGTTGAACGAGTACAGGAGTTGCAGATTAACGTTAATTTATGAGACTTCGCCTGGCTTGTTATGTTTCGAGTGCAGACTAAATCTTATTTGGATGGTAGATTTACTTGGTTAGTTTGCTTGGTAACTCCGACTCACTGGCCTCTTCACAAAACCCAAGCTTCCAATCAATCTGGAATTAGACTAAGAAATTGAGCAGGTCTTTCCTAATCAAGCTAATGTGTCTTCAAAAATCCTGTGTACCATGTGAAGTACAGCGATGGTTAAGCCATTTACTGTTAAGTGTAATACATGCCCATACTGTGGTGGGAAGTTGATTGGCTTATTGACATGGAAGGGATTTAGAGTGTTCTGAAACAGAATCCTCTGAGCATTCTGGAATCCTCTGTTTGCGTTCTGCCTTGCTTGCATTACCGTACACAGCTCAGACAGTCAGACAGAGGAATTAGGCTGGGCAGACATTCCACTGAGACATTCTGAATGTGGTGCCGTCTGGGAGAGAAGCGGTCCGATCCCCATCCTCTACACTCAGATTGAGTTGGTCTCATTAGGCCGGAAGGATTCTGCAGGTTCAACACTGTGTCTGGTCTCAACATTCCATACTAGTCATCCAGAATCCTTCCCATGTTCCATTTTCCTCTTGGAATGCCTGTTTTGGTTTTCTATGGCCATTTGGACTATATGTTTTGTTGCTGTGTACGTCCTAGTGTACCTGTGATATGAGGGCAAGTTCAAATATAGGCCTTCTCACACTTTTTCACACACTTCCATCAGGTCCTGAGGGTCTGGGTTTCAGCATCACATCGCGTGACGTCCCCATCGGCGGCTCGGCGCCCATCTACGTGAAGAACATCCTGCCCCGAGGAGCTGCCATTCAGGACGGACACCTCAAGGCTGGAGACAGGCTGTTGGAGGTGAGACCCGAGATGAAGGGAGTAGCGCTCACTGCCTGATCACTCTTCCTAGATCTGTTTGCAATGGTTTAAGTTGTGTTGGCATCATACAGTGTTACGTCTGGCACATAGACATGTTTAGGCTGTAAGGATCCTATTAGCGTTCTCAGTGGGGTTTAGCGGTCTCAAAATGAATGTGAATCTGTATGTTACTAATTGCCGTTTGTCTTCCAGGTGAACGGAGTGGACCTGGTTGGGTTGACCCAGGAGGAGGTGGTCTCTCTGCTGAGGGCCACGCCCATGGGAGGTGCTGTGGGGCTGGTGGTGTTACGACAGGAGGAGACCTTCCTGCCCAGAGAAGTGGTATGTCTCTCTGCTCCCATATCACAGCAAACTCTACTTCCCTCCTCCCTTGGACCCTTAGAAAGTAGAGTCCCCATTTGTCATATGTCCCCTACTCTCAGGAAAGTCTGTTAGTATGTATGTATGTTGTTAGGTCCTGTGGTTGGTTGGTTGTATGTATGTATGTATGTATGTATGTATGTATGTATGTATGTATGTATGTATGTATGTATGTATGTATGTATGTATGTATGTATGTATGTATGTATGTATGCATGCATGCATGCATGCATGCATGCATGCATGTTTGGTCCTGGGGTTGTATGTGTTCGTATGTCGTTTGTGTGTGCCTTATAGCCTGTCACAGATCTAGTTCATCTCCCGTTCTCCAGTAAGTCTTGTTCTCCTCCTAACACATGACCGTTCAGCGTGCTGATTGATTGTGCTGCTCCAGCACTGCACTACTCTTTATCATCCTGGGCTGCGTCCCAAATGACACCATATTCCCTACATAGTGCACCACTTTTGACCAGAGCCCAAAAATCTTGGTCAAAAGTAGTGCACTATAGGGAACAGGGTGCCAGTAGGCTGCCATTCTAATACGAAACCCCTGATCCAGTTATTCTCAGTGGGAACCTGTAGCGCTCAGCTCCTTCAGAACAGATTAGAGGGATGGATGGATGAGGGAACAGTCAGGCCAGGGACAGACTGAGAAATACACCTTGTGTGGATTATCAATCAGATTGAGCAAGCAGCACCAACACACTCCAAACCAGTAGACCTGGGTGTAATGTTTCAGTGACATGAAATGCCTCCCAAATGGCCCCCTATGCTCTATGCTGCACTACTTTAGACCAGAGCCCGATGACACAGCCATGGTATTGTCTAGAGGGTGACTATGCAGGGTGACTATGCAGGGTGACTACGCTGTTTGAGATTGACTCATGCAATCATTAACAGTAAACTGTAATGTACTTATCATATACATGTATTGTGTGTACATAGACACTCAAGGGGTTTAATTTGTTTTAATTTAAAGGTTTTATACATACAAATGTTTCTTAAATAATACAACACATCTGGACTTTTATTAGTGTCTGAAGAGCGTTAATGCTGGGGTTATTTGTGAGGTCTAAGTCAGTTTATACGTCTCAAATGGCACCGTATTCCCTACATAGTGCACTCCTTTTAACCAGAGGCCCTATGGCACTATAAAGAGAATAGGTTGTCAATGGCTTCTATATTCTCTCCCAACTCAACCGCCAGTGTCCTTATAAACGCCTGTCGAGTACTGAGCTTAGTTATTCCCCCTGTTGTCATAATAATGGGACGTGGTTTTCTCCTCTCCATTAGTGGAGCCCAGCCTTCACCACCACCCAACAGCAGGTTCAATCAACCTCACCACCCTCTGTCGATGAGTTATTACAACTGAAGACTCACACACCATATTGGTTGGCTGTCACTCTGGGTCTATGGCTGTTCATCAGAGCCTTATCGGGATCAATACTCATCCTCTGATTAGACCAGGACCTTTATTTCACTCGGGATGTATCCCAAATGCCACCATATTCCCTATGTAGTGCACTACTTTTGACCTGGGCCCATAGGGCTATGGTCAAAAGTAGTACACTATATAGGGAATAGGGTGCCCTTTTGTGACACAGACTCGATCTATTCACCTGTCTGCTGCCGTCTCATCTGACATATGAAAGGAGAGAACCTCTTCTACCCCCAGGGTTAGTTAAATTACACAGGGGAGAGAGAACCTCTTCTACCCCCAGGGTTAGGGTTAGTTAAATTACACAGGGGAAAGAGAACTTCTTCTACCCCCAGGGTTAGGGTTAGTTAAATTACACAGGGGAGAGAGAACCTCTTCTACCCCCAGGGTTAGGGTTAGTTAAATTACACAGGGGAGAGAGAACCTCTTCTACCCCCAGGGTTAGGGTTAGTTAAATTACACAGGGGAAAGAGAACCTCTTCTACCCCCAGGGTTAGGGTTAGTTAAATTACACAGGGGAGAGAGAACCTCTTCTACCCCCAGGGTTAGGGTTAGTTAAATTACACAGGGGAGAGAGAACTTCTTCTACCCCCAGGGTTAGGGTTAGTTAAATTACACAGGGGAGAGAGAACCGCTTCTAGCCCCAGGGTTAGGGTTAGTTAAATTACACAGGGGAGAGAGAACTTCTTCTAGCCCCAGGGTTAGTTAAATTACACAGGGGAGAGAGAACCTCTTCTACCCCCAGGGTTAGGGTTAGTTAAATTACACAGGGGAAAGAGAACCTCTTCTACCCCCAGGGTTAGTTAAATTACACAGGGGAGAGAGAACCTCTTCTACCCCCAGGTTTAGTTAAATTACACAGGGGAGAGAGAACCTCTTCTACCCCCAGGGTTAGTTAAATTACACAGGGGAGAGAGAACCTCTTCTACCCCCAGGGTTAGGGTTAGTTAAATTACACAGGGGAGAGAGAACCTCTTCTACCCCCAGGGTTAGTTAAATTACACAGGGGAGAGAGAACCTCTTCTACCCCCAGGGTTAGTTAAATTACACAGGGGAGAAGGAACCTCTTCTACCCCCAGGGTTAGTTAAATTACACAGGGGAGAGGGAACCTCTTCTACCCCCAGGGTTAGTTAAATTACACAGGGGAGAGAGAACCTCTTCTACCCCCAGGGTTAGTTAAATTACACAGGGGAGAAGGAACCTTTTCTACCCCCAGGGTTAGGGTTAGTTAAATTACACAGGGGAGAGAGATCGTCTTCTAGCCCCAGGGTTAGGGTTAGTTAAATTACACAGGGGAGAAGGAACCTCTTCTACCCCCAGGGTTAGGGTTAGTTAAATTACACAGGGGAGAGAGAACTTCTTCTACCCCCAGGGTTAGGGTTAGTTAAATTACACAGGGGAGAGAGAACCTCTTCTACCCCCAGGGTTAGTTAAATTACACAGGGGAAAGAGAACCTCTTCTACCCCCAGGGTTAGTTAAATTACACAGGGGATAGGGAACCTCTTCTACCCCCAGGGTTAGGGTTAGTTAAATTACACAGGGGAGAGAGAACCTCGTCTACCCCCAGGGTTAGTTAAATTACACAGGGGAGAGAGAACCTCTTCTACCCCCAGGTTTAGGGTTAGTTAAATTACACAGGGGAAAGAGAACCTCTTCTACCCCCAGGTTTAGGGTTAGTTAAATTACACAGGGGAAAGAGAACCTCTTCTACCCCCAGGGTTAGGGTTAGTTAAATTACACAGGGGAGAGAACCTCTTCTGCCCCCAGGGTTAGTTAAATTACACAGGGGAGAGAACCTCGTCTACCCCCAGGGTTAGTTAAATTACACAGGGGAGAGAGAACCTCGTCTACCCCCAGGGTTAGTTAAATTACACAGGGGAGAGAGAACCCCTTCTACCCCCAGGTTTAGGGTTAGTTAAATTACACAGGGGAAAGAGAACCTCTTCTACCCCCAGGGTTAGGGTTAGTTAAATTACACAGGGGAGAGAACCTCTTCTGCCCCCAGGGTTAGTTAAATTACACAGGGGAGAGAACCTCGTCTACCCCCAGGGTTAGTTAAATTACACAGGGGAGAGAACCTCTTCTGCCCCCAGGGTTAGTTAAATTACACAGGGGAGAGAACCTCTTCTACCCCCAGGGTTAGTTAAATTACACAGGGGAGAAGGAACCTCTTCTACCCCCAGGGTTAGTTAAATTACACAGGGGAGGGAGAAACTCTTCTACCCCCAGGGTTAGGGTTAGTTAAATTACACAGGGGAGAGAGAACCTCTTCTAGCCCCAGGGTTAGTTAAATTACACAGGGGAGAGAGAACCTCTTCTAGCCCCAGGGTTAGTTAAATTACACAGGGGAGGGAGAACCTCTTCTACCCCCAGGGTTAGTTAAATTACACAGGGGAGAGAGAACCTCTTCTACCCCCAGGGTTAGTTAAATTACACAGGGGAGAGAGAACCTCTTCTAGCCCCAGGATTAGGGTTAGTTAAATTACACAGGGGAGAGAGAACCTCTTCTACCCCCAGGGTTAGTTAAATTACACAGGGGATAGGGAACCTCTTCTACCCCCAGGGTTAGGGTTAGTTAAATTACACAGGGGAGAGAGAACTTCTTCTAGCCCCAGGGTTAGTTAAATTACACAGGGGAGAGAGAACCTCTTCTACCCCCAGGGTTAGGGTTAGTTAAATTACACAGGGGAAAGAGAACCACTTCTAGCCCCAGGGTTAGGGTTAGTTAAACTACACAGGGGAGGGAGAACCTCTTCTACCCCCAGGGTTAGGGTTAGTTAAATTACACAGGGGAGAGAACCTCTTCTACCCCCAGGGTTAGGGTTAGTTAAATTACACAGGGGAGAGAGAACCTCATCTACCCCCAGGGTTAGTTAAATTACACAGGGGAAAGAGAACCTCTTCTACCCCCAGGTTTAGGGTTAGTTAAATTACACAGGGGAAAGAGAACCTCTTCTACCCCCAGGTTTAGGGTTAGTTAAATTACACAGGGGAAAGAGAACCTCTTCTACCCCCAGGGTTAGTTAAATTACACAGGGGAGAGAACCTCTTCTGCCCCCAGGGTTAGTTAAATTACACAGGGGAGAGAACCTCGTCTACCCCCAGGGTTAGTTAAATTACACAGGGGAGAGAGAACCTCGTCTACCCCCAGGGTTAGTTAAATTACACAGGGGAGAGAGAACCTCGTCTACCCCCAGGGTTAGTTAAATTACACAGGGGAAAGAGAACCTCTTCTACCCCCAGGGTTAGTTAAATTACACAGGGGAGAGAGAACCTCTTCTACCCCCAGGGTTAGGGTTAGTTAAATTACACAGGGGAGAGAGAACCTCTTCTAGCCCCAGGGTTAGTTAAATTACACAGGGGAGAGAGAACCTCTTCTACCCCCAGGGTTAGTTAAATTACACAGGGGAGGGAGAACCTCTTCTACCCCCAGGGTTAGTTAAATTACACAGGGGAGAAGGAACCTCTTCTACCCCCAGGGTTAGTTAAATTACACAGGGGAGAGAGAACCTCTTCTACCCCCAGGGTTAGTTAAATTACACAGGGGAGAGAGAACCGCTTCTACCCCCAGGGTTAGTTAAATTACACAGGGGAAAGAGAACCTCTTCTACCCCCAGGGTTAGTTAAATTACACAGGGGAAAGAGAATCTCTTCTACCCCCAGGGTTAGTTAAATTACACAGGGGAAAGAGAACCTCTTCTACCCCCAGGGTTAGTTAAATTACACAGGGGAAAGAGAACCTCTTCTACCCCCAGGGTTAGTTAAATTTCACAGGGGAGAGAGAACCTCTTCTACCCCCAGGGTTAGGGTTAGTTAAATTACACAGGGGAAAGAGAACCTCTTCTACCCCCAGGGTTAGGGTTAGTTAAATTACACAGGGGAAAGAGAACCTCTTCTACCCCCAGGGTTAGGGTTAGTTAAATTACACAGGGGAAAGAGAACCTCTTCTACCCCCAGGGTTAGGGTTAGTTAAATTACACAGGGGAAAGAGAACCTCTTCTACCCCCAGGGTTAGGGTTAGTTAAACTACACAGGGGAGGGAGAACCTCTTCTACCCCCAGGGTTAGGGTTAGTTAAATTACACAGGGGAAAGAGAACCTCTTCTACCCCCAGGGTTAGGGTTAGTTAAATTACACAGGGGAAAGAGAACCTCTTCTACCCCCAGGGTTAGGGTTAGTTAAATTACACAGGGGAAAGAGAACCTCTTCTACCTCCAGGGTGAACATGGGCCTGGTTCTTCTTACTCTGTAGTTGTGGGATAGAGTGCTGGAGCAGGTCATTCCTCGCCCTAGGCAATGATTACTGATATGATATCTATACAGGGGCTGTAGTTGTAAAAGTGCAGTTTGGTAAAGAAATACTTTCTCTATTGGTATGTGAAACACTGGTTACTGCTACCAGTGTACAGTCCAGATTAGTGCATGTTACTGTAGATACATGGATCATTTTTAGACATAGTTTTCATCTCTGTTAATTTTCTCCAGTGGTATTCAAATGTGCCTGGAGGTCCAGAGTAGAATGTCAGAGGAGTCGTGGTCCAGAGTAGAATGTCAGAGGAGTCGAGGTCCAGAACACAGCTGGTTTTCTCTTCTACCTGATGTTTAATTGCACCCACCTGGTGTCCCAGGTCTAAATCAGTCGTTGATTAGAGAGGAAGAGTGAAACTCAGCAGTGGAACTGGCTTCAAGGTCCAGATAGGAATTTGCCTGATGTACACTGTAGATGTTCCTCTCTGTTAGTTAGATTTGATGTACAGTGTTGCTGCAAACATCTGTCATTGACTACAGTTCTTCTATCCCCTATCTCCCCTAGAATACAGAACCCCAGATGCAAAGCCCCAGAGATTTGGTAAGTCACCTAAACCCTACGTATACCTGTTACCTGTCGCCAACACTACACAGTGGAGGCTGGTGAGGGTAGGACAGCTCATAATAATGGCTGGAATGGAATGGCATCAAACATTTTATTCTGTTCCAGCCATTACAATGAACCAGTCCTCTGATTTGAAAGTGCTCCCACTGTCCCTGCCCACCCACCCCTGGCTGCCGCTGCTCAACACCCTGCCTGGGTCCTGCAGCATGTTAGGAGCTAGCCTGCAACACTGCCAATTAGGGCTACACGATTATCCACATTTTTATTGAAATTGAGATGCACAATATCCGTATTGGAAGAGGCTGTGATATTTTCAAACGGCGCTGTAACGTCCTTTTTTTCTTCCAATTTTGATTTATTACTGGAGTTGACAGAGTTGTCTACTCCGTCTTTCCTCTTTAGGCAGCTTCACAATCCCCCTCCCCCCTGTCACTCTAGCAGGCAGTTCCTCATGCTCCAGATTCACTCAGCATGCATTGACCAAACAGCAGCATGCAGTCAATAGATTCCTAACATGAACTATGCAGCTTTCCACTTTGCTTCTTAATATAAATCCACATTTTCTACATTATACTATTTGTTTGTGTAACTTGCTCTCTGAAAAACACTAGATCATTCTATTTCTATGATTCTAACAGTTTAGCCAGGTGTATTGATCTATAATCACAAATAAAATCACAATATTTGGTACAAAAATCATACTAATATTTTTTGCCCATATCACGCAGCCCTACTACCAATGTTTGAGTAGAGGGGCAACCAGTACATCACTGGGGCCAAGCTTTCTGCCACCCAGGACCTCTATACCAGGCGGTGTCAGAGGAAGGCCCTAAAAATTGTCAGACTCCAGCCACCCAAGTCAAAGACTGTTCTCTTTGTTACCGTACGGGAAGCGGTACTGATGCGCTAAGTCTGGGACCAACGGGACCCTGAACAGCTTCTACCCCCAAGCCATAATACCACCAAATATTTAGTCCGGGTAGCTATTGGTTAACTATTTAACTGTCTGCATTGACCCTTTTTGCATTAACTCTTTTGTCTCATCACATACGCTGCTGTTACTGTTTATTATCTATCCTGTTGCCTAGTGACTTTATCCCTACCTATATGTACATATCTACCTCAATTACATTATACCCCTGCACATCGACTCTGTACTGGTACCCCGTGTATATAGCCAAGTTATTGTTTCTCATTAGCTGTGTTCGAATACACATACTGACATACTGCGCTCTAGATAACATACAGTATATACTCCATTTCTGTCACAAATAGTACGGTTAGTATGAGTATTTGAACACAGCTATTGTGTATTTATTCCTTGTTATTATTTCTCTATTTTTCTCTTTGCATTTTTGAGAAGAACTCATAAGTTGTTGTTTACGAAGCATGTGGCAAATACTGATTTATTGGTTTTGAACCCATTCAATGTTACTAGGGTAACACCTACCTATCCCATGGCAAAGAAAGGCTTAACATGCTGCCGATGCTCATCTGAAATAGAGGGGGAGCCCTACAATAAAGGGATACTTTGGTATTTTGGCTATTCCTTTATCTACTTCCCCAGAGTTAGATGAACTCATGGATACCATTGTTGTTTGTCTGCATCCAGTATGGGGGAAGTTGGAGGTAGTTTGAGCCAATGCTAACTAGCATTAAGCTTCCAGTCATTGCGCTATGTTGCACTACATGACTAAAAGTTTGGACATCTCATTCCAAAATCATGGGCATTAATATGGAGTTGGTCCTCCCTTTTGCTGCTATAACAGCCTCCGCTCTTCTGGGAAGGCTTTCTACTAGATGTTGGAACATTGCTGCGGTGACTTGCTTCCGTTCAGCCATTAGAATTAGTGAGGTCAGGCACTGATGTTGGGCGATTAGGCCTGGCTCGCAGTCGGCATTCCAATTCATCACAAAGGTGTTCGTTGGGGTTGAGGTCGGGGCTCTGTGCAGGCCAGTCAAGTTCTTCCACGCTGATCTCGACAAACTAGTTCTGTATGAACCCCGCTTTGTGCACGGGCATTGTCATGCTGAAACAGGAAAGCGCCTTGCCCAAACTGTTTCCACAAAGTTGGAAGCACAGAATCTTCTAGAATGTCATTGTATGCTGTAGCGTTCAGATTTCCCTTCACTGGAACTAAGGGGCCTAGCCCGAACTATGAAAAATAGCTACAGACCATTATTCCTCCTCCACCTAACGTTACAGTTGGCACTATGCATTGGGGAAGGTAGCGTTTTCCTGGCATCCGCCAAACCCAGATTCGTTTGTCAGACTGCCAGGTGGTGAAGTGTGATTCATCACTCCAGAAAACGTGTTTCCACTGCTCCAGAGTCCAATGGCGGCGAGCTTTACACCACTCCAGCCGACGCATGGTTATCTGAGGCTTGTGTGCGGCTGCTCGGCCATGGAAACCCATTTCATGAAGCTCACGGCGAACAGTTCTTGTGCAGACGTTGCTTCCGGAGGCAGTTTGGAACTCGGTAGTGAGTGTTGCAACTGAGGACAGACGATTTTTACGTGCTTCAGCGGTCTCGTTCTGTGTGCTTGTGTGGCCTACCACTTTTTGACTGAGCCATTGTTTCTCATAGACGTTTCCACTTCACAATAACATCACTTACAGTTGACCGGGACAGCTCTAGCAGGGTAGAAATTTGACGAACTTACTTGTTGGAAAGGTGGCATCCTATGATGGTGGTGCCACATTGAAAGTCACTGAGCTCTTCAGTAAGGCCATTGTACAGCCAATATTTGTTTATGGAGATTGCACGGCTGTGTGCTCTATTTTATACACCTGTCAGCAACGGTGTGGCTGAAGTAGCCGAATCCGTGTGTGTACACACACACCTACTTGCGTACCATAGATTCTAGTCATTGCGCTAATGTTAGTTAGCATCTTCCTTCAAAATGAACACAGAGACAAACATTTTTTATCCCAAGACTATACATGTCACTTCTTGTCCAGTTCAGATTGTCCTCTGCTTTGCTGTTTGTGACGTGGTAGGTAGTTTCAGGTTTATAAATATTGAGTCAACCATCGTCAACATTTTATTATTGATGATGGTATGCAATACAGCCCACAGACAAATGCAATTAACTTTATTGCACGATGTCCATAAATTCTGCGTGTCCAATTGCGCACTGATTGGAAATAAATGTAATTCATTCCAAAGTTCAGTAAGGTTCTACAGAGGGGGATGTATTTTCACTACTTAAATAATTGGCTCAGTGAATGAAATGATTCAGTGGCATTAACAACCTGGCCAACTCATCATTTTACCAATCTGGGAGGTAAAGTCGTTAAAGCGTTCAATAATTAGGCAGTGTGTTACAGATGGAATCAATGCATTTGAATATTCTTTGTTCTGAAATAAAGGAGATCCATGATTATCTATACTGTATTAGTCAGCCATTCAGAAGCATTATTTATCAGATAAATGTGGTGCTTCTGTGACCATTTCAGTTCGCTCCTCAATTCATACGCCTTGGTTGGAGAGCGAGGTAGCGGTCTAGAGTGGTAGTTCCATGTTCCCTGTGCTCCTGTGGTACCTGACAGCTGCCTGCATTCATGGTTCTTATCTCAAGCGTGGTCTGTGGCCACATGGAGAACAGTCTTGGTTATGATTCCAGCTGGCATATCGAACCAATCTTTCCTTCATCTGGCTGATAATCTAAGTATAGGTTTAGTTCAGGGTGGTCCTTCTCCAGTAAACCTGTCGTACCAGGACCAGGAGATGTGTAATGGTGGTTGTTAGAATTGTCTTATGTGGAAACGGCCCAGTAGTGAGATTTTCCTCAGTAACGTTTTACTGGAAGTTATCGTGGTGCCTAGATGAGACACAATCCAGAGTGGGAGGCACCTTGAATCTCAAAGCAATCTCTCTACTGTGTGATTTTACAAGCCCTCGTCAATGAATCCCCTTCTCTCCTTCCTGGCATGTTCCTACCATAATGTGACCCTATGCGTTATACACCTTGGACTCATAGCAAGCTCTCTCTTGCTCTCTTTCTCGCTCGTTCTCTCTTCTCTTTCTCAGTTTCTCTTTCTCTCCCCTTCCCGATATATTGCATTACCATCTCATTCTATTTTTCTCCCTTTCTATCTATTTCTCTTTTTCCTGCTCTTTCTCCTTTACCTCCATCTCATTTTCTCTCTCGCTTTTTGTCCTTTCTTCCTTTTTCTCTCCTTCCCAACATTCTCTCCATCTCTCTCTCCTTCCCAACATATTCTCTCCATCTTTCTATATATTTTTCTTTCTCTCTCCTTCCCAACATTCTCTCCATCTATTTTTCTTTCTCTCCTTCCTGACATGCGTATTACCTCCATTTCATTCTTTCTCTCAATCTCTCCTCTTTCTATCTTTTCACTCTTTCTCTCTCCTTCCCAACATTCCCTCCATCTCTTTCTCGACTCTTTTTCTCTTTCTCTCTGTTCTCACTCTTTCTCCTTCCCGACGTTCTCTCTTTCTATATTTGTCTCTCTCCTTCCCGACAGAGTTAACGCCATCTCATTCTCTCTTTCCATTTCTATTTCTCTTTCTCCTTCCTGACATATTACCTCCATCTCATTCTCTTTTTCTTTCTTTCTCTCTCTCCTTCCCGACATTCCCTTCATCTTTTTCTTTCTCTCTCTCCTTCCCAACACGTTCCCTTCATCTCTTTCTCTCGTGTATGAATTTACAAGCCTTGCCAATGAATCCTTTTCTTCTCTCCTTCCCAGCATATTCCCTCCATAATGGGCTCAATTATAAACAGCAGATGTTATCTATTGTTAGAGGCTTTGTTCCACATGACTCTCAACAACACATGAACTTGACTGTTCTGTTGTGGTGCCAGGCAGACAGCAAGCAGCACTAAGGCTTTTGTACCAGTACAGCCAGAATATCTTTGTGCGTCTCAAATGGCACCATGGTCTCTATATAAAGCACTACTTTTGGTCCGAAGCAGTGAACTAAGGGCTCTTAATTAGAACATTTCATTGGTAGCACTGGTGCATTACATAGGGAACAGGTCAAACACTCAGACAATAGGAAACATCACATAGACCCTCCACAACAAGTGAATCAGAACTTTGCCAACGTTAATCTTAATTAATCATTGTGTAATTGTTGGTAGTAATAGGTTATTCATCTTTGAGGCAGAAGGTGTGTTAGCCTGAGGACCCAATGGGGACAGTTGGCACACATGGAATGTGTTGCAAATGGCACCCTATTTCCTATATAGTGCACTACATTTGGGGCCTGGTCAAAAGCACTATATAGAGAATATGCTGGCATTTGGTACTGGGCCTTGGTTTACAGTTGACTTGATGCTGCTGCACTTCTAACATGTTTGGTGCTGTTGCTTGAGGGGCGTTGGCAGTACCACGGCATATTGGGCCTGTGGTGATCTCTGGGAGGTGTGTGTGTATGGGGTGTAACTGTAACTGTGGGTCTGACTGTTCCCTTCCTCCAGCGTCGCTCGGTGAGGGAGGCCGTGTCAGCCATGGAGCCCCACTGGCTGACTGAGGTAACCGCCCCCAACAGTGTCTGTGTCCCAAATAGAACCCGATTCCCTTTAAAGTCCATTACTTTTGACCAGGGCATAGGGCTCTGGTCTAAAATAGTGCAATATAAAGGGAATAGTGTGCCATTTGGGGGACAGTCTGGGTCAATCCGGTACCGTGAAGCAATCAAGTAACACTGTTTGGACTGTTGTGCAGACTGAGTGAAGGTCAATTGAGCAGTTCATTGGGAATGCCTAAGTAACAGTAAAGTGAGTAGCTATGTGACCCTGAGTACAGATTACAGGTCATATTACTGTCTGTCACTTTGCACTGATGACTGATGAAGTTACTGCCTTTCACCTACCATCGCAAAGCAGCACAACGTAATTATTTAATGTACATAAACTCAACAAAAAAGAATCGTCCCTTTTTCAGGACACTGTCTTTCAAAGATTATTTGTAAAAATCCAATTAACTTCACAGATCTTCATTGTAAAGAGTTTAAATACTGTTTTCCCATGCTTGTTCAATGAACCATAAACAATTAATGAACATGCACCTGTGGAACGGTCATTAAGACACTAACAGCTTACAGACGGTAGGCAATTAAAGTCACAGTTATGAAAATCTAGGACACTAAAGAGGCCTTTCTACTGACTCTGAAAAAACACCAAAAGAAAGATGCCCAGGGTCCCTGCTCATCTGCGTGAATGTGCTTTAGGCGTGCTGCAAGGAGGCATGAGGACTGCAGATGTGGCCAGGGCTATAAATTCCAATGTCCGTACTGAGATGCCTAAGACAGCGCTACAGGGAGACAGGACGGACAGCTGATCGTCCTCGCAGTGGCAGACCACGTGTAACAACACCTGCACAGGATTGGTACATCCGAACATCACACCTGCGGGACAGGTACAGGATGGCAACAACAACTTCCCGAGTTACACCAGGAACGCACAATCCCTCCATCAGTGCTCAGACTGTCCGCAATAGGCTGAGGCCTTGTAGGCCTGTTGTAAGGCAGGTCCTCACCAGACATCACCGGCAACAACGTTGCCTATGGGCACAAACCCACCGTCGCTGGACCAGACAGGACTGGCAAAAAGTGCTCTTCACTGACGAGTCGCGGTTTTGTCTCACCAGGGGTGATGGTCGGATTCGCGTTTATCATCAAAGGAATGAGCGTTACGCCGAGGCCTGTACTCTGGAGCAGGATCGATTTGGAGGTGGAGGGTCCATCAAGGTCTGGGGCGGTGTGTCACAGCATCATCGGGCTGAGCTTGTTGTCATTGCAGGCAATCTCAACGCTATGCATTACAGGGAAGACATCCTGCTCATCCTGACATGACCCTCCAGCATGACAATGCCACCAGCCATGCTGCTCCTTCTGTGAGTGATTTCCTGCAAGACAGGAATGTCAGTGTTCTGCCATGGCCAGCGAAGAGCCCGGATCTCAATCCCATTGAGCACGTCTGGGACCTGTTGGATCGGAGGGTGAGGGCTAGGGCCATTCCCTCCAGAAATGTCCGGGAACTTGCAGGTGCCTTTGGTGGAAGAGTGGGGCAACATCTCGCAGCAAAAACTGGCAAATCTGGTGCAGTCCATGAGGAGGAGATGCACTGCAGTACTTAATGCAGCTGGTGGCCACACCAGATACTGACTGTTACTTTTGATTTTGACCCCTCCTTTGTTCAGGGACATTATTCCATTTCTGTTAGTCACATGTCTGTGGAACTTGTTCAGTTTGTCTCTGTTGTTGAATCTTGTGTTCATACAAATATTTACACGTTAAGTTTGCTGAAAATAAAAGCAGTTGACGGTGAGAGGACGTTTATTTTTTTTGCTGAGTTTATATACTGTTTATGCCATTAAGCAAATGCTTTTATCCAAAGTGACTTAGTCATGCATGCATACATTTTTGCTTTGGGTGGCCCCAGCAGCAATCAAACCCACCACCCTTGGCGTTGTAAGCGCCATGCTCTACCAACTGAGCCACACAGGACCACTGATCTCATACATTACAGTAGTGCAAATCCACCGCTTATTATGTTCACAATGGTTGATATTGTCACAAACTTCGTTACAGAAAATTACAACAAGTTGAAATTGAAAAACCATCAGTGGCTGTTACCATGTAATGTAATGGCAAGCGACATTGATCTACGATCACACACACATTCCCTCTCCCTCGACTCAGTAAGCCATCTCTGATAAAGCATTAACAATAGAATACAGTTCAGTGCAATGAATTACTGTTGTGGCTCTTTCTGTCTTTCCCTCTCTCTCTCACTCACACACACAGTGCTATTTGTGCCGCGGTGCAGATGCGGCTGTATTCATGTCTCGTGTGTGAATGTATGCGTTTCAGAGGGCCCAGTGAATGTAGAACATAACAAGCCCTTGCCTTAAAGTGATGTTTCAAGATGACACCTGTTCCTACACATAAAGTGCACAGTGACTGCATCAGCTGCTAGTACAGGGGGGGTGGCAGTACAGGGATGGATGGCTGTGGAGTTTCATTCTAATCTCAAATCATTCTAATCTAGTGGACCAACTTTTTCGGCCAACTGTTGTGTGTAATGCACCATCTGAGAGGTGATGTGTGTGTTTAGGAGGTGTTGGTAGGGACAGTTGCTATTTGTGAATATGCCTTAAAGATGGAGCTATTAAAAGACACGTTACCTGCATGTTAGCGTCACATAATTCATTATGAGAGGTGCTCCTCGTCTTTGCTCACAGTTCCACTGTGTTTAATCACTCACTGGCCCGCTCTATGTGGAGTCTATGACCTCACTCCTGAGTGTGTGCAGTTTGTACTCCATGCTGTGAGCTTCTCTTAGTGCGCACGCATGCAGGCACACGCCTCCATGTCAGTCTGCCTGGACTCCTGTCTGTCTCTTATCCCAGGTGTTTGATATTCATGCTCTATCAGTGTGCAGTCTCAGGCAGAGAAAGAGAGAGCTGCTTTAAAAAGGGCAGCCAACAGTGCTCTCCACGCATGGGCTCGCTTCAGCAATTACATCCTCCAGTGCCTTCGCTCCTCGCTGCGCTTTTAATTTGTTTCAAGTGACTTTACAATGTCATCAAATAGACAGGTTTGTGGGAAAGTTGAGAGCGCCTCTCTAATAGCTTCAGGTGATGCTGTTCAGAGTGACCAGGGGTGAGGCCAGGGGTGTAGCGGTTGAGATTAGGGGGGGGGGTGGCCTTTTATTCTCCCCCTGCTTAAGGTTGATTCACCCTGTGGAATACAAAGCAGCATGCAGTCTTGGAGAGGGGGGAAGAAGAGGAGTGGAGAAGAGGCAGTTCTGCTGTTGTTCCACCTGAATTCACTCTCACTCCTTCTCCTCTTTCTCTTTTCTCTCGCTCTTCCCTCGCCTGCTCTCTCCCTCTCTTCACAAAGTAATCCGATCTCTCTCTGCAAACAATGGAAGCTAATGAAGGTCTGACACTGAGCTTGATTATGACTGCATTCATTACACATGCACATAATTGCCAGTAGTTAAGTGTGCAGATTTATTCAAAGGACAGCTGTCAATTGACAAGGCAGAGAGAATAGCTTTTTTGTTCAATGAGGTTCAAGCACCTGTTGCATTTTGTGATATAGTGTCTGTTTCTGTGTAGGAAATGCACTTTGTACATTATTTAGTGCTGTGTTGGGGCCTGAAAGGTGGTCACAGAATTGATCCAATGTACACTCCATACCTATATTCTTCTGTCAATTGTGTTTCATTATGATAGCCAATGGAGCCACTGTGCTGCTACAATTGTTCACAGATGACCTATCGTAGCGTTAGTATGTATCCTTGGCCCAAAGAACTCTCACGGTCACATCTGTATTGTACATTTGTATCCTCTCTTCTGAAACTAACTTCATAGATGTAAGCAGGGCTTTCCGCTGCTTCTGTGTTTCTAATAGTAGATTGCACAGTAGCAACAATGACCAGTAACACAGTCCTCCCTCCCTCTCTGTTCTAGAAGGCTGAGGAGGATGACCTGGTGTTGACCCCAGATGGTACCAGGGAGTTCCTGACCTTTGAGATCCCTCTGAGTGACTCTGGGTCGGCGGGGTTAGGGGTCAGCGTCAAGGGCAACCGCTCCAAGGAGAACCACTCTGACCTGGGCATCTTCGTCAAGTCCATCATCAACGGGGGAGCTGCCTGCAAGGTGAGTCTCACCTTTCATTAGAACTAATGTGCAAATTTTCATGCTCATACAAGTAATCAATAATATGGTATTTTTGTGATAATAGCAGCCGATATTGCCACTCCTATTTTCCATATTGTCAATCTAAGCTGACTAGAAAGTGTGTGCCTGCAGGGAAGCAAAAGTCATTCCCCTACCCAAGAATAGTGAAGCCCCCTTTACTGGCTCAAATAGCCGACCAATCAGCCTGTTATCAACACTTAGTAAACTTCTGGAAAATATTATGTTTGACCAGATACAGTGCTATTTTACTGTAAACATATTGCCAAGATACTTTCAGCCCGCTTATAGGGAAGGATGTTCAACAAGCATGCACTTACTCAAATGACTGATTGGCTGAGAGAAATTGATGATAAAAAGATGGGGGGGAGCTGTTATGTTAGAATTCAGCGCAGCTTTTGACATTATTGGTCATAGTCTGCTGATGGAAAAACATATGGCTTTACACCCCCTGCTATATTGCGGATAATGAGTTACCTCTCTAACAGAACACAGAGGGTGTTCTTTAATCCAGGTAGAATCAGGAATTCCCCAGGGCCGCTGTCTAGGCCCATTACTTTTTTAAATGTCTATGTATGCGGATACACGTCAGTTACTACAGCGAGTGAGATCACAGCAACACTTAACAAAGAGCTGCAGTTAGTTTCAGAATGGGAGGCAAGGAATAAGTTAGTCCTAAATATTTCAAACTAAAAGCATTGTATTTGGGACAAATCATTCACTAAACCTCAACAAAATCTTGTAATAAATAATGTGGAAGTTGAGAATAAACTGCTTGGAGTAACCCTGGATTGTGAACTGTCATGGTCAAAATATGTTAATACAACAGTAGCTAAGATGGGGAGAAGTCTGTCCATATTTAAGCGTTGCTCTGCTGCCTTAACAACACTATCATTAAGGCAAGTTCTACAGACCCTAGTTTTGTCGCACCTGGACTACTGTTCAGTCGTGTGTTCAGGTGCCACAAAGCGGGACCTCGGGAAAATAAAAATTGGCTCAGAACAGGGCAGCACAGCTGTCCCTTAAATGTACTCGGAGATTTAAAATGAATAATATGTATGTACATCTCTCATGGCTCAGTGGAGGAGAGATTGACTTCATCACTACTTGTTTTTATAAGAAGTTTAAACTACTAGCACACAGCTCAGACACCCATGCATACCCCACAAGACATGCCACCAGTGTCTTCACGATCCCTAAGTCCAGAACAGTCTATGAGAGGCGCACCTTATGGAACAGCGGGTACTGTGAAGAGACACGCACACAGACACATACACATAAGACACGCACTCTACACACACATACACATGTATTTTGTATTGTAGAGTAGTGGCCTGAGGGGACACGCTTAATGTGTTGTGAAATGTAATGTCATGTAATATTTGAAATAGTATTAAACTGCCTTAATGTTGCTGGACCCCAGGAAGAGGAGCTGCAGCCTTGGCAGCAGCTAATGGGGATCCTTAATAAATACAAATATACCAGACTAACCATCCTATTAGCATCTTATGTCTAGCAGTTCTGATAGCTGTTCTGTCTAATTTGACAGATACAACTTCATTGCTTTTTCTGGTATTCATTTTTCTACTGCCAGTACAGTAGCCTGATTCTGAGCTCTTGCCAACTCCTTATGGAATTAAGTGACCTGGGCGTCACTCGTTGTTTGGTGTGACAAGGAGTTGGCAAGAACACAAACAGATCTGGGACCAGGCTAACATTATATGGCTAATGCATTGAACAGCCTGATTTGTGCGTGTTGACTGATTCTCATCCTACGTGTCATATCCTGCGTGAACAGGATGGAAGGCTGCGGGTCAACGACCAGCTGATAGCGGTGAACGGGGAGTCGTTGCTAGGCAAGACCAACCAGGAAGCCATGGAGACGCTAAGGAAGTCCATGTCGGTAGAGGGCAACAAGCGGGGGATGATTCAGCTAATTGTGGCCAGGAGGGTCACTAAACGCAACGAGGTAGGCCTAACCATCGCTTTATTAAAGTTGTGGAGATTATACGACTAACACCAGTCGTGGGTGGGCTCATAGTAATGGCTGGAACAGAATGAATGGAAAGGTGTCAAACGCATAAAAAACATGCATTCCTTTTTATTCCTTTCCATCCATTACTATGAGCCGTCCTCCTCTCACCAGCCTCCACTGACTAACACGGTTGTATGTTGAAATACGGTTTTTAACCCACAGGGTGTCTATGTGTGATGTTAGGCTTGTTGGAGGCTTTGGAGGCAGCGTCTGAGAGCAGTGTGGCTCCATTCGTCTTTCCTCAGTCACTGCCATTGATAATGTATTGTTTGTTTTTTCACGTTCAATTATCAAATTAAAGAGTCATGTTTTTTTAATGACTGCATTCTGTTTTCTATATGCATTTCTTTAGCAGAAATGGTTGTAATTTTTATTAAAATGTACAATATTCCTAAATAAGATAAAGACCACCTGTCACACTGTCATGATACCTTTTGACATTTCTTTTCAAGACTGGTCTTTTATTTTTTTGTATTTATTTCTTTACACTTTTTCAAAAACACTTGATAATTGTTCAGTTACCATTAACACGCACCCTCCCACATGTAGTCTCTGTGTTAAATTCCAAAGCCAGTGACACATAGCCTATTCTGGACTAGAGAGCTATGTTAGGAATATGATGAAAGATCAGCTAGTCGGGTTGCGTCACAGCCGTTCACATGAACTGCGTCCCAAAATGGTCGATAGGGCTCTGGTCAAAAAAGTACTATGTATTGCAGTGTTTCCCAACTCCAGTCCTCCAGTACCCTCAACAGTACACGTTGTCGTAGCCCCGGACTAGCACACCTCATTCAACTTGCCAAATAATCATCAAGCCCTCAGTGAGTTGAATAAGGTGTTTTTGTCCCAGGTTAAAACAACAATGTGTGTTGGAGGACTGGAGGTGGGAAACACTGAGGTAGTGAATAGGGTGCAATTTGGGAGGCAACCGTGCTCTCCTCTTAGCCTCCATGTCCCGAGGCATGCTGGGGGAATTGGTGACGGCTGGCCATCGAAGTTCCACATTACTTTTTTTCATTTAAATGTTATGTTGATACACTGTAGACTCACTCCCTCCCTCTCTTTCTCTCTACCGCCCTCCCTCTCCACATTTCAATGTCATCATTTTGCTGCATACTCCATCCTGGCTTGATCGCTTATCTATCTATTGGAGAGTTGTGTCTACTCCACAACGGTGGATTTGGTTGTTGTACTGTGTGCCTCTTGCTACAGTACATGTCAGACCTGTGATTTCCCATGGTGCAGCTGGTAATTGGAAGCAGAGCAGGGGCTAAGGGCTAAGCCATGCGCTGCCGTCAGGTTGCAGGCTGTGCTGTGGAGAAGCCAAGGGTGAGAGCAGAGCAGAGAACACTGGCTATGAGGTACACACACACACACGGGAAGACTCATCAATATCTGCATCACGGATACAGCTGTGGGATGGCTCAGACTAGAGCATTATGGTTCTAGGTGTCTATATAGAAGGATACTTTATTGATACATTTTTCTATCAGTCCACTGAATGTGTAACGTATATGAGCCATAGTGGAACTCGACCAAGGTCATAGACATTCATGTGGCACAGCTTGATGGAAAGGTTGAACTCTTGTCTCCCATCAACTCACACCATCCCTCTCTTTCGGACTTATCCTCCTAACTTGACCTCTTTAGGGTAATAATCAGTGGCAAACTATTCTGAATCTGAACCGCTATTTTCTCAGTACTAAACTCCCTCGCAGGGCTATTCTATTCAGACAAACGCCTTAATCACATTTCTGACCCAATAGAGTTCAGCCTAGCACCAGTTTAATTATAGGATGGACTATGCAATGAGTAGAGCAGTGATTTGTTGACAGGCACACACGTACAAACGATATGCCCTCCACTCTGCAGCCGGTTTCATTAACCACCTAATTTAAAGACAGTGACTTCCAACAGTCTGTAGGCATTTGGCCTCTTTAGAAATCATTTTCCAGATCTCCACCCCCCAGCCATTTGGTTCTACACCTGTTTTTACTCCTACTTCTACACCCGTTTTTACTCCGACTTCTACACCCGTTTTTACTCCGACTTCTACACCCGTTTTTACTCCGACTTCTACACCCGTTTTTACTCCGACTTCTACACCCGTTTTTACTCCGACTTCTACACCCGTTTTTACTCCGACTTCTACACCCGTTTTTACTCCGACTTCTACACCCGTTTTTACTCCGACTTCTACACCCGTTTTTACTCCCATTTTACTGGCTGAGGTAGCAGCCAGGTCTGCTTGGTGAATGTTGAGCAGTTTCTGCATTAAATGAAGTGAACCTGTCTCTGTTATCAGCACGTCTATCAAACGTGGGAAATGAAGGCGCTGTGGGTTGATTATTCACTGATGACATTTCCTCTTGTTGTGATGCACATCAGTCTTAATGCTAATAAGTCATTTTCTTCACCTTGAGCCATGAATACAGAAACCGCTGCACTTTTATGACTGGTTTCCCAAACACATTAAACTAGTCCTGGACTAGGAAGTTCTTTAAATTAAGAGTCTCTCCATTGAGAATGCTTTTTACACTTGGACTAGGCTTAATATGTGTCAGGATATCAGCTTGTATAGTTAAAATCAGTGAGAAAGGAGATTCTAAGTGCAAACAATGAGGGCATCCTCACCGTAGAGATTCTATTGATTCGATGTAATTCTATGGTCCACATACATTCAACCCCACTTCCTCCCCAGCTCCTCAGTCATGTGTGTTTTAAACGTGTCCAAGGCAGTAAATGATCTATTTGGCCAATAAACAGTGGTGTGTCAGATAGCCCCGTGAGGAAAGTGGCACCTTGCTGCTCTCCTGTGGGGGAATGTTCTCAGCAGGCATCTCAACAGCTATTGAAAATCCATAGTCATTTATCAAGCTATCCTAACCATGGTCGTGGTGGTGCTGTGGATAATGTTAGCATGAACCTAGCCTGCCTCTACAGGTTTGTCATTTATCTAGCTAGCCTAGCTGTGGTGGTGCTGGGGATATGTAGCATGAGACTTGCCTGTGTCTACCGGTCTAACCGGTCCCTCACAGATGGGGTGATGGATCATCTCTAGGTTTAGCTGTAATCGCTGCTGCAATCCCACAGTGAGTGAAATAGCCATAATGGGGTTGTGGCTTTGAGCTAGAATGACAAAACACGAGCTCAAATATCAAGATTTAATCCAAATGTACTTAAGGGAGAATTTCTGTCTCATACTGCATATTTCCAATATAATGAGGATTCCTTCGTCCAATGTATTGATTGTGCCGGTCTTCTCAATGCCTCTGTATGTGTAGCTGGAGACCTCTGGGAGCCCCCTGGGACCGGAGCAGACCCTCAACTCCACCCTGCTGGACGACCGGGAGCGTCGTATCTCCCACTCCCTGTACGGAGGCATAGAGGGCCTGGACGACAACCTGATGCCACAGCAGACCCTAATGGGCCGAATGATGGGTGAGTCAGGTCCCCTCAATAGCTTCTCACAGCCTTACTGCTGGATTAGCACCAGATCTTCTCACAGCCTTACTGCTGGGTTAACACCAGATCTTCTCACAGCCTTACTGCTGGGTTGGCACCAGATCTTCTCACAGCCTTACTGCTGGGTTGGCACCAGATCTTCTCACAGCCTTACTGCTGGGTTGGCACCAAATCTTCTCACAGCCTTACTGCTGGGTTAGCACCAGATCTTCTCACAGCCTTGCTGCTGGGTTGGCACCAGATTTTCTCACAGCCTTACTGCTGGGTTAGCACCAGATCTTCTCACAGCCTTACTGCTGGGTTGGCACCAGATCTTCTCACAGCCTCACTGCTGGGTTGGCACCAGATCTTCTCACAGCCTTACTGCTGGGTTAGCACCAGATCTTCTCACAGCCTTACTGCTGGGTTGGCACCAGATCCTCTCACAGCCTTACTGCTGGGTTAGCACCAGATCTTCTCACAGCCTTACTGCTGGGTTGGCACCAGATCTTCTCACAGCCTTACTGCTGGGTTGGCACCAGATCTTCTCACAGCCTTACTGCTGGGTTAGCACCAGATCTTCTCACAGCCTTACTGCTGGGTTGGCACCAGATCTTCTCACAGCCTTACTGCTGGGTTAGCACCAGATCTTCTCACAGCCTTACTGCTGGGTTAGCACCAGATCTTCTCACAGTCTTACTGCTGGGTTGGCACCAGATCTTCTCACAGCCTCACTGCTGGGTTAGCACCAGATCTTCTCACAGCCTTACTGCTGGGTTAACGCCTGCTCTTGTCATTCACACATCACACTCTACAAACTGTAAACTAACAGTGTTGATAAGAGCCAATTTACACCCGAGCCAAGCTGAGATGCTGTGTTACTTAAAAAACAAGCCCAATTAATTAAAACAGAACTAATAGGACACAATTTGATTATTCATACGGCTAAAAAAGTATTCACTTCTAACCATGCATAATATTAGAAGGCAAGTCCACGGTAACAGTGACATTGACTCAGATCTTTGACTTTAAAATGTATATCAAACATAAACCAATGATTCCAAAGTTAAACAAACCATACAGCTCTGTGCACAAGGACTAGTTTGAACAATTTCCACAGAAAATTGCAACGTTTGCAAACAGAATGGCGGTTTGTGCCTTCATTCTGTTATCAAACTGGGTGGACTGGAATAGGTGCAGCACTATCTTCTCTTGTAACATCTGGCCTAGTGGTTGGTTGGCTGGCCGGTATCTAAAACCTGTGATGGATTGAATCTCTGTGGCGCAGTTGTGACTGAACCATTTAAAAGCTGTCCTCCCATCAAACTGCCTGCCGTCCTGTCCGTCTGTCAGCCCAAGGCCCACACACACACACACACACACACACAGTACGGAGACACACAAACACACAGTACGGACACACACAGAGTATGGTTACACAAACAGTACTGCTCCTGTCTTTCAGGGTCAGCCTGAGGAGCTGACAGAACAGGCAGACTCCAAACAGAGAGCTCAGGGATTCACAGAGCACACACACCACTGAATCAATCAGAAGGTCTCCACTACACCATACAAGGGCCCTGAGCTGTAAATTGTCTGACCTTTTCCCGTACATTTTCCGAGACATTAAGGTCCACTGAAAGTTGAACTCACAGCACAGTCAGTTACTCCATTTCCTGTGTTGACAAACCAGGTGGTCGCAGATCATTTAATCTACTGTAAACACACACATTGGGGGCCGCAGGGGAATGTTCTACTTTCTCTATTGGAGTAGCCCTAAACTCATTTTCTTAAAGGAAAGGTTCACCCATTTTTTTTAATGTTATATAGTTTTTGTGCATCTCTGAGTGATGGGGTCTTCCCTGTGGCTCAGTTGGTAGTGCATGGTGTGTGCAACGCCAGGGTTGTGGGTTCGATTCCCACTGGGGACCAGTACAAAAAAATAAATAAAAAATGTATGAAATGTATGCATTCACTACTGTAAGTCGCTCTGGATAAGAGCGTCTGCTAAATGACTAAAATGTAAATGTAATGTACTATCAATTTCCTGGGTAATTCCATGTTTTCATGTGTATCTGAGTTGTTGGCCTTCAAGCAGGGAGAAATCCATCTGGTATGACGTAGCACCGGGATAGTTGCTCTCACTATACTGGTAGTTAATAGAAATATGACTTTTAGATTGCGAAAAACGTCTATCATAGATTTCAATACAGACTGATGTCATAACTCGGGAGGATGTCTTCTGTTGAATGAGCTATTGATCCTATTTTTTGCAATATTTGTCAAATTTTTTCCCGTTTTGTCTGCCTCTTTAGTCCAGGATGCATTGCATGGTGCCGATGCCAGAGATATTATAGAAAAGAGATAGGAATCCAATGAATGAAGGAACGTATTACGCCCCACCCAGTAGACTGTCGATGAATTGTGTTCACGTTGTCATGCTGCGTCACATGGTTGCTACGGTAATCGTTACACTGACTTTGAGAAGGGATTGAGTATATGTCAAGAAACGTGCCTATTTTCCTTGAAAGTACGTAATGTTATGATAGCAAGTTAATTATTGCACATCTTGGAAAAGATTTGTAATGTTTTACTTCTTGTTGATGAAATTTGTACTAATGTTGTGTCTTTGAGCTAGTGCCCAATAGACTCACATTCACTCCTTGAAGGAGAGTGCTCCTTGTACCAGAATCACCCAGAATGCACCGTGCAGCCCATTGACGTAGCATGGGCAACATTTCCCATCTCCTCAAAAGTATAGATTTTCATCTCGGTTGTGTGCCTACTTGTGGGCATTAATTCGAGTTATTCTGTTTAGAAAAGCAATTTTTTTACTTTGACTTTGATTCATAGCGATGCTTATTTAGCTAAGCGTATTTCTCCTTATGTCTTGGTAGGCCTAGAGTTAGGAATTGTCAGTGAGGCTTTGTGTCAATGTCAGATTGAAAGTGGTTGGAATAGAGTTAAAGCCCTTTTTAAGCCAGTATTTAATTCACTGGCGTTGTTTAACAGAGATGGGATGAAGGACGATGTTTGTCTCAAATGGTACCTTATTCCCCCCAGTAGTTCAGTAGTAGTCTATGGGCCAGGAGAGACTGTGCTGCGTTCAGATTACACTCAGACCAGGCAGCAGGAATACATGTGGACTAGCTAGTTTTAAATAACATAATGCGTCCAAAGTTCTAAACTGAATAAATACATATCATTTTGTACCTCAACACTTCTAAGCTCGACTTGATGATGTTGCTAAATATATCCTGAGAATACAATGGCAAAATGAGTTAGTTGTATTGTTATAGTTAAGACTTAACACCCGGTTTGGCTTCGCCTGATTTCTCTGATCATTTTCCCATTGTTGTGCAGGCCTACCCCACTGCTATGACAATTAGAGGATTAGAGGTTTCTTGAGTTAATTATTCTCATCTTTAGGCAACGGCTCGTTCTTCAAGAAGTGGACCGAAGGCAATTTCCCTGTTTATGCTAATTATGCAGATGGACTTGGGACAGAAGCAAAACAAAACCCTCGTTTTCCTGCATCTCTCGCCCAATTATTCTCACCTCCCGACTCCATCTCCCATTTAATCTGGCCTGGCATTCCTCCCACCTCTCAGCTATTAAATCCTGCTCCTCTTCAGTATTCACCGGCATGCCACATAAAGTATCTGATAATTGCTTTTACTGAAGACGAGACAATTCTGTAAAGACGCTGCAACTATTGTTCCTTTGTCGCGATGTCTATTTATTAAGGCTACTGTAAACTGTAATGAAAGTGTAATAAATAAATCCCACCGAGTCAGGTGCTTTGACTTCTGCTCACCATTGTTGGTAAAATGGTGACCTTGGATTGGTCTACAAAAACATAAGTAAGTCTCAAACGCCACAGTATTCCCGATATAGAGCACTATTTTTGACCAGGGCCCAATAGGGTCTACTATAAAGGGAATGTGGTGCCATTTGGGACCCGTAATAACATTCTTACGTATGGATGGATGCCTGCCCAAAAAGTTGATTGCTTCTAGAGAAAAGCATGAACAGAAGTAGATTTATTCATTGGTCTACTGGGTGCCTGCCACCTTCATTCCTACTCACCTACAGTCGCATTTCATTACAGAGCCATTGAGCCTTGTCAACCAATCATCAAGCCCTTGACTAGGTGAATCAGGTGAGCTAGTTCAGGGCTACAACACAGTTGTGGAACGTCTGGGGGTCCGCGAGGAGAACGTCTGGGGGTCCGCGAGGAGAACGTCTGGGGGTCCGCGAGGAGACCGTCTGGGGGTCCGCGAGGAGACCGTCTGGGGGTCCGCGAGGAGACCGTCTGGGGGTCCGCGAGGAGACCGTCTGGGGGTCCGCGAGGAGACCGTCTGGGGGTCCGCGAGGAGAAATTTTAGACCCACTGCCTTAGAAGACCAATGTACACTGCTTTAGGGCTCACACACACCAGAGTTCCCCGAAAAAACACACACACACACACACACACACACACACACACACAGCAGGGTTAGAGATGACAGGAACAACACTCTGAATTTACGCAAGCATGCACAAACACACACACTGTCCCTCTGCTCTATTTACATTGTAGTCATTTAGCCGACGCTCTTATTCAGAGTGACTTACAGGAGCCTTGCTCAAGGGCACATCGACAGATTTTTCACGTAGTCTGATCGGGGATTCAAACCAGCGACCTTTTGGTTGCTATTGAGACTGGTCAGTCTATGAACTTTCAGCACGCCACGATTCATCAATCCAGCCATGCTAGCTGGCTGGGCAGTGTGGAACCGTGGTTATATTTAGTACCACACAGATTCTCAGTGTGAAAGGATATGAGAAATAAACACTAACCCTGGCGCAAGGCCTCACGTCCCGGGTGGAAAGTCCTGTTTTCCTGCCATGAGACCCAAACACATGCCTAACACAAATAAACGTTTCTCTCTGTCATTGTGGAGTGCTATTATACAGCATAGAAACCCCCCTTCAGATACTCAGTTACCCCCAAAGACAGGATAGCGTCATGCATTGCATAGCAATGTGTTTTTAAATCCCTCTATTGGACACAAAGAAAGGGGAAGGTTTTTTGCCTTGCTCGGTGAGTGTGCCAAAGTCAATAGTTTTCCGTTTTTCACAATGCCACAGCTTGCATTAAGCACACTATAATGCCACTTGACAATGTCATGCCAGATGCTGCCAAACACAGCATGGTGATTTAAATAGGAACTGATTGAGAATTTCACTCTGGGTCTGCTTTTAAATTAAAGCATGTATTGTGGTAAATTAGTTACGTGTTATATCAAAGGATCAAATGTCCAATGAATATCAAATGAAAGCTTTAAATGTGTTTATTGTGCAATGTATATCAAAGCCTTCTCCAATCATGCTCCTCCGTTTTGTCCTACAGGTAACTACCAGCTCTCTCCTACAGTCAACATGCCCCAGGACGACACAGTCATCATCGAAGACGATAGGCTGCCTGTACTTCCTACCCACCTCTCTGACCAATCGTCTGCCAGCTCCCATGACGACGTGGGGTTCCATGTGGAGGTCCCTCCCCCCTGGGCCAAAGAGATTCAAATTCAGAATGAGAGGTGAGGACAAAGTCCCATAGGCCACTATGTAGGGAGCCATATGGTCCCTGGTCAAAAGTAGTGCACTACGTAGGGAGTAGGGTGCCATTTGGGACGCATTTCAGCACTGGCTCATTACCTTCTGTTACCTCAGTCAAACACACGACACACATTTCATCTCTACGAACACCGCAGAGGGTTTCTGTGTTTATCAGCTGTTAGTGTGTCACGCTTAACATTTGTTTTGATAATCGGAACCATGTTTTGCTAAGGTTTCGCAATGGAATGCTAGTATTATTTCAGTTGTAGCAATTAGACCTAGTACTGTGTGTTCAAAAGTTTCCACTGTTTCTTTCTACGCTGAAATACACTGTAGGTATATCTTTTTCTTTATACTGTATGTTGAAACATAAGGTCAATGTGTCTCCTATGTTTGCTGAATCATTTGATTTTCAAAGGAAACTCAGGCACACTTACCTGCTGCCCACTTAACTGGGACTGCATCCCAAATGACACCCTTTTCCCTATATAGTGCACTACTAGAGCCCAATGACCCTGGTCAAAAGTAGTCCTGTAAATAGGAATAGGGTGTCATTTGGGTAGCAACCTGGACGTGAAGGGCTTTTGCCACCCTGTGATGAGGGGGCCCGGTCAGTCCCCATCAGTGGGGCTGGTCTGAGTGGGTGGTGATTGTAACTGGGCCAGCCCAGTCAAATTAGTCTGCTGTAATCAGTGGTTCCTCAGGTATGGTCCTGACTCGAGGAGCTGCAGTGGCTTGATTTGATGATTGGAAGACATTGATGCTGACTGTTGGATTTGCACTAGAATAATCTCATCCTGTCCTTCTCTTTCTCTCTGTCCTTTCTCTTTCTCTATCCTTTATCCTCTCCCTCACTTTCACTTACTCTCACTCTTTGTCTGTCTTTGTCTCTCTCCATCACTGCCTTCCCCCCTCTCCTCCTGTAGCCCTCTGAGCCCTGATGACACCGACCCAGACGGAGCCTTTCAGAGGGAGGGCTTCGGCAGACAGAGCATGTCCGAGAAACGGACAAAGCAGTTTGGAGATGCCAGTCAGCTGGAGATCATCAAGACACGCAAGTCCAAGAGCATGGATCTAGGTACTAACCCAAACAACCACCCATGTCCCTTTCCTCCCTCTCATTGACACCCTATAGGTCAGCCCCTCCTGGAACCAATGGCACGATGTTATAGGTCAGTTTACCAGACAGAGATTAAGCCCTAGTCCTCTGTGTCTGTGAAACCAGCCCTCTGAATGGTTAGGAATACCCAAATTAGGCACATATATTACATTACCAAAAGTATGTGGACACCTGTTCGTCGAACATCTCATTCCAAAATCATGGGCATTAATATGGACTTAGTCCCCCCTTTGCTGCTATAACAGCCTCCGCTCTTCTGGGAAGGCTTTCCACTAGATGTTGGAACATTGCTGCGTGGACTTGCTTCCATTCAGCCACAAGAGCATTATTGCGGTCAGGCACTGATGTTGGGCGATTAGGCCTGGCTCTCAGTTGGTGTTCCATTCATCACAAAGGTGTTGGAGGGGGTTGAGGTCAGGGCTCTGTACAGGCCAGTCAAGTTCTTCTACACTAATCATGACAAACCGTTTCTGTATGGACCTCGCTTTGTGCACGGAGGCATTGTCATGCTGAAACAGGAAAGGGCCTTCCCCAAACTGCTGGAAGCACAGAATCGTCTAGAATGTCATTGTATGCTATAGCGTTAAGATTTCCCTTCACTGGAACTAAGGGGCCTAGCCCGAACCATAAACAGCCCCAGACCATTATTCCTCCTCCACCTAACGTTAGTTGGCACTATGCATTGGGGCAGGTAGTGTTCTCCTGGCATCCTCCAAACCCATCTGGCAGATGGTGAAGCGCGATTCATCACACCAGTTCAATGGCGGGGAACTTTACACCACTCCAGCAGATGCTTGGCATTGCACATGGTGATCTTAGGCTTGTGTGCGGCTGCTCAGCCATGAAAACCCATTTCATGAAGCTCCCAACAAACAGTTATTGTGCTGACGTTGCTTCCAGTGGCAGATTGGAAATCGGTAGTGAGTGTCGCATCCGAGGACTAACGATTTTTACGCTCTACGTGCAGAACTCGGCAGTCCTGTTCTGTGAGCTTGTGTGGCCTACCACTTCGACTGAGCTGTTGTTGCTCCTAGACGTTCCCACTTCACAATAACACCACTTACAGCTCTAGCAGGGCAGAAATGTTACATACTGACTTGTAGGAAAAGTGGCATCCTATGACGGTGCCATGTTGAATGTCACTGAGCTCTTCAGTAAGGCCATTCTACTGCCAATGTCTGTCTATGGAGATTGCGTGGCTGTGTGCTGGATTTTAACGACTGTGGTGTAAATTGCAGAATCCACAAATTTGAAGGGGTGTCCACGTACTTTTGTATATTTACTGTAAATACAGTGCCTTCGAAGTATTCAGACCCCTATTCAGACTTTTTCCACATTGTTACGTTACAGCTTTATTATAAAATGAATTAAATAAATAAAAATCCTCAACAATCTACACACAATACCCCATAATGATAAGTGAAAACAGGGTTTTAGATATTTTTGCAAATTTATAAAAACAGAAATACCTTATTTACATAAGTATTCAGACCCTTTACTATCAGACACAAAATTGAGGTCAGGTGCATCCTGTTTCCATTGATAATCCTTGATGTTTCTACAACTTTATTGGAGTCTACCTGTGGTAAATTAAATTGTGGCCTCCATCATTCTTAAATTGAAGAAGTTTGGAACCACCAAGACTCTTCCTAGAGCTGGCCGCCTGGCCAAACTGTGCAATCGGGGGAGAAGGGAGGTGACCAAGAAAACCCAAAGGTCACTCTGATAGAGCTCTAGAGTTCCTCTATGGAGATGGGAGAACCTTCCAGAAGGAGAACTATCTCTGCGGCACTCCACCAATCAGGCCTTTATGGTAGAGTGGCCAGGACCTCAGACTGGAGCCAAGGTTCACCTTCCAACAGGACAATGACCCTAAGCACACAGCCAAGACAATGCAGAATTGGCTTCGGGACAAGTCTCTGAATGTCCTTGAGTGACCCAGGCAGAGCCCGGACTTGATACCGATCGAACATCTCTGGAGAAAATTGCTGTGCAGCGACGCTCCCCATCCAACCTGACAGAGCTTGAGAGGATCTGCAGAGAAGAATGGGAGAAACTCCCCAAATACAGGTGTGCCAAGCTTGTAGTGTCATACCCAAGAAGATTCAAGGCTGTAATCGCTGCCATAGGTGCTTCAACAAGGCATTGAGTAAAGGGTCTGAATAATTATGTAAATGTCATATTTTAGTTTCTAATGACAAAGCAAAACAAATGTTGTTCCTTTGTCATTATGGGGTATTGTGTGTAGATTGAAGGAAAATGAACTATCAATTTTAGCATACGGCTGTAACGTAACAAAATGTGGAAATAGTCAAGTGTTCTGAAAACTTTCAGAAGACACTACATATCCACTCATTGTTAATTGCATCTGTAAGACTTGTATTGCACACCCTGATATTTGTGGCTTCTACTCTATGTAATCCACGTGTGACGCATTTCTGTCTTTTATGTGACATCAAACAGGTTGATGCACTGCATCTGCCACACCTCAGAATAAGGTTTCAGCTCACTTCAGATGACATTAAACCATCCTGATCGCTTTGGCTGACAGTCCTCCCCCTCACCCACACTATGCCTGCGTCCCAAATGGCACCCTGTTATATGTGTGTGGTGCACTACTTTTGACCAGTAATGCGCTATCAAGAGAATAGGGTGCCATTTGGGACACAGACTATATCTAATCTGCTTCTGATCCCCACTGAATTACTGTAGTCCTGCACTGTTTATATCACAATAGCTCTGATTGCTATCCTAAAGCCCTCCATTTCCCTGTCTTTCTGTCTGTGTCTCGCATGGTGTCTGATTGCTATCCTAAAGCCCTCCATTTCCCTGTCTTTCTGTCTGTGTCTCGCATGGTGTCTGATTGCTATCCTAAAGCCCTCCATTTCCCTGTCTTTCTGTCTGTGTCTCGCATGGTGTCTGATTGCCATCCTAAAGCCCTCCATTTCCCTGTCTTTCTGTCTGTCTCGCATGGTGTCTGATTGCTATCCTAAAGCCCTCCATTTCCTGTCTTTCTGTCTGTGTCTCGCATGGTGTCTGATTGCTATCCTAAAGCCCTCCATTTCCCTGTCTTTCTGTCTGTGTCTCGCATGGTGTCTGATTGCTATCCTAAAGCCCTCCATTTCCCTGTCTTTCTGTCTGTGTCTCGCATGGTGTCTGATTGCTATCCTAAAGCCCTCCATTTCCTGTCTTTCTGTCTGTGTCTCGCATGGTGTCTGATTGCTATCCTAAAGCCCTCCATTTCCCTGTCTTTCTGTCTGTGTCTCGCATGGTGTCTGATTGCTATCCTAAAGCCCTCCATTTCCCTGTCTTTCTGTCTGTGTCTCGCATGGTGTCTGATTGCCCTTGAAGTTGCCCAAAGATGTGATGTACGCACTGTACAGTAACATTGCTGGAATGTTTGCATGTGGAATGTGCTCACTAACCAATCCTAAATGTTTATTGCCCCCCTTTAACAGTAGCCGACGAGATTAACCTCACCCCTCGCAAAGAGAACACACCAGGTAAGGAGTGACATGTCACTGAGGGAGAACGGACACCTCATCCATTCCAGTTCCTACCCACATTCCATCCTGCAAATCCAGACCTGCTTTACAATCTACCACCTCACTATGAGAAGAGAATAGAATACAAAGAACCTTGAGACAGTTTGAGGTCATTGCGGTGGAATTGTGGGTGGGTGAATATGGACTTGGCAGTGATTTTTCTTAAGACACGGTAGCACTGCTAATTGTTCTGTGGATGGGAATGTGAGGAGGGGGAGAGACCGAGAGAGAGCGCGATAGATTGAGAGAGAGAGCAAGAGAAAGAGAACTCTCTGTCCTTGGCTGGGCTGCAAACTGACAGCAAGTCATCCATCATCGTCAGCTGGGTGTTTTCACAGCCACCTCTAAATAGAAGTTCCTTCGAAGGATGGGATTTAGCTGAATGGCACAGTGAAAGCAGGAGAAAGAATTGGGTTTAGCAGAATGTACGCCACAGTGAAGCAGGAAAAAGGAAGGGACCATCAGGAAATAGAAGCAGTCTGGTAGAACTACTGTACACATGAACGAGACTAAATATGTCATTAATGTTCCTTGTTTTCTCCAAACATTGTCTGAGCAGTCACTTGCAAGAGAGATACCTGGTTTGCGTCCCAATTTGGCACCCTGTTTCTTATTTAGTGCACTGCTTTTGACCACAGCCCTATGAGTCCTATTTCGGGAATAGGGTTCCATTTGGGAAGCTGCCCCATACTTCAATGTGGGTGGCCGTGGATATTGTGGCTGCATGGCTGGGAGTGAGAAGTGGAGCGAAGGAGGAAGGCAGAAAATTGAATACATTGCAGCCTGAACAAGCAGGGCTGGTGCCTATTCATTTTCATCAGGCTGTCCTGTCCTCTTAACGTCTCACTGAAGCAGCGGCTGATGGGCTTTCATGCATCAAACCACATTCATTTGGTTTTAGCGTTCAGCCGCACCGCACGCTTCCCAGTCACACCTCGGTGGTAGTCTTAAAAATGACATGAATTCAGACCTCTGACAGACGGCGTGAGTCAAGAACATCAGGCAGCGGTTTGTTTGAGATGGAGCTATGGGACTGTCAGACCTGGTAACCTCCAGCCTTCTACATATCTGTACTAGGCATATTTATACAGACTGCCACCCTATTCAAACTGAAGATACCGCGGGTCGTACAGAGATCGGTGGTGCTCCCTTATAATAATAAATACAGGTATCAATCACCCTGCAGTCAGGAGGAATGTCAAACAGGGAATACCCTGGAAGAGTCCCAAATAGCACCCTATACCTTATATAGTGCACTACTTTTGACTAGGGCCCTTTTGACTAGGGAACTCTGGTCAAAATTGTAGTGCACTATGTAAGGAATAGGGTGCCATTTGAGATGCAATCCCTGTGTGGCTATAGAACCCAATCGACTGGAAACGTCTTGGAAAGTTTGAAGGAATGACTGTTGCTATTGGCCATTAGGGAGCTGTATAACAGTGGGCAAACACCTCTGCATTGCCCTCTACTAACCTAGTGGACAAACATGTGGATACAGTCTGTGTCAAAAATGTCCTATAGCCAATCAGTGGAGGAGTGTGGCCCTCTGGCCCAGGCTATTGTGCCCCACCTCTCGCAGGCTTCATCTATTCCGTATAGTGCGCTACTTTTGACCAGAACTCCATGGGACGTCACTCCCTCTCCCAGGCTGTCACTGTGATCATTTTCCCAGGATTTGGGATTTGTTTTGGGCCTGCTAAATGGACCATGCCTTATTGCTGCTTTAGCTCGGAGTGAATGTGTAGATTAAAGGAGGAGAGTGTAGCACAGGCAGACATCTATTAGCCTATAATAACAGTTATTAGGGTGAAATTACATTTCCACAAATTAAATTGTAAGTGGGTGGTTATCATGCAATGTATTTTTCCAATTAACAAAAATCGTGTTTTACAAATATTTAGTGGATGTAGTCTTGAACTGGAGGCTAGAAACAACAGGTCTGCGTCCCAGATGGCACCATATTCCCTATAGAAAGCAGTACTAGTATTAGCTCCCCGGGCCTCTTGTTTACCTAGTTCCAGTAGCTCTGCTACAGTATACTCTGTGGATTAGAGGGCTGTAGAGTCAGCTGGGCTGTTCCCCTGAGGTAATCCATCCCGCTCTCTGGTTGCAATGCACATAGCACCCTATTCCGTGTATAGTGCACTACTTTTATAAGGGCCCTGGTCAAAAGTAATGCACTACATAGGGAATAGGGTGCCATTTGAGACGCGTCCTCTCTACACCTCCATACCACTCTACATTTTATTTATCTACAATACCCCCTCAACCTGTGAGTGATGGACAAGAGATGTACTGTACACGTACAGGGTACTCAACTCTTACCCTACGAGGTCCGAAGCCTGCTGGTTTTCTCTTCTACCTGATAATTAATTGCACCCACTTGGTGTCCCAGGTCTAAATCAGTCCCTGATTAGAGAGGAAGAATATATAAAAGCTTTAAGGTCCAGATTTGCATTTGTGGGACTTACTCTTATCTAGGCTTTAGCCCAAAAAAAACCCCATCATTGTAAAAGTTTATCCCCTTTTCTCAATGCAACACAACCCTTTTTGGTTACATGTTAGTGTGAGCTCCATCCAAGTTTTCATTTCAATTCACGGGTAGAAAAGTAAAATAACAAGATGCTTTAGTTGAACACAGCCCTGCATTAAAAAAAATACAAAATCTCTTATTTTCCTCACAGCTTAATCAAATAACTAAGTTTTGATACTGTTGCTCCTCCCTAGGGTCTTCCACCAGGGACGTGGGTCGTTTCTTAGGCCTCAAGAAGTCCAGCTCTCTAGAGAGTTTACAGACAGCCGTTGCCGAGGTAACGCTGAACGGTGACATGCCCTTCCACAGGCCACGCCCACGCATCATCAGGGGGCGGGGCTGCAACGAGAGCTTCCGGGCTGCCATCGACAAGTCATACGACAGGCCAGCCGCTACAGAGGATGACGATGAGGACATGGAGACATGTAAGAGACTTCTGTTGGACATGTCTCCATAAGATAGACTTCTGTTGGACATACACTACCGTTCAAAAGTTTGGGGTCCCTTAGAAAAGTAATTGTTTTTGAAAAAAATAAAACATGGCAATTTCTCGCATGGAATAGCCTTAATTTCTCAGAACAATAATAGACTGGTCAGTTTCAGAAGAAAGGACTTTGTTTCTGGCCATTTTGAGCCTGTAATCAAACACACAAATGCTGATGCTCCAGATACTCAACTAGTCTAAATAAGGCCAGTTTTATTGCTTCTTTAATCAGAACAACAGTTTTCAGCTGTGATAACATAATTGCGAAAGGGTTTATTAATGATCAATTAGCCTTTTAAAATTATAAACTTGGATTAGCTAAGACAACGTGCCATTGGAACACAGGAATGATGGTTGCTGATAATGGGCCTCTATACGCCTATGTAGATATTCCAGCTACAATAGTCATTTACAACATTAACAATGTCTACACTGTATTTCTGATCAATTTGATGTTATTTTAATGGACAATAAATAATATTTTCTTTCAAAAACAAGGACATTTCTAAGTGACCCCAAACTTTTGAACTTTTGAACGGTAGTGTACCCCCTTAAGATGGGCATCTATTAGACAGATCTTAGTTCAGGAGACATGTAAGATATAATTATATTGAATAGAAATATTAGCTAACCAAAAGCCAAATACTTTCATACATACTGTATCTTCCATTGATATCTACACACAATTAATGTTGAAGTTACTTGTGTGTATTAAAAATAAGGATTCAAGATCAAAGACCATATCTTCGTTAAAGATTCTGGCAATATAAAATGTTCTGTTACTGTGTCCAGTGGAGGAGGACACCGAGGAGAGCTCTCGGTCCGGGCGCGACTCAGTGTCCACCGTGGCAGATCTGACGCCACTGCCTAACACCGAGAGACCGCTGGTCAACGGCAACCGCACCAATGAAGACGAGAAGGACAAGGGAGGGAATGACAAAAAGAAACTGAAGGACAAAGAGAAGGACAGCAAGAACAAGGCTAAAAAAGGCATGCTGAAAGGCCTGGGAGACATGTTCAGGTAGGACACGTACGCACACATACACACACTCCATCCTCCTCTAGCAATCCTTTACTGACCATTATAAGTGGGTCATGCCTTTCATCTGATTGTCCGAGATGGTCTCCTGAGATGGTCCCCTGAGATGGTCCCCTGAGATGGTCCCCTGAGATGGTCCCCTGAGATGGTCCTCTGAGATGGTCCCCTGAGATGGTCCCCTGAGATGGTCCCCTGAGATGGTCCCCTGAGATGGTCCCCTGAGATGGTCCTCTGAGATTGTCTGAGATGGTCCTCTGAGATTGTCTCTGAGATGCCAATGATGCATACATCATATATTCCTAGTGGTTTTGACAGAGGTTATGTCCCAAATAGCACCCTATTCGCTATATATAGTGCACTACTTATTTAGTAAAAGTAGTGTACTAAAGTGGTTCTGACAGAGAATGCCGATAGTGTAAAATAATAAGGAGCTCCTGTCAGACATGCAGATCAGATGTTTGGCTGCTATAATTGCAGTGAACATTGGAATCATTATTGACCTGAGCACTGTCAGTAGTTACACACGCAAACACACACACTTTAATCAAGCCCAGATAAAGTATTTGAAATGACTTTGAATACTTTTTAAACCCAGGTCTGGTTGGAGTGTTGCTAGTCGCTCTCTAAACAGAGACACCAGACAGAGGCTAGTCAGAGCTGACCCTCTCAGTTCTCTGGGCTCCACGCACATACACACACACACACTGCAGCCCAGTCAAAGCCTCATAACCATCAGACCACAGCAGCCTCCCTCTCCTACTCTACACCAATCAACACTTGGACTCAAAGCAACACCCAATCTGCTCGCTTTTCAGACTCCTCAAAATGGCCACTGCCCAGACACACACACTAACACACACTAACACACACTAACACACACACACGCGGGGTTGTCAGTACGGTTGGTTTTTCAATGCTACGGTGTAGTAAAGTGAAGAACTGTAGTACTGTAACTCATGAAAGGTCTCGAGTTGTGACTGTCAAGCCAGACCTTATCACATCAAGATGAATTTGAAATGCGTCTGTTACGTGATTACGTGATGTAAATGTGATTGCAATGCATCCTGTCTGTCCTTCTCATATCTCTGCCGTTTGATGTTAACGATGAGCCATGGCAGTTTATCTTCTCATGGACATTCGTTATCTGAGAAAATAACTCGACCGCAAATATACTGCTCAAAAAAATAAAGGGAACACTTAAACAACACAATGTAACTCCAAGTCAATCACACTTCTGTGAAATCAAACTGTCCACTTAGGAAGCAACACTGATTGACAATACATTTCACATGCTGTTGTGCAAATGGAATAGACAACAGGTGGAAATTATAGGCAATTAGCAAGACACCCCAATAAAGGAGTGGTTCGGCAGGTGGTGACCACAGACCACTTCTCAGTTCCTATGCTTCCTGGCTGATGTTTTGGTCACTTTTGAATGCTGGCGGTGCTTTCACTCTAGTGGTAGCATGAGACAGAGTCTACAACCCACACAAGTGGCTCAGGTAGTGCAGCTCATTCAGGATGGCACATCAATGCGAGCTGTGGCAAGAAGGTTGCTGTGTCTGTCAGCGTAGTGTCCAGAGCATGGAGGCGCTACCAGGAGACAGGCCAGTACATCAGGAGACGTGGAGGAGGCCGTAGGAGGGCAACAACCCAGCAGCAGGACTGCTACTTCCGCCTTTGTCCAAGGAGGAGCAGGAGAAGCACTGCCAGAGCCCTGCAAAATGACCTCAGGCAGGCCACAAATGTGCATGTGTCTGCTCAAACGGTCAGAAACAGACTCCATGAGGGTGGTATGAGGGCCCGACGTCCACAGGTGGGGGTTGTGCTTACAGCCCAACACCGTGCAGGATGTTTGGCATTTGCCAGAGAACACCAAGATTGGCAAATTCGCCACTGGCGCCCTGTGCTCTTCACAGATGAAAGCAAGTTCACACTGAGCACGTGACAGACGTGACAGAGTCTGGAGACACCGTGGAGAACGTTCTGATACCTGCAACATCCTCCAGCATGACCGGTTTGGCGGTGGGTCAGTCATGGTGTGGGGTGGCATTTCTTTGGGGGGCCGCACAGCCCTCCATGTGCTCGCCAGAGGTAGCCTGACTGCCATTAGGTACCGAGATGAGATCCTCAGACCCCTTGTGAGACCATATGCTGGTGCGGTTGGCCCTGGGTTCCTCCTAATGCAAGACAATGCTAGACCTCATGTGGCTGGAGTGTGTCAGCAGTTCCTGCAAGAGGAAGGCATTGATGCTATGGACTGGCCCGCCCGTTCCCCAGACCTGAATCCAATTGAGCACATCTGGGACATCATGTCTCGCTCCATCCACCAACGCCACGTTGCACCACAGACTGTCCAGGAGTTGGCGGATGCTTTAGTCCAGGTCTGGGAGGAGATCCCTCAGGAGACCATCCGCCCCCTCATCAGGAACATGCCCAGGCGTTGTAGGGAGGTCATACAGGCACGTGGAGGCCACACACACTACTGAGCCTCATTTTGACTTGTTTTAAGGACATTACATCAAAGTTGGATCAGCCTGTCGTGTGGTTTTCCACTTTAATTTTGAGTGTGACTCCAAATCCAGACCTCCATGGGCTGATAAATTGGATTTCCATTGATTTATTTTTGTGTGATTTTGTCAGCACATTCAACTATGTAAAGAAAAAAGTATTTAATAAGATTATTTATTTCATTCAGATCTAGGATGTGTTGTTTAAGTGTTCCCTTTATTTTTATGAGCAGTGTATATAAAGCAATGCAAACTCTATCTTTCTCTCGCATTCTTTCTCTCTGTTGACGCTTTTTCCCAGAGCCGTTGAACTTGAAGTCTCAAGCATGCCTCTCTCTAATATCAATATGCCTCGTCCATTACTGTCCTGGTTAGTGTTTACTGTCTTATTTCACTGTAGAGCCTCTAGCCCTGCTCAATATGCCTTAACCAACCATGTTGTTCCACCTCCTACATATGCGATGACATCACCTGGTTTAAACGTCTCTAGAGACTATATCTCTCTCATCATTACTCAATGTCTAGGTTTACCTCCAATGTACTCACATCCTACCTTACCTTTGTCTGTACTATGCTATCGTGCCCAGAAACCTGCTCCTTTTACTCTCTGTTCCAAATGTGCTAGACGGCCAGTTCATATAGCCTTTAGCCGTACCCTTATCCTACTTCTCCTCTGGTGATGTGGAGGTTAATCCAGGTCCTGCAGTGCCTAGCTCCACTCCCACTCCCCAGGTGCTCTCATTTTTTGACTTCTGTAACTGTAAAAGCCTTGGTTTCATGCATGTTAACATTAGAAGCCTACTCCCTAAGTTTGTTTTACTCACTGCTTTAGCACACTCTGCCAACCCGGATGTCTTAGCCGTGTCTGAATCCTGGCTTAGGAAAACCACCAAAAACCCTGAAATCTCCATCGCTAACTATAACATTTTCCGCCAAGATAGAACTGCCATAGGGGGCGGGTTGCAATCTACTGCAAAGATAGCCTGCAGAGTTCTGTATTACTATCCAAGTCTGTACCCAAACAATTCAAGCTTCTACTTCTAAAAATGAACCTTTCCTGAAACAAGTCTCTCACTGTTGCCGCTTGCTAAAGACCTCCCTCTGCCCCCAGCTGTGCCCTCGATACCATATGTGAATTGATTGCCCCCCCCATCTATCTTCTGAGCTCGTGCTACTAGGTGACCTAAACTGGGACATGCTTAACACCCCGGCCATCCTACAATCTAAGCTTGATGCCCTCAATCTCACACAAATTATCAATGAACCTACCAGGTACAACCCCAAATCCGTAAACACGGGCACCCTCATAGATGTCATCCTAACTAACCCGCCCTCCAAATACACCTCTGCTGTTTTCAATCAAGATCTCAGCGATCACTGCCTCATTTCCTGCATCCGTAATGGGTCTGCGACCAAACAACCACCCCTCATCACTGTCAAACGCTCCCTAAAACACTAATGCGCGCAGGCCTTTCTAATCGACCTGGCCGGGGTATCCTGGAATGACATTGACCTCATCCCTTCAGTAGATGATGCCTGGCTATTCTTTAAAAGTGCCTTCCTCACCATCTTATTTAAGCATGCCCCACTCAAAAAATGTGGAACTAGGAATAGATATAATCCTTGGTTCACTCCAGACCTGTCTGCCCTTGATCAGCACAAAAACATCCTGTGGCGTTCTGCATTGCATCGAATAGCCCCCGTGATATGCAACTTTTCAGGGAAGTTAGGAACAAATATACACAGGCAGTTAGAAAAGCTAAGGCTAGCTTTTTCAAACAGAAATTTGCATCCTGTAGTACTAACTCAAAAAAGTTCTGGGACACTGTAAAGTCCATGGAGAATAAGAGCACCTCCTCCCAGCTGCCCACTGCTCTGAGGCTAGGAAACACTATTACCACCGATAAATCCACTATAATTGAGAATTTCAATAAGCATTTCTCTACGGCTGGTCATGCTTTCCACCTGGCTACCCCTACCCCGGTCAACTGCCCAGCACCCTCCACAGCAACCCGCCAAAGCCCCCACATTTCTCCTTCACCCAAATCCAGATAGCTGATGTTCTGAAAGAGCTGCAAAATCTGGACCCATACAAATCAGCCGGGCTAGACAATCTGGACCCTCTCTTTCTAAAATTATCTGCCAAAATTGTTGCAACCCCTATTACTAGCCTGTTCAACCTCTCTTTTGTATCGTCTGAGATTCCCAAAGATTGGAAAGCTGCCGCGGTCATCCCCCTCTTCAGAGGGGGTGACACTCTAGACCCAAACTGCTACAGACCTATATCTATCCTACCCTGTCTTTCTAAGGTCTTCGAAAGCCAAGTTAACAAACAGATTACCGATCATTTTGAATCCCACCGTACCTTCTTCGCTATGCAATCTGGTTTCAGAGCTGGTCATGGGTGCACCTCAGCCATGCACAAGGTCCTAAACGACATGATAACCGCCATCGATAAGAGACATTACTGTGCAGCCGTATTCATCGACCTGGCCAAGGCTTTCGACTCTGTCAATCACCACATTCTTATTGGCAGACTCGACAGCCTTGGTTTCTCAAATGATAGCCTCGCCTGGTTTACCAACTACTTCTCTGACAGAGTTCAGTGTGTCAAATCGGAGGGCCTGTTGTCCGGACCTCTGGCAGTCTCTATGGGTGTGCCACAGGGCTCAATTCTCAGGCCGACTCTCTTCTCTGTATACATCAATGACGTTGCTCTTGCTGCTGGTGATTCTCTGATCCACCTCTATGCAGACGACACCATTCTGTGTATTTATGGCCCCTCTTTGGACACTGTGTTAATTAACCTCCAGACGAGCTTCAATGCCATACAACTCTCCTTCCGTGGCCTCCAACTGCTCTTAAACACAGGTAAAACTAAATGCATGCTATTCAATCGATCACTGCCCGCACCTGCTCGCCCGTCCAGCATCACTACTCTAGACGGCTCTGACTTAGAATACCTGGACAACTACTAATACCTGGGTGTCTGGTTAGACTGTAAACTCTCCTTCCAGACTCACATTAAGCATCTCCAATCCAAAATTAAATCTAGAATCGGCTTCCTATATCGCAACAAAGCATCCTTCACTCATGCTGCTAAAACTGACCATCCTACCGATCCTCGACTTCGGTGATGTCATCTATAAAGTAGCCTCCACCACTCTACTCAACAAACTGGATGCAGTCTATCACAGTGCTATCCGTTTTGTCACCAAAGCCCCATACACTACCCACCATTGCGACCTGTACGCTCTCGTTGGTTGGCCCTCGCTTCATACTCGTCGCCAAACCCACTGGCTACAGGTTATCTACAAGTCTCTGCTAGGTAAAGCCCCGCCTTATCTCAGCTCACTGGTCACCATATCAGCACCCACTCGTAGCACGCGCTCCAGCAGGTATATCTCACTGCTCACCACCAAAGCCAATTCTTCCTTTGGTCATCTTTCCTTCCAGTTCTCTGCTGCCAATGACTGGAATGAACTGCAAAAATCTCTGAAGCTGTAGACTCATATCTCGCTCACTAGCTTTAAGCCCCAGCTGTCAGAGCAGATCACTGCACCTGTACATAGGCCATCTGTAAACAGCCCATCTATCTACCCACCTCATCCCCATACTGTATTTATTTATTTATTTATCTTGCTCCTTTGCACTCCAGTATCTCTACTTGCACATTCATCTTCTGCACATCTACCATTCCAGTGTTTAATTGGTATATTGTAATTACTTCGCCACCATGGCCTATTTATTGCCTTAACCTCTTGGGGCTAGGTGGGACGCTAGCGTGCCACCCGTGGTGCACTCCATCAACAGCAGGTGCATTTCAAGAGCGGCAAATTTGAATCCAAATAAATGTCAAAATTCAAATTTTTCAAAAATACAACTATGTTACACCATTTGAAAGATAAACATCTCCTTAATCTAACCACGTTTTACGATTTCAAAAAGGTTTTACGGCGAAAGCATAAATTTAGAGTATGTTAGGACAGTACATTTACAAGAGTTGTGTGTAATGTTTTGTCAAGTCAAAGACAGGGTCACCAAAACCATAAAACCAGCTAAAATGATGCACTAACCTTTTACAATCTCCATCAGATGACACTCCTAGGACATTATGTTAGACAATGCATGCATTTTTAGTTCTATCAAGTTCATATTTATATCCAAAAACAGCGTTTTACTATGGCATTGATGTTGAGGAAATCGTTTCCCTCCAATAACCGGCAGTCAAGTCAGCGTCACAAATTAAATAATTAAAATTAGAAAACATTGGTAAAATATTATATTGTCATTTAAAGAATTATAGATTTACATCTTTTGAACGCAATCAACTTGCCAGATTTAAAAATAACCTTACTGGGAAATCACACTTTGCAATAATCTGAGCACTGCGCCCGGAAAAATACGCGTTGCGATACAGACTAGACGTCATGTTGGGGAGATCTAAAATCGAAAATACTATGTAAATAATCCATTACCTTTGATTCTCTTCATCAGATGTCACTTCCAGGTATCACAGGTCCATAACGAATGTAGTTTTGTTCAAAAAAGCTCATCATTTATGTCCAAAAATCTCCGTCTCGTTAGCACATGATGTAAGCCAGCCGGACTTCTCGTCATGAACGAGGGGAAAAAATATATTTCCGTTCGTTCAAACATGTCAAACGTTGTATAGCATAAATCATTAGGGCCTTTTTTAACCAGAACATGAATAATATTCAAGGTGGACGAATGCATACTCTTTTATAACGTATTGGAACGAGGGTACCCAACATGAAGTAGCGCGCCAGGTGTCTAATGGGACATCACCGTTCCATGGCTCTTGTTCGGTCAGATCTCCCTCCAGAAGACTCAAAACACTTTGTAAAGGCTGGTGACATCTAGTGGAAGCAATAGGAAGTGCCAAAATATTCCTAAACCCCTGTGTTTTTCAATGGGATAGGTTTAAAGTCAATACAACACATCAGGTATCCACTTCCTGTCAGAAAATGTCTCAGGGTTTTGCCTGCCAAATGAGTTCTGTTATACTCACAGACACCATTCAAACAGTTTTGGAAACTTTAGAGTGTTTTCTATCCATATATAATAAGTATATGCATATTCTAGTTACTGGGTAGGATTAGTAACCAGATTAAATCGGGTACATTTTTTTTATCCAGACGTGCAAATGCTGCCCCCTAGACCCAACAGGTTAACTTACCTCATTTGCACTCACTGTATATAGACTTTTTGTTTTCTTTTGTTCTACTCTATTATTGACTGTATGTTTTCTTTATTCCATGTGTAACTCTGTGTTGTTGTGTGTGTCAAATTGCTACGCTTTATCATGGCCAGGTCGCAGTTGTAAATGAAAACTTATTCTCAACTAGCCTACCTGGTTAAATGAAGGTGAAATAATAAAAAAAAAAATAATAAAGTCGACTGCTTCTTTAGTTTTAATATCTCTTGTAAATTCCCATCTTATCAGTGGTGTTGAACTCGTGAGCAGAGAAATGATAAGGGTTCTGTGCGCAAAATATTAAGAATATTAAATGCCCTTCTGTCATGATGAATGTCCTCATCTCAAAGTTTCACTAGTACCTCCTGTCATAAATCTTTAGTGTGTCCCAAATGGCAGCCTATTCCCTATATACATGGGGGCTCTGGTTGAAAGTAGTGCACTACAAAGGGAACAGGGTACCATTTTGGAGTCCCAAATAAAATTGGGATGTGGCTGGTGTTTAAGGAGACTTAATGGAAGCCACTGGAGTGGAAAGAGAAACTGTCACCTGCTGTCTCTGTGATAGATAGGACCACTCTTAATATTAACATCTACACATCACTGTCAACCACTTTATGCTACATTTGAGGCCATTTGTTGATCAATTAATCAGGTAATAGACCTCCCCCTGCTGTATTTCGCTCCGTTCTGTCTCTCGCTCTCTCACTCTCTGAGACTCTACAGGCCAATTTCCTTCTGAAATAGCCTAGGAAAACTCAGTCAAGTAGAATGTAAAAGTTGAGAGCTAAACATTTGGAGTTTTTATCAGAAGGGAGTTGGAGAGAATGGATGAGTTGATCACCATTAGTAGTTTACTATTTATTGTCTCTGGGGGAACTGTTTGTATGTGTCCCAAATGGCAATATATTCCCTATAAACGGTACTACTTTTAAACAGGTCCAATAGGGCTCTGGTTAAAAGGAGTGCATTAGGGAATAGGGTGCCATTTGTGATGCACAATTGGAAATACCCAAATCGAAACCATTTCGGTAAAATTGTCTGCTGATCCCATTTATATTTCAGGTTTGGTAAACATCGCAAGGACGGAGAGAAAATTGAGCATAAAGGGTCAAGCAAGTGGAGGCCGGAAGAGCTGCAAGCCTCAGAGGAAGAAACACTGAGGATGAGACTGGAGCAGGAGAGGTCAGTGTCTGTCTACACACACACACGCGCACACACACACACACCATTTTGTAATATATGTTTTATTGGTATAGAGACTGACAGGACAGTTTAAAAAAAATAGATGTTTTGGGGTGGGACTGGGATTCAATCCCACACGAATACAAGCGAAATGTGCTGAAAGGCATTGGGAGGTGCTACCCACTAGACGAACCCCAGGACACGAGCTACACTGTCTAATGAAGGATATGGCAGGAGGGCAATGTCCCAGTCATTTGGGCACCAGGTTGTAAATGCCGAAGATTATTACTGAACATACACACATACATACAGTTGAAGTCGGAAGTTTATGTACACTTAGGTTGGAGTCATTAAAACTCGTTTTTCAACCACTCCACAAATTTCTTGTTAACAAACTATAGTTTTGGCAAGTCGGTTAGGATATCTACTTTGTGCATGAGGCAAGTAATTTTTCCAACAATTGTTTACAGACAGGTTGTTTCACTTATCATTCACTGTATCACAATTCCAGTGGGTCAGAAGTTTACATACACTAAGTTGACTAAGCCTTTTAAACAGCTTGGAAATTTCCAGAAAATGATGTCATGGCTTTAGAAGCTTCTGATAGGCTAATTGACATAATTTGAGTCAATTGGAGGTGTAACTGTGGATGTATTTCAAGGCCTACCTTCAAACTCAGTGTCTCTTTGCTTGACATCATGGGAAAATCAAAGGAAATTAGCCAAGACCTCAAAAGAAATGGTAGACCTCCACAAGTCTGGTTCATCCTTGGGAGCAATTTCCAAACGGCTGAAGGTACCACGTTCAATTGTACAAACGATAGTACGCAAGTGTAAATACCATGGGACCACGCACCTGTCATACCGCTCAGGAAGGAGACGCGTTCTGTCTCCTAGAGATGAACGTACTTTGGTGCGAAAAGTGCAAATCAATCCCAGAACAACAGCAAAGGACCTTGTGAAGGTGCTGGAGGAAACGGGTACAAAAGTATCTATATCCACAGTAAAACGAGTCTTATATCGACATAACCTGAAAGGCCGCTCAGCAAGGAAGAAGACACTGCTCCAGAATCGCCATAAAAAAGCCAGACTACGTTTTGCAACTGCACATGGGGACAAAGATTGTACTTTTTGTAGAAATGTCCTCTGGTCTGATGAAACAAGAATATAACTGTTTGGCCATAATGACCATCATTATGTTAGGAGAAGAAAAGGGGGAGGCTTGCAAGCCAAAGAACGCCATCCCAACCGTGTAGCACAGGGGTGGCAGCATCATGTTTTGGGGGTGCTTTGCTGCAGGAGGGACCGGTGCACTTCACAAAATAGATGGCATCATGAGGCAGGAAAATGATGTGGATATATTGAAGCAACATCTCAAGACATCAGTCAGGAAGTTAAAGCTTGATCGCAAATGAGTCTTCCAAATGGACAATGACCCCAAGCATACTTCCAAAGTTGTTGCAAAATGGCTTAAGGACAACAAAGTCAAGGTATTGGAGTGGCCATCACAAAGCCCTGACCTCAATCCTATAGAAAATTTGTGGGCAGAACTGAAAAAGTGCGTGCGAGCAAGGAAGCCTACAAACCTGACTCAGTTACACCAGCTCTGTCAGGAGGAATGGGCCAAAATTCACCCAACTTATTGTGGGAAGCTTGTGGAAGGCTACCTGAAATGTTTGACCCAAGTTAAACAATTTGTAGGCAATGCTACCAAATACTAATTGAGTATATGTAAACTTCTGACCCACTGGGAATGTGATGAAATAAATAAAAGCTGAAATAATCACTCTCTCTACTATTATTCTGACATTTCATAATTCTTAAAATAAAGTTGGGATCCTAACTGACTTAAGACAGGGAATCTCGACTAGGATTAAATGTCAGGAATTGTGAAAAACTGTGTTTAAATGTATTTGGCTAAGGTTTATGTAAACTTCCGACTTCAACTGTACATACACATTACAATACTCTTAATTCTTCTGCTGGTGTTTTAGGTTCATGATCACTGCCCCTAAAACATTGTATTTAACACTTGTGTTTCACATTATTAGAAAGTTCAGACATCGGTTATGAGGGCGATTTTTCACATTGTGATAACCCCCTATAATGTAGAGTAATAACTGGTTTGACAAAATACAACTGAATTTTGCGATGTTCTCACCTATTTATGACATGTTCTTGTGTGCCTACGTTGCTTCCTCTTCTCTCCAACTACTGCATTTGGGACACAACCATGGATTCCTCAAAATAAAAATTGTGTTTTTAGTAGAACTTAGTTATACAGGCCCAATACAGTAAATTTACTACTAGAGGTCAAATAGGATATTGCACAAGACATGGCTGTCACTGAAATGTACCATTGATGCAAAACTAAACTAAAGCCATTATCAGGGCTTTCTGGTCAGTCACATAGTCTTTTCTGTTTCCACCAGGAGCCAAAGAAAGGTCAAGGGTCAAAATATTGGGAAGCCTCACTGAAAGAGCCTGCTCTGTCTTCGTTCCCTGGCCTGTCTTACTTGCCCCTGTCTCAATGACTCCATCCTTTTCTGTGATCCCACAAGTCAACTAAAAGCTACATCCTCACATGCGCTAGAGACAGGGTGAGAGTCCCAAGTGGCACCCTATTCCCTATATAGTTGCCCTGGTCTAAAGTAGTGCACTGTATTGGGAATAGGGTGCTATTTGGGATGCAACTGAAGAATAGAGAGAGGGAGTGTTTTGTTGGTGCTTGATGTACACCACCCTACTGCAGCACTGAGTGTTTCCTTTGATTTACCCTCTATTGAAGGACTGAAAGGTTTGGGAGCAATCATTGACATGAGAGCTTCTTTTGAAGCCCAGATATTTAGTGCCCTGGCTGTGGGTGATAATGATCACACTCATCACGACACTTCCATTTCTACGTACCATGTCATTACAGTGCTGATGCACAGCCAATCACTTGGACATGGAGACCAAATCAAAGGAACTGCCATTATAAATTCACATCAACAAAATAGCTCCCTCTGCTTTGGGCTCTCGGCTAATAAGTGCTGCAAATTATGGATTCAGAAGGAAATATACTGCAAGGTGAATCGATGCACAATTCATTTAGATCATAAGCCATGACTATACTTATATTAATGATCTTGTCATGAAATACCGTGAGTTGAGACACCCAGAAATCATTATGGTCAAACCTATAGGAAACACTTGTATGAATAAATCTGACGTGACTCACTGTCAATTCAGATTTACTGTAGTAGCTATTATTGAAGATAAAGTATGTGGATACCCGTTCAAATGAGTGGATTTGGCTATTTCAACCACACCCGTTGCTGACAGGTGTATAAAATCGAGCACACAGCATGCAATCTCCATAGAAAAAACATTGGCAATAGAATGGCCTTACTGAAGAGCTCAGTGACTTTCAACATGGCACCGTCATAGGATGCAATCAGTCAGTTCGTCAAATTTCTGCCTTGCTAGAGCTGCTCCGGCCAACTGTAAGTGCTGTTATTGTGAAGTGGAAACGTCTCGGAGCAACAACAGCTCAGCCGCAAAGTGGTAGGCCACACAAGCTCACAGAATGGGACCGCCGAGTGCTGAAGCGTGTAGCGTATAAAAATCATCTGCCCTCTGTTGCAACACTAACTACCGAGTTCCAAACTGTCTCTGGAAGCAACATCAGCACAATAACTGTTCGTCGGGAGCTTCATGAAATGGGTTTCCATGGCGGGGCCACCATTCACCACCATGCGCAATGCCAAGTGTCAGCTGGAGTGGTGTAAAGTTCTCTGCCATTGGAATGATGAATCACGCTTCACCGTCTGGCATTCTGACGGACAATTCTGGGTTACCTACCTGCCCGAATGCATAGTGCTAACTGTAAAGTTTGATAGAGGAGGAATAATGGTCTGGGGCTGTTTTTCATGGTTCAGACTAGGCCCCTTAGTTCCATTGAAGGGAAATCGTAACACTACAGCATACAATGACATTCTAGACGATTCTGTGCTTCCAACTTTGTGGCAAAAGTTTGGGGAAGGCCGTTTCTTGTTTCAGCATGACAATGCCCCTGTGCACATAGCGAGATCCATACAGAAATGGTTTGTAGAAATCGGTGTGGAAGGACTTGACTGGTCTGCACAACCCAATCCAACACCTTTGGGATTAATTGGAACGCCGACTGTGAGCCATTCCTAATCACCCAACATCAGTGCCCGACCTCACTAATGCTCTTGTGGCTGAATGGAAGCAAGTCCCCGCAGCAATGTTCCAACATCTAGTGGAATGCCTTCCTAGAAGAGTGGAGGCTGTTATAGCAGCAAAAGGGGAACCAACTCCTTATTAATGCCCATGATTTTGGAATGAGATGTTGGACAAGCAGGTATCCACATACTTTTGGTCATGTAATATTATTGTCCTCTGTACATTTTTGATCACATTCATTACTATTCTGTAGATGGATCTCAAGTTACAGTAAGTCAGTGTGGGTGTATCATCAATCATGCTTAATTTCTTATCCAGATGAAACACTTGTATTCTCAGTGTGCTATCTACCTACTCCTCCACCCCTCTCTCTACAGACCATTCCTTGGTGAACAGCTAAGGTATTCATTTTAAGTGCAAGGAGGGAGTACCTCAACGAGCAGATAATTACAGCTATGCCAATTATCAACCTTTAAACTAGCAATTATCATCCCCTTGCTTCTCTCTGGGCCTCTTTACTGCCGGGGAAAGAGAAAAGAGGACAGACAGGTTTGCCTCGTCTAGCACTCAACAGGGAAATCTAAATAATTATGCCTCAAGAAATGTGCATAATGAAATGGTAAGTCAAAGAAAAGGGTTTTCCATTTAAGTGTGAAAATAAAATAGTCATTATACGGGAAAATATTTCTCCATGAAGGCAGTAATATTTCCCTGATGAGCTTGAAAGAGCTCATCACATATTCCAGGCAGTCGCTGAGATGAATAGACTAAGCCATCTTTTGAATAATATTATGTTTAGGATTTTTGGGGGGAAACATAGTCCTCTTATAACACGTTAGCACTGTAGCCTCCCCTGAGTGAAGACACGCTAAAGCTTGTTTGGAGACTCACCGAATATCTACATTACCAGAAGGCAACGGGCTCTTGAGAGAGCTTTCTTTAAACCGGGAGAAAACAAGGTTTGTGTTGGGAGTGTAGTAAGCTAGTGATGGGAAACACTGTGCCGCTGATGAGGGCAGACATGGCAATCTGCTCCCTGTGTTTGGCTCCCTCAGAAGCCTTTCCATGGAAGGGAGGTGGAGGGGTCACCAATGCTATGTTCTAAGCAGGCTAGCTAGACTGATGGAATGAATTTGTCTCCTTACAACAGCAGCTGCCTTGACATGAAAGCCTGTACAATCTCAATCCCTACATCTTCTGAAAGAACCACTAGAGCATAATCGGCTTCCTCAAATTCAAGCTCTGTTTACCTTGTACCACAAAAATGCTAATTGTTCCCACCTCCATTCAAATGAGATATTCTATCTAGAGAATAACAAGTGCCAACACAGGTCATAATCCTGAGCCTCTATCCAAGTGGGCCAGCCAGGAAGAAGGACTGAGTTAACCGTTGGACCAAACAATGGCCTCAGCCCTGACATGTTTCTGTGAGGAAACCCTCCGAGGTCTTAATGATTGGCCCTGATGAGAGATGTAAATATCTCTACTTTCAAAGAGTAGGTGGCTAGGAGCTATAATGGGTTCTATACTCGTGAAGGAGGGGGGAATAGATGGCATAAGAACCAGGGTTGATGGGAGGCCTTTCCTCATTTTCCACACAGAACAATGTTCCATTGTGTTCACTGTGTAACGATAATGTGATGTCCCGTGGTGACAGCAGTGGAAAAAGTACCCAATTGTCGTACTTGAGCAAGAGTAAACATACTTTTTATAGAAAATGACTCGAGTCACCCAGTAAAATACTACTTGAGTAAAAGTATTAGGTTTTAAATATACTTAGTTGGGCTAAGTAGAAATAGTTCTGCCATATTCTGGTTACGAGAAATCTAATAGTTTGCTAAATTTCAGTTTGTTACAAAATAAGCTAGTATAGTGTAGTCATTGTACCATCAATCACTGTGAAATATATTTTCAATAACCAAAAATTGTTGTTTTAGCTGTTTTTGAAGCTGGTGTACAAAACCAAAAGTAAAAGACGCAAAACTAAAGAACGGGAAGCATAGAAATAGTGCACATAGAACAGATCTACCCCTTCTTAGACTTGTTTTCAAGTAGTGATTGATCTATAACTCACATTGCTCTGTGAATTTTGTCTGATCGCCCAAAAAGTTACATATTGCTTTAAGTATCAAATGTGAATGTAATTGCTAAAATATACTTCAGTAAAAGTATAAATAATTTCAAATTCCTTATTAACCAAACCAGACAGCACTTTTTTATATATATATATATATATATATATATATATATATATATATATATATATTATTATTATTATTTTTATTTTATTTTTTTACGGATAGCCAGGGGCACACTCCAACATTGACATAATTTACAACAGAGCATGTGTGTTTAGTGAGTAAATTGTATTTTTTTTTTTTTTTAAATATGTGTTTTAGTGAGTCCGTCAGATCAGAGGAAGTACAGGTGATCAGGGATGTTCTCTACAAAAGTGCGTGAATTGGACCGTTTTCCTGTCCTGCCAAGTGTTCAAAATGTAACGAGTACTTTTGGGTGTCAGGAAAAATATATGGAGTAAAAAGTATATTTTCTTTAGGAATTTGGTGAAGTAAAAGTTGTCAAATATAAATAGATAAGTACAGATACCCCCTAAAAATTGCTTAAGTAGTATTTTTACTTAAGTACTTTACACCCCTGCTTGGTGGTAAAAGCTACACAATAATGATAAAACATAGTGAATGAAAGGAAAGTGGGATTAGATGTATACATAATATATTCCGGACAGTTGATTCACCAGACAGGTGCTTGTCGGTGTCCCAAATGGTACCATATTCCCTATATTCTGCACTACTTTTGACCATGCCTAGTGCACTATATGGGGAATATGGTGCCATTTAGGATGCACTAAACAATTCTGTTTTTCTGTCTAGCTGTGAAGAGAAGGCCCTGACCCTCACCTGAGGAGTAAATTCATACAGACAGTGAATTAGAGGTGGATTTTCTCCAGCCTCTGGCCTTGACCAATCAATATGTGTTTTACCGGAGGAATTGCAAATCCCAACTGATCCTTGGGAAAGGAACTGCCATTACAGATCAGACATTGATTAGGTTAAAGTTTCTGCTTCTCCACCCTTCCCAAGGTAGACTACTCAGACCGCCACAGAATTTCTAACTATTTCACTGCAGCAATGGAAAGTTTACACGAGGGTTTAAAAATACATAAGTGTTATAGAAAGGAGGGCAGCTGCCTTTTACAATATGTATAGGTCTCTGGTCAAAAGCTGTACACTATATAGGGAAGCCTACCAGACGAGCTAAATTCCAACACTGAACCATGCATAAGAGCACTAGCTGTTCCGGATGACTGTGATCACGCTCTCCGTACCTGATATGAGTAAGGCCACAGAGCCAGACTGATTACCAGGATTGCGTACTCAGAGCATACGCTGACCAGCTGGCAAGTGACATTTTCAACTTCTCCCTGACCCAGTCTGTAATACCTACATGTTTCAAGCAGACCACCATAGTCCCTGTACCCAAGAACGCCAAGGTAGCCGGTCTAAATACTATCTCCCCGTAGCACTCATATCTGTTGCCATGAAATGCTTTGAAAGGCAGGTCATGGCTCACATCAACACCATCGTCTCAGAAACGCTTGAACCACTGCAATTTGCATACCGCCCCAACAGATCCACAGATGACGCAATCGCTAATGCACTCCACACTGCCCTTTTCCACCCGGACAAAAGGAACAACTATGTAAGAATGCTGTTCATTGACTGCAGCTCAGCGTTCATCGCCATAGTGCCCTCCAAGCTCATCACTAAGCTAAGGATTTAACACCTCCCTCTGCAAATGGATCCTGGACTTCCTGATGGGCCATTTGGTGAGGGTAGGCAACGGCGCTTCTGCCACGCTGATCCTCAACACAGGGGCTCCTCAGGGATGTGTGCTTAGTCCCCTCCTGTACTCCCTGTTTACACACGACTGCGTGGCCGCACACGACCTTGGCCAACGACAACAGTGGTAGGCCTGACCCACGACGACCATGAGACCTGGAAGTGTGGTGCCACGACAACAGCCTCTCCCTCAAAGTCAGTAAGACAGGAGCTGATTGTGGACTACAGGAAATGAGGGCCGAGCACGCCCCCACTCACATTGACAGCGCTGTAGTGGAGCGGGTCGAGAGCTTCAAGTTCCTCGGTGTTCACATCATAAAGGACCCATCATGGTCCAAACACACCAACACAGTCATGAAGAAGCCACGACAATACTTCTTCCTCCTCAAGAGGCTGAATAGATTTGGCATGGGCCCTCAGATCCTCAGAGTTATACAGCTGCACAATTGAGAGTATCTTGACTGGCTGCATCACCGCTTGATTTGGGGACTGCTTGGCATCCGACCGCAAGGCGCTACATAGGGTAGTGCGTATGGCCAAGTACATCACTGGGGCCGAGCTCCCTGCCACCAAGGACCTATATGCCAGGCGGTGTCAGAGGAAGGCCCTAAAAATTGTCAGACTCCAGCCACCAAAGTCAGACTTTTCTTTCTGCTACCGCACGGCAAATGGTACCAGAGTGCCAAGTCTGGGACCAAAAAGGCTCCTGAACAGCTTCTACCGCCAAGCCATAAGACCACTGAACAGCTAATCAAATGGCTTCCTGGACTATTTGCATAGATGTTTTTGCACTGGCTCTATGCACTCTCACTGGACTACCCACACAGTCACACATTCTACACAGTCACACATTCTACATAGACACTACATATGCTTACACACACAAAATATACACATGCATATTGACTCCACACAGACACACTTTTAAACTCTTAGACACTGTTCACACATGCTGCTGCAACTCTGTTTATTTGTTTATAATCTATCCTGATTGCCTAGTCACTTTTACCCCTACCTACATGTACATATTACCTCAATCACCTCAGCTACCTTGTACCCCAGCACATTGACTCTGTACTGGAAGTCCTTGTACACTGAGTATATAAAAAGTGAAGAACTGCTCTTACCATGACATATAGACTGATCAGGTGAATCCAGGTGAAAGCTTTGATCCCTTGTTGATGTCACTAGTTAAATCCACTTCAATCAGTGTAGATGAAGGGGAGGAGACAGGTTAAAGAATGATTTTTAAGCCTTGAGACAATTGAGACATGTATGCCATTCAGAGGGTGAATGGGCAAGACAAAAGAGTTAAGTGCCTTTGAACGGTGTATTGTAGTAGGTGCCAGGCGTACCGGTTTGTGTCAAGAACTGCAATGCTTCTGGGTTTTTCATGCTCAACAGTTTCCCATGTGTATCAAGAATGGTCCATTACCCAAAGGACATTCAGCCCACTTGACACAACTGTGGCAAGTATTGTCAACATGGGCCAGCATCCCTATGGAACGCTTTCGACACCTTGTAGAGTCCATGCCCTGACGAATTGAGGATGTTCTGAGGGCAAACAGGGGGTGCAAATGTTTGGCATACTCTGTATATAGCCTCATTATTTTATTGTTACTATTTCCTTTTGTGCAAATTTTATTTTTCATTTGGCATTGTCTGGAAAGGGCTCGTAAAGTAAGCATTTCACAGTAAAGTCTACGCCTGTTGTATTCAGCGCATGTGTCAAATACATTTGATTTCAATAGGGTGTCATCCACAGTTTTCCTTTTGAATCAATAAAAAAACATTCCCTGTCTCCTTTCCTCCAGGATCCAGGTTAAGACCCGGGAGCTGCGGGAGCGGCAGGCACGGGAGAGGGACTACGCTGAGATCCTGGACATCAACCTGAGCCGAGACGAGGAGCACCCCTATGCCGGCATCGGGCCACTGGACACGTCCCTGGGCAGCGGGCACAGCCGTCCCCAGAGCCCCCTAGACAACGACCACCACCACCAAGACTCCTCCCTCTACACACAAGTCGGCAAGGCCCGCAACGCAAACGGACGCCCTCCCTCCGCCGACAGGTAGGGGGCCGAGGGTCGGTCCTACGCTATGAGGGGCAGAACTGGGTTTAAATACTTTGGCCATTTGCTCAATCCTGCCAGGAGTGCCAGATGGGCAGGGTTTGTCTTTGAACCCGGGGCTGATGAAGAGTGGTAGTAATACCACTATAAATACCACTATCAAGCACCATTAACTAGCACTTCTGCCTGGTACATTGTTTTTATGGACCAATTCATCGTGCTAAAGACCATCATTCAAGCCTCAGTGGTGTTGAAGAACTCATTCCTTTATAGGTGAAATAGTATCTTGCTGTGCCTAAGTAACGCTAGGACAAACACTGTTGCACTGAAGTGTCTTAGTCCAGTCATCACACCTCACCCCAGGAAAATAACCACAGGAATGAAAGGCAGTTAAATATCACCACTCTACTGACAGGGGCTCACTGGTGATTACCTTGGTCCTGGGGGGAAAGGAAGGCAACATTTCTACATTTTCACTTACTCTCTCCTGTTGCATGTTCATGAAATGCGTCCCAAATGGCACCCTATTTCCTACATAGCTGCGCTTTTACTTTTATAGGCCCTGGTCAAAAGTAGTGCACTATATAGGGAATATAGCGCTGGTTTAGGATTCAGCCATACTGTAGATAAACCATTTGGGACTCAGAATCGAAGTCTGGTCCTCAGGCTGATCCGGTTTACTTTCCTTTAGGATTGGCATCTGTCAATCATCTCACACCATTCTCTAGACTGTTGTGGAAAGGAATATATTTTCATTTTACCAGCTTCTACTTTCAACTTAATTGTCCCAGATTGGTTTTACAACAATACTCCAACATATAATCGTACATCAATGATCTGTATTCCTACCATGTATTCATTCATACTCAGTGTACCAGTGACAGTACTATACATCACACATGAAGCTATGAGAAACCATAAGCCTGTGTGCCCTCTGTCCACAGCAGTAGTCAGTGTCTGTGTCCCAAATGGTACCCTATTCCCTATAGTGAACAACTTTTGACCAGGTATTTGTGCACTACATCGGGAATATGGTACCATTTGGGACGCTGACCCAATATTACAGTGCCATTTGGGACGCAGGACCAGTATTAAATTGTAAGTCTGTATGGCCTGAAGCGTATTACAGAATGAATTACGTGATTTCTCTAGCCAAAGAGAATACAGGGTGTTATTTCACATGTTCCTATACTCACAGCAGTGTGTATATTATTAATACTGTATGTAGTATTGATTTGTAAATGATTGTGCTGCCACAGTGTTAGTGTTCTGTTATACAGGTAAATGCCAAAATAAAGGAAACATAGTGTCAACATAGTGTTTTAATTGGGCGTTGAGCCAGAACAGTTTCAATACACCTTGGCATAGATTCTACAAGTGTCTGGACTCTATTGGAGGGATGCGATACCATTCTTCCACGAGAAAACGCTGTCTCAGGCACCGCTCCAGAATCTCCTAGAAGTGTTCAGTTGGGTTGAGATTAGGTGACAGATGGTCATGGCATATGGTTTACATCGTTTTCATGCTTTTAAACCATTCAGTGACCACTTGTGGATGGGGGCATTGTCATCCTATGGGGGCATAGCCATGGTAGCCAAAATAATGACCTGATCAGCATTTTTATACATGACCCTAAGCATGATGGGATGTTAATCACCTTAGGAATCACAGCTGTGTGGAAGCACCTGCTTTCAATATACTTTGTATCCCTCATTTACTCAAGTGTTTCCTTTATTTTGTCAGTTACCTGTAGTTGTAGAGCGAGGATGTGTGAAGTGAACAGCATTACCATGCACTGCTGCTGTTGAACGAGACTAGCAATACCATAGAGCACTTGTTCAAAAACAGTCAAGGACTTCATGTTTGTGTTCATGATGCACCACAACGATTCAGCTCCATGGAGAAAGGTGTAGAATTCCGGGAAATTCTCTACACCGCCAATGTGGGGGCCTCTAAAATGTTATCTAAAATTCCCCGGGGCCGACCGCGCCCATTGCCACGCCCACCTACTAAGCCCTTTTTTGACCGAGGAAAAAACCCTGACTTTGACTATGTAGTTCAGGGCTAATGCTATGATTGAGAGACTGATTTAGTTATTGATATGTGGCCCACAATATAATATTTAGTCGTGTCCATGGCACTATAAGACCTACAGTATGTGTTACTATGATAATGGTGGCCATTGGACAGTCATACCCTGTATTACAGTGAGGGGTGATGCGCTGTCTAAACGGCCCTTGTCTGTCTCCGAATGTGAAAGCCAGAATAGTGCAGCTAGGGGCCTAGTCTCCTCCCTCTTTCATTCCTCTTAGAGCTAGAACATCACCCATTGCCCTTTTTGTCCGCTTGGCAGAGAAGGAAAACAAACCTGCAGCTGCATAAATATACAGTGGAATTCATTTTTTAATTGCCTACAGTAGGTGCTTGCAAAACTACGGACCATCAGAACTTTCAATTTAACTGTGCAGCGTAAAATGAGTCTGCCAGGAGCTTCATGAAACCCAGAGGAGAAGTCAGCCATTTCCTCCACCCTGAGAACCATGACTGACTTCTGTCAACTCAATCATATTGTTGCAACAGGCGGAGTGTTAAATGTCACCCTATTTCCTATGTAGTGCACTACTTCTGACCAGGGACCTGGTCAAAAGTAGTGCCCTATATAGGGAATAGGGTTCCATTTGAGACGCAACCATACTTGTGCAACATAGTTGAAACATCATAGAGCTTTTTGTGGAGTTCATAGGCTTTGGTACTGTGTATTAGCCTACAGTATGGAACTGCAACATGGCTGGGCTCGTATGGGCTGCCTGATAAAAGGATTTATAGAGTGAGTGAAAGAAAATGATTTATGTTGAAATTACTCTGTTTGTTGTGCAGTAATTGTTATTTTGGTAGGGGTCCTATATTTATTTTATTGGCAGTACTGTAGCTGTAAGTTAAGAATATTCTCTCTCTGTGAGCTAGTCCTTCATGGTCCTCTGCCAAATTGCATAACCTCTCCTGGATATTGTGGTTGGTCCTACTTGCCCTCTCCGTCTGCCAAAGAAAATATTGTGCAAAGCCCAAACTTATCTCAGTAACCTTTTCCCACAATTACTGTGTATATTTCACAAGGTCTTGAGTTCAAATTTGACATCTGGTATCATTTGTCATAACCTTGTAAGTCCTAAGCCCCCAAATAGACTGAAAATGCAATTATGTACTTGGCAACAACTGTGTTGGCCATAACAATGTAGTCTACTTTAGTGAGAACCACAGAGCACTGGGAGAGTTCTGCTATTTAAACAGTAACAAAGCGGTCACCCAACACTTTTTTTGGTAAACAGCTGAGGAACTGGGCTGAAGTAATGTAACAACTCTCAAATTCATAGACCATCCATGAGATCAAAAATACCCCATGTCCAAAAAAGGATGTACCAATCCCTGTTTGCCCCTTTAATGTGTTCAAGAGCGCTGGGCATGTTCTTTCATTGGTGTATATATCGTGAATGCCTCAAATGCGGTGTTCCATCACATGATGCAGTTTAAACTAGTGAATTCTCTCCTGTATCTGTATTGTGTTATCCCCCTCCAGGAGAATAAGATCCTGGTTGTGGGATTTCATGTGATTTGATTCCCCTTCTCTGTGGCTGTTCTTATTGAATCTGCTCTATTATGTTCATTTAGGCCTGTAAGAAAAAGCCCTCGGAGCAAAGCAACATATAGGAGTGGTCACCCGAAGCATTATATGAAACAGCTAGCCAAGCAGCATCTGTGAGGAAGTCACAAATGGCACCCTATTCCCTATATAGTGTCTGGTCTAAAGTAGTGCACTAGTGACATTTGGGATGTATAATGAGGTTCTGGGAGCCTGATAAGGCCCTACAGTGAGTAGCATCACACCACGGGGGGTCACTTCAACCTTGATCCATCTGCTTAGCTTTGCAGATGAATAGAAAAGGCAGTTGAATGTGGGACCACTCAGGGGGGTGTGTGTGTTGGTGTGTGTGTGTGTGCGCGCCCGCATCAGAGGGCAATTCATTCCCACATAAAACGTGTGTAAACACACTGGTAATCCCCCTTTATTCAGACAGAGTGCTTTCAGATACCCAACAGGAGTCCCTCGAGTCGCGCTCTCTCACACACACACACACACACGCCTAAGATTCTACCACCTACGATGATGGGGAAAGAATGGGTGTTGTGGAAAACCAAACTGTTAAGAGAAACCGTGAAATCGGTAAGAATGTGTTGAGAGAAAGTCACTGTAGTTGAAATAGTGTTACTAAAACAGCAGGCTGAATAAGCTGTAGACACTACACACAAACCTCATCTGTCATTTAAAATGATAAACTAGAATCCAACGTTTGACCTCTAGCTAATGTCTTTATCTGCTGATTATCTATCAATCTGCTTTTTAGAAACGTTCCAAATGGCACCCTATTTCCAATATAGTGCACTACTTTTGCCGTGCCCTATGGGGTCTGGTCAAAAGTAGTGCAATATATAGGAAGTACGGGTGGCATTTGGGACGCAGACAGAATGTATAGCTGATGCGTTCTCGGACCCGTTATTGTAATTAATGAGTCGTTACTTTTTACTCAATAAACCATCGTGTGATGTATTAGGTCATATCAGTGACTGTTGTTTAAATATGTGGCTGTAGATTTTAACGATCAGCTACTATCATCTCCCATCTGCTCTTCTGTGACAGAGTCATCCCTTAGTTAATCTATAGGGGAGACATGCCATTCTGTTCTCTGCCTAATCCAGGACTCCTTCCTGGCCACCAACCTCTGGGGAGGCAGGACTGGACTCTGTATGATTCTATAGAAATCCTGTCTAGCTTTGCAAAATCCCGCTTACTTTCCCAAAATGCCTAGGTTTTCCAGAAATCCTGGATGGAGGGTTTTAGATTTCCTGCTGATTCTCTCCTGATTCCGTAAATCTTCCAACCTGGATTTAGAGAGAACCTGGGAGTTTGGGAAAGTTACTGGAATTGTGCAGCTCTAATCCTGTCTGAATGTGGGAGAGTATACCTCTATGGCCATTGCCTTCATCTCGTTTGTCTTCACTGTTCTGGCAAGGTTGTTGGTGTTTTATACAGCTTAGTTCCAGTCCTAAAAAGGTTTTGATGCTCTTATTTACCTTGACAACGCAAAGGTTTAAAGCTGAAAAGAAGGTTGTGTGAGTGGGATGGGTGAGAATGTCAATAGGTTGAATAAGTGTGATTAGTGGCAAATGGCACACTGTTCCCTATACAGTGAACTACTTTTGACCAGTAGTGGCACTATATAGGGAATAGGGTGCTATTTAGGATGCTGCCTGTGTCTCCTATCCTTCCCTACTAACATATGATACGCTCCTATCCTTCCCTACTAACATATGATACGCTCCTATCCTTCCCTACTAACATATGATACGCTCCTATCCTTCCCTACTAACATATGATACGCTCCTATCCTTCCCTACTAACATATGATACGCTCCTATCCTTCCCTACTAACATATGATACGCTCCTATCCTTCCCTACTAACATATGATACGCTCCTATCCTTCCCTACTAACATATGATACGCTCCTATCCTTCCCTACTAACATATGATACGCTCCTATCCTTCCCTACTAACATATGCTAAGCCTCAAATCTGTTTACTGTATCTGTGTCTGTCTGTTTTCATGCTGGATCAGAATTACTCCTGTTTCTATCACACACACAGTAAATCAGGTTCGAGCCCTCCAATAGGCTGCTGTTTAGTCAACCCTGAGAATGATCATGTTATAGGACTGGTGCTTTCAGTAATAGCCAGCTAAATTAGGACATTGCAGACAGCAATTTTTTGTATTATGTATTTAATCTAGACTTCAATGAAATGTATGGAATACTGAGATGAGTACAGTTTACCTAAATCATTTTATTATCCTAATGAAATGTAGGCTTAAGGGGTGGACGCTAAAGCCCCACTGAAACAAAATGATGGAATACCATTACAGTATGTATTCCCTCAAAGTGCCCGTGGAGTTTCTAGCTTGTCATTTCATTTGAAGGCTGCTCCATTTGTGAACAATGCGGCTTACTGTTCAGTGCAGGACCCTTCCCAGAGAGACAGACCTCCTCTGGGGGTTGGATAATGCATCTGAACCCAACAGACATCTGATTATCAAAGAACCTTTGGCTCGGTGTGGCGTGTACACACACACACACAGCACAGAAAACGTGCTGGTCATTCAGGGACAGTTAGATGGCCGTCTGTGCTGCCCAGTGTTGACCATGTCTGATGTCTGGCAGAATGATGTAATCCTCTCTCCTCTCATATCTGGTTCCAGGCGGACGGAGTCCTTATTCGTGCAATAATAGGGGCTTCCCTCTGGGGTCACTGTCTGAAGGCTGATTCCACTGACACGCTAGGCTGGTGGAATAACAGCTATTTTATTACACTACTGTGTTTGTGTTTGAATCCACTTGTTTTTGATACATCCTTAAAAAAAAATCTAAGCGGCTTCAACATTTGCATTTCCAACGTCCTAGCTGTTGTATCTGCTTCACACACACCTTTCTTTCATACCACTGGCCTCATTATGTACTTCTGACATTATTTCCTCTTGGCTCCATCACTTCTGGATCCATCCAGCTGAAAACACATTTGGTTTGAGTTCTCCTGTGGACTGCCTAGGTTCACTTCACACACCACCACTGACCATGTGACACTGAAGCCTGCCGACCCACATTTACACCAATCACCAGTCGTTGGTGTTTGGATGCTTTTTCTATCAATGTCTGCATCACCAAATGCTACCCTACTCCTCACCCTATTCCCTATGGGCACTGGTCAAAAGTAGTGCCCTATATAGGGAATAGGGTGCCAATTGAGATGGAACCGATGTGATATCAAAAAAGAATCCACCGCCGGAGGTTCACTGCCCTCTCCTCCAGACCAGAGCATTAACTCCCCCTAAACTGGGACGTATTATGACATTAACACGTTGAGGAGAGGAAGGGAATTATAAACTATTTGATTGAAGACCTTTGAACGGTGGACTCCCGTTGCTAGACAACACTGCACATCTGAGAGGACAGGTCATACAGGGCTGTGGCTCATCTCTACTCATAAAGCCCCAGCTCTCTTCCAGACCTGAGTTCATACACTATTTGAAATCTTTCAAGTACTTTAGCCCTGTTTATTGAGCTTGTCTGGAGAAATGAAACCAATTTAAAGGGCAATCCCTGCTCAACTGACACTAGGCAGGCTAAAGCAAACCCTCAAAGTATGTAATAGATTTCAAATACTATTTGAACCCAGGTCTGCTCTCTCCTCTGGCTAGATGTCTGGGTCTGATCATAGGTAGAGAGGAGGTTGTGAACATAGAGTTTTTGATGGTGACACACAGTGGTATTTATCTATTTGGGTGTGCTGCAATAGTGTAGAGATGAAGAATCCAAGGAGAGGGAATCTCCCTACACAATCCAGATTTGAATCCTGTTGAGAGGAGAGGGATGCTGAGATGTAGACAGAGAGAGGCTACTGCCTGGCTTTTAAGGTGGCCTGGTCTTTGTTAGAATCCTTGATCCCATAAAGGCCTGGGCTGTTTCACAAATGCCATCCTATTCCCTATATAGTGCACTAGAGCCATATAGACCCTGGTCAAAAGCCGTGCGCTATATAGACAATAGGGTCGCAGCCATAGTTTGAGTCTGCGCTTTGGACCATGGACAGACAGCCCTTGGATGAGCACTGTTCTGAAGGTCATCCTAACAAGATTATAGATTAAGTTGTCCAAATGGACAAGTTTTTAAAAATCACGCAAAAATCGCTATCAAACAATCAGGCTATTCCGATCAGAATTAGATCAAAGTGTCCTCCGGATACAATGTGCTGCACACTGTCCCCCCAATCTCTGCAGAGCCTATTGTATAACAACCAATGCTGCAAACTACGGTTGGAAAACCGTCTCTCAAGCGCTCAAAATATGCTAGGATTCTCCTCTATTCAATACTGGCCATGTAATTCTGACAAAGTAAACACAAATATTATTAGATTCCTAACTCCTGTGCTGTCAATATCTCCACCAGGAGATGGGTGTGCAGGCTTTTGCTCCAGCCCTGCTCGAACTCAACACATTGTAAAAAATCAGCTTCTCAACGGGACCTTGATAAGCTGACTTGTGTGTTTGAGCAGGGTTGGGTGAAAAGCCTCCACACCCAGTAGCTCAACAGATGGAGGGTTGACGGATCACAAGTGTTTTGTACAGTAGCCTATTTGTGCAGTATTTTACATTATGGGGGCCACACCGGCAGGAGATATAATGTGTGGGATCAGAGACCAGCAGCCTTACATTGTCAATACCAGTGATAATAATGCATGTTATTTTGTAGTTTCTTGCATCATATAACACAATTTTCAGTCACCTTTTTGACCCATGGTGTTACAGACCATTACTTTTTTGGACAAGTAAAAAATAAAAATAAAAAGCTGTCCTACTTGTCCAAAGGACAAGTGGATAAAAAAGTTCATGTCAAGCCCTGCATTGTTTGCTTATCCCTGCCGCCCGCCCAGCCGTCAACGACACTGCATGAATGTGTTATTTGTGGTTGTTTTCCCTCTTCTCTCCAACATGCTGCGTAACCTTTCAAATGTTCTCAGTTTCCAACCAAGATACCTGGAGCGACAGGGAATTAGAAAATCTTGCTCGATTAAATCACTGGCTGACAGGCAGGCGGTGACAGTTTTGAAAGATCACCAGTGAGAGAAACCATTATTATGCCGTTCCTGCTTCGGCAGGAATCCCCCTTCATTCTCAATGCTTCTGGGACCATGGGAAATGAAAGAACACAACCAAATCAGAGTATGAAACACCAACTTTCATCAGCTACTGTTATCAGCTATTCCCTTTCAACTGGATGTGTTACCATGTTGGTATTCCCTCAGGAACGCAGGTAGGGAATACTGAAGCAAGGAAGTTCTGTGGTAGTCTCACTCAACTCATCTTTTCATGTTTTTCTATTCAAACCTTCTGGTCTATACGTCAAAAGCAGTACAAATGTTGGTTACTTTCCCACCAACAAACAATATAAAAAATGAATCTACTACACTTTTAATACTGCTAGTCTGTGACATTTATATATGGATTGAAGTGTATTCATTAGTACAGTAGCTTCCGGGCTATTAAAATAAATACAATTTATCTCTGAAGTGTTCTGAGAAAATAATCACTGATGATAGGGCCTCTTTAAATGAACAGCCCGCCGAGTGTTTCCTTTCTCCCTCCACAACATGTGATGTCTTCTGCTGCCCCAGGCCTGGTAGATAATACCAGCTGTGCCATGATGCCTCACTCTGGGATGGGAAAGCATCTTTGTAAGATATTAGAGTTGACGACATTAGTAGCCTACATTGTATATCTTATTTAAATGGGACTGACCCGTATTTAAATCACACCCGACTAGAGTATTGCATTGTTTCCTGCCGCCTGTACTTTACCCAATGGCTTGAATCCCATTTGCAGTGATACAACAGGAAACATTCATTTCCTGCACTGCAGGTTAACGCTGTCAGGATCTTTTGGCTAATGTTCTGATTCAATGCTCAAGGATACAATTTGCCCAACCTGACTATGGAACTGTAATTCTGAAATCTATCATCAGTATTTCTGGGCATGCTGCAACAATGATTGTGGCACACTGCTTGTACCAGTGTTGTGTATTATGTTGTGTGCTGGATGCTGGCACACAACATAATACACAACACTGGTACAAGCCGTGTGCCAATCATTGTAGCACGCCCAGAAATACTGATGATATAATTCAGAATTAGGTGGTCAGGTGACATCCGTGAAGCTGGGCAGCCAGAGTGAGATGGAGAGGAGCGCGCCATCTCAATTAGTCTTTCCACAATTCCTTACATCTGCCTTCTCAACCCTATTTGAAGAGAAGGTCCCTCCTGTCAGACCTTCTCCAATGCGTTTGAGGCGTCGGCGAGGAGAGAACATACAAGTAATTGAGGAAAGATGAATTGAGAAAAAGCCAGGGAGGGCACTGTGTGTGGTGTCCCCTTACAGGAAATGAGGAGCAGATCTGTGATCTCAGTCTAGCCTCCCTCCCTCCCTAGCTTCAGGTTTAACCAGGCAGGGAAGAGGACTGTAGCGCTACAGCTGTCATCAGCAGTCGGACAATAAAAAAAAACGTGAAGACTACAGCCAAAGGCGCATTAAAGAAGCATTTTTATTGACTTCCACTGTCCTCCAAGGCTCTCTGAGTTTCCTCTTCACATCAGCAGTCAGAAAGCCAGCCCTGCGTCTGGACCACACATTTAATTCACCCTCATCTTCCCAACTCCTGGCTGTGACAGAGAGAGAGAACAGTTTGATGGCATCAGTCTGAATATTACTCACTGGTGGAGGAGAAATGTGTCCCGTATCTTTGCCCCAGAACCAAATCAGCTAAGACTGTCACAACTCCCTAAACCACATTACATTTCAAAAAGTGCTTTGTATTTGTAAAATGTTCCCCCATTACCTTGGTCCCTAGTAAAAAAACAAACATTTTACAGACTCAAATTCTGCTATTTGACTCAGACTGTCATTTGAATATTAATAGTTGAGGAAAATATTGGCGCTGAAGATATTATCTATCTTATTATAATTCACTGATTATTTAGTCCCCCAAAAAATCAGCTTAATGAAAACTCCCTCCCAAAGCAGCCTCTGTGCTATTTGGTGTGTTCCCCCCACCACGGCAGAGCTGTGCAAAGCAATCAAGTCGAACTTGTGAAATTAGTTTTCAGGTTTACGCAGTGGAGATAATTCACATCAAGTTTTCTTCCAAATTGAAGTGTTTACGTGCGTGTGTCACTTTTCATCCAAACTGTATTGAAATGAAATGGCCCTGGTGGTAGTTTGCATTCACAGAGCCCTCCTCTAATGAATATAAGGCTGCATACCAAATGGCTCCCTATATAGTGCATTGGGGTGCCATTTATGATGTAGCTGAAACTGTTGTGAGCATAGGGGACCACCGTTTCACCCGCTCACTTCAGAGCAATTACTTCTGTTGCCCACACAAGTTCCCTCAAAAAGTTAGTACAAAAAGTCCCCTCTTTATTTAATTAAATGAGATGATTTAACTGAAAAGGCAATTTGGTTAATTTGGAGCTGAAGTCAGAGGATCTAAGGCCCAGTGGGTTTTCATTCACAAGATTGAATACATAAAAGAAGTGCATCTGGCGTAGCAAGCGGGTTTTGGATTTTGACTTGAAGAATGTTTGACTTGAATTTCCATGTATTGATATCTGACAGTCTAGTGCTTTCTTTTTGTGAGGCCATAGAAATTAGTTAGCACAAGGTTTTATGAAACTAGCATCTGCTGTTTGGAGATTGCTGAGGCAATAACTGTATAGGGCACAACCCAATCACTCCTTTGAAAACCAATAATTTGCTATGCTAATCTGGTATTGTATAAAGTACAGCGCCTTCAGAAAGTATTCATACCCCTTGACTTCCACATTTTGTTACAGCCTCAATTGAAATGGATGAAGTCGTTTTTTTTCTAACTCATTTACACAAATAGCCCATAATGACGAAATGAAAACATGTTTTTATTTTTACTGTTTTCTACATTGTAGAATAATAGTGAAGATATCAAAACTATGAAATAACACATGGAATCATGTAGTAACCAAAAAAGTGTTATTCAAATAGCCACCCTTTGCCTTGATGACAGCTTTGCACACTCTTGGCATTCTCTCAACCAGCTTCATGAGGTAGTCACCTGGAATGCATTTCAATTAACAGGTATGCCTTGTTAAAAGTTGTGGAATTTCTTTCCTTAATATGTTTGAGCCAAACAGTTGTTGTGACAAGGTATGGGGGGTATACAGAAGATAGCCCTATTTGGTAAAAGACCAAGTCCATATTATGGCAAGAACAGCTCAAATAAGCAAAGAGAAATGACTGTCCATCATTACTTGAAGACATGAAGGTCAGTCAATATGGAACATTTCAAGAACTTTGAATGTTTCTTCAAGTGCCGTTTGCAAAAACCATCAAGCGCTATGTGGACCACCACAGGAATGGAAGACCCAGAGTTACCTCTGCTGCAGAGGATAAGTTCATTAGAGTTACCAGCCTCAGAAATTGCAGCCCAAATAAATGCTTCAGAGTTCAATTAACAGATGCATCTCAACATCAACTGTTCAGAGGAGACCTTGTGAATCAGGCCTTCATGATCGAATTGCTGCAAAGAAACCACTACTAAGTGACACCAATAATAAGAAGAGACTTGGTCCAAGAAACACGAGCAGTGGACATTAGACCGGTGGAAGTTTGTCCTTTTGACTGGAGTCCAATTTGGAGATTTTTGGTTCCAACCGCCGTGTCTTTGAGTGACGTGGTGTGGGGTAACGGATGATCTCCGCATGAGTATTTCTCACCGTAAAGCATGGAGGAGGAGGAGGTGTGATGGTTTGGGGTTGCTTTGCTGTTGACAGTGTCTGTGATTTATTTAGAATTCAAGGCACACTTAACCAGCATGGCTACCACAGCATTCTGCTGCGATACGCCATCCCATCTGGTTTGAGCTTAGTGGGAATATCATTTGTTTTTCAACAGGACAATGACCCAACACACCTCCAGGCTTTGTAAGGGCTATTTGACCAAGGAGAGACCTGGCCTCCACAATCCCCTGACCTCAACCATATTGAGATGGTTTGGGATGAGTCGGACCGCAGAGTGAAGGAAAAGCAGCCAAGTGCTCAGCATATGTGGGAACTCCTTCAGGACTGTTGGAAAAGCATTCCAGGTGAAGCTGGTCATCAAGGCAAAGGGTGGCTATTTGAAGAATCTAAAATATATTTTGATTTGTTTAACACTTCTTTGGTTACTACAGTTTTGATGTCTTCACTATTATTCTACAACGTAGAAAATAGTAATAAACGCTTGAATGAGTAAGTGTTCTAAAACGTTTGACCTGTAGTGTATGGAACCATTTTAAAGTAACAGTTGGCCTCATGGTGAAATCCCTGATCGGTTTCTTTCCTCTCTGGCAACTGAGTTAGGAAGGATGCCTATCTTTGTAGTGACTGTGTATTGGTATTTTTTTCGGATCCTCATTAGCTGTTGCAAAAGCAGCAGCTACTCTTCCTGGGGTCCACACAAAACATGAAACATAATACAGAATGAACAGAACATCAATAGAGAAGGACAGAACTACATACATTTTTTGAAAATGCATACGTAGCCTACATATCAGTGCATACACACAAACTATCTAGGTCAAATGGGGGAGAGGCATTGTGCCGCAAGGTGTTGCTTTATCTGTTTTTTGAAACCAGGTTTGCTGTTTATTTGAGCAATATGAGATGGAAGTTTTATGCAATAAGGGCTCTATATACGTAATACTGTATGCTGTGAATAGACCCCTGGTGGCATGTCTGGTGGGATAAGTGTGTGTGTGTGTGTGTGTGTGTGTCAGAGCTGTGTCTAAGTTTACTATGCAAAGAATTTGGGATTTTCAATACATTGTTTATTCTAAAAAAAATGTGTTGCAGTCAGTCTCTTCTCAACTCTTAGCCAATAGAGACTGGCATGCATAGTATTTATCATCCCTCTGATTACAGTTTAGATCAAAATGTGCCGCTCTGTTCTGGACCAGCTACAGCTTAACTAGGTCTTTCCTTGTCCACACGACTGGACAATAATCAAGATTAGACAAAACTAGAGCTTGCAGAGCTTGCTTTTTGGAGTGTGGTGTCAAAAAAACAGAGCATCTCTATTTCTGCTAGACCTCTCCCCATCTTTACAACCATTGAATAATTTTTTTTATTTCACCTTTATTGAACCAGGTAGGCCAGTTGAGAAGAAGTTCTCATTTACAACTGCGACCTGGCCAAGATAACGCAAAGCAGTGTGACACAAGCAACAGAGTTACACATGGAATAAACAAACGCAGAGTCAATAACACAATAGAAAAGTCTATATACAGTGTGTGCAAATGAGGTAAGATTAGGGAGGTAAGGCAATAAATAGGCCGTAGTGGCGAAGTAATTACAATTTAGCAACTGGAGTGATAGATGTGCAGAAGATGAATGTGCAAGTAGAGATACTGGGGTGCAAAGGAGCAACAAAAAAAATAACGATATGGGCATGAGGTAGTTGGATGGTGGTCTGTGTAGAGGTGCTGTGTACACGTGCAATGTTCTGTAAGCTGCTCTGACAGCTGATGCTTAAAGTTAGTGAGGGAGATATGAGTCTCCAGCTTCAGTGATTTTTGCAACTTGTTCCAGTCATTGGCAGCAGAGAACTGGAAGGAAAGGCGGCCAAAGGAGGAATTGGCTTTGGGGGTGACCAGTGAAATATACCTGCTGGAGCGCATGCTATGGGTGGGTGCTGCTATGGTGACCAATGAGCTAACGTGGGGCTTTACATTGCAAAGACTTATAGATGACCTGGAGCCAGTGGGTTTGGCAACGAATATGAAGCGAGGGCCAGCCAACGAGAGCATACTGGTCACAGTGGTGGGTAGTATATGGGGCTTTGGTGACAAAACTGATGGTACTGTGATAGACTGCATCCAATTTGCTGAGTAGAGTGTTGGAGGCTACTTTGTAAATGACATCACCGAAGTCAAGGATCGGTAGGATAGTCAGTTTTACGAGGGTATGTTTGGCAGCATGAGTGAAGGATGCTTTGTTGCGAAATAGGAAGCTGATTCTAGATTTAATTTTGGATTGGAGATGCTTAATGTGAGTCTGGAAGGAGAGTTTACAGTCTAACCAGACACGTAGGTATTTGTAGTTGTCCATATATTCTAAGTCAGAACCATCCAGAGTAGTGATGCTGGACAGGCAGGCAGGTGCAGGCAGCGATCGGTTGAAGAGCATGCATTTATTTTCACTTGCATATAAGAGCAGTTGGAGGCCACGGAAGGAGAGTTGTATGGCATTGAAGCTCGTCTGAATGTTAGTTAACAGTGTCTAAAGAAGCACCAGAAGTATACAGAATGATGTCGTCTGAGTAGAGGTGGATCAGAGAATCACCAGCAGCAAGAGCGACACCATTGATATATACAGAGAAGAGTCGGTCCGAGAATTGAACCCTGTGGCACCCCCATAGACTGCCAGAGGTTCGGACAACAGGCCTTCTGATTTGACACACTGAACTCTATCTGAGAAGTAGTTGGTGAACCAGGCGAGGCAGTCGTTTGAGAAACCAAGGCTGTTGAGTCTACCCATAAGAATGTGGTGATTGACAGTCGAAAGCCTTGGCCACGTCGATGAATACGGCTGCACGGTATTGTCTTTTATCGATGGCGGTTATGATATCGTTTAGGACCTTGAGCGTGGCTGAGGTGCACCCATGACCAGCTCGGAAACCAGATTGCATAGCGGAGAAGGTACGGTGGGATTCAAAATGGTCGTGATCTGTTTGTTAACTTGGCTTTCGAAAACCTTAGAAAGGTAGGGTAGGATAGATATAGGTCTGTAACAGTTTGGGTCTAGTGTCTCCCCCTTTGAAGAGGGGGATGACCGTGGCAGCTTTGCAATCTTTGGTGATCTCAGACGATACGAAAGAGAAGTTGAACAGGCTAGTAATATGTTTTGACCATGACAGTTTACAATCTAAGGTAATGCCAAGTAATTTAGTCTCCTCAAATTGTTCAACAGCCACACCATTCATTACCAGATTCAGCTGAGGTCTAGAACTTAAGGAATTAATTGTACCAAATACAATGCTCTTAGTTTTAGAGATGTTCAGGACCAGTTTATTACTGACCACCCATTCCAAAACAGACTGCAACTCTTTAACGGTTTCAGTGACTTCATTAGCTGTGATTGCTGATGCATATATGGTTGAATCATCAGCATACATGGACACACATACTTTGTTTAATGCTAGTGACAGGTCAATGGTAAAAATAGATAAGAGTATAGGGCCTAGAGAGCTGCCCTGTGGTACTTTACATGTTTGACATTAGAGAAGCTTCCATTAAAGAAAACCCTCTGAGTTCTATTAGAAAGCTCTGTATCCATGATATGGCAGAGGTTGAAAAGCCATAGCACATATATTTTTTTTCAACAACAGGTTCTGGTCAATAATATCAATCTTCTTATTATCAATTTCTTTCAACTAAAATCTGTTCATTTGTTTACAGGGAAATAGCATTGTATTTGGTCAAACACAAGTTTTCCCAACAGTTTGCTAAGAGCTGGTAGCAAGCTTATAAGTCTGCTGTTAGAACCAGTAAAGGACGCTTTACCACTCTTGGGTAGCGGAATTACTTTGGCTTCCCTCCAGGCCTGAGGACAAAGACTTTCCTCTAGGCTCAGATTAAAGATATGACAGATAGGAGTGGCTGTCGTCAGCTACCATCCTCAGTAGCTTTCCATCTAAGTTGTCAATGCCAGGAGGTTTGTCATTATTGATCGATAACAATCATTTTTCCACCTCTCCCACACTAACTTTACAAACTTCAAACTTGCACTGGTTTTCTTTCATTTGTGTTTTTATGCATGAATACAATTGCTCACTGTTCGTTGTTGGCATTTCCTGCCTAAGTTTGCTCACTTGGCCAATGAAATTATCATAAAAATAATTGGCAACATCAAATGGTTTTATGATGAATAAGCATCTGATTCGATGAAAGATGTAGTTGAATTTCTCTTTCTGCCCATAATTTCATTTAAAGAAGTTTTTTTTCCATCATTCTTTATATCATTGATCATGGCTTTGTAATAGTTTCTTCTTCTTTTTGTTGAGTTTAGTCACATAATTTCTCAATTTGCGGTAAGTAAGCCAGTCAGATGTGCAGCTCCTGCTCCTTATTAGCCACTCCTTTTGCCCCATCTTTCAACCATAGTTTTTAAATTCCTCATCAATCCATGGAGCCTTAACAGTTTGAAAAGTCAGATATACCAACCAAAGTGTAATTAATAACTTCACCATGCTCAAATGGATATTCAATGTCTGTTTTTAGGTGCTCTTCTTTGCGAGGCATTGGAAAACTCCCAGGTCTTTGTCATTAAATCTGTGCTCCACTGAGGGACCTTACAGATAATTGTATGTGTGGGGTACAGAGATGATCATGTTAAACACTATTATTGCACACAGAGTGAGTGCATATTTCTACTCCTGAACTTTAGGCTTGCCATAACAAAGGGGTTTAATACTTAATGATTTTTTCAACAAAATGTTGACAAAGCCAAGGGGTGTGAATACTTTCTGAAGGCACTGTATCTGACTAGTTCAAAGTCTAAGGAACCTTTTTTTTTTTACATTGAATCATTAAATGAATAAAACCATGACAAAGTCAGTGACACAACTGTTAAGCTGTGTGTCAAGTCGCTTGTAGTTTTCACAATGTCAGCAGCACAAAAACAGATTTTTGAGAACTAGAAGTATTATGACCTTGGAGAAACATCACGTAAGGGATATGTGCACTGTGACCACTATCTGTTAGTAGTTATTCTACCACAGATTGAGTCTAGATCAGCAGTCACTGTCATACCCCAGCAGTTCCACAAAGGAAACCTAACATTAAAGGAATCATAATTAGTATTTCATTTCCAAGGTCTCTCAGATTGTGGGGCTATTAAGATGAATATCCATTTCCCGTCTCACTGTTGAGAAGACCCAGACCTGTCAGTTTTCACTGCAGAGGTCTGACTGCTGCTGTCGCAGGCAAGTGTGTGTCCATTTACATTTTAGTCATTTAGCAGACGCTCTTATCCAGAGCGACTTACAGTAGTGAATGCATACATTTCATTTTTTTTTTTCTCCCCGTACTGGTCCCCCATGGGAATCGAACCCACAACCCTGGCGTTGCAAACACCATGCTCTACCAATTGAGCCACACGGGACCAAACGGAACCATGTCCCTTATATAATGCACTAGTTTTGACCAGGGCTCAGTGAATCGGGTGCCATTTAGGACGCATCCCAGATCTCCTTCCACTGTGTTGGAGAGTAGGGATGTGAGGGTGACTGGTTGAGGACGGGCCCCCTGGTCCATTTCAGAGCAGACTACAGAGGTCCTGTGATCGGTGGTTGGAAGAATTGAGAGCCCATGAGGGGAGAGCAGGGCCAGTGGTGATAGTTCTATTGGTTGTGGTCCAGGGTATTTTCCTGTCTCGTGTGTGTGTGTGTGTGTGTGTGTGTGTGTGTGTGTGTGTGTGTGTGTGTGTGTGTGTGTGTGTGTGTGTGTGTGTGTGTGTGTGTGTGTGTGTGTGCGCGTGCATGCATCTATGTGCACGTGTGTAGTTGCAGGTTGTTGCATGGTTTTCCCCTTTTCTCTTTGATCCGTGATCAGTGACACACAGGCTGGTGTAGGTGCATCAGTAGCTAAGAGGTACGGTTGCTGATGTTATGTTCCTTTACAGAAGGATTTGTTGGGATGAAGAAACAGGACCTGTCTTAGATCCATCTGTAGCATGTACAGTAAGGGATGTGTTCCAAATGTCTTTTGACCAGGGCCCATCGGGTTGCCGTTTGGGATGCTATTTAGATGTTCCAGGGGTGTTTGTAGGGGAATGTATAACAGATGACACGTTGTCATGGTTATGGTTGGAGCCATTTAACTCCTTTGACAGTCAGCTTAAGGTTACAGAGCCACATCTAAGGAACGGAACTTCTCTTAGAACAGAACTGAACCATTGCCCCCTGGCTTTGTAAAAACTGCCAAGCTATGGTCACTTTTTCTTAATCTATCCCTGATGAAAGAGGAGAGAAGTGTGTGTGTGTGTGTGTGTGACAAAAGATGTATGGACAGACCTATCCTCGATATTGGCTCTTTTGAAATGCACCCTATTCCCTATGGGTCCTGGTCAAAAGTAGTGCACTATTTAGGGAATAGGGTGCCATTTGGAACGCAGGCCCAGACTTATTGATTTAGTTTTTTTCCCCCCCTGAGTAATGGATGGCCACTGGCCCCCACCCCTATTCTGTTAGCACAAATAATGACTAATCAATATGCACTGGAGTCTTGGTGATCATCCTTTTAACACATGATTTATACCACACCAGCACAGAGCAGTTAGTCACTCTACTACCAGCCAATCAATTTAGCCAATCAACTAAGGGGCCCTTCATCATATCCATTATTTAAGATGCTCCGTGGGTTTTTATTGGTCCATTCGCGATTCCATGGCTCGTATCCGGGCAGATGTGACCTCAGAGACACCTTCTGATTGGGGCATATTATTTCTCTATTCTCCTATATGATATGTGTGCTTATTGAATATTAATAGCTCACTGTAGTCAGCAAGAGACTGCTAGAGACAGAGTGGTGTATCAATGTGTCCTTTTTCTGCTAAGTACCCATCAGTCACTGTCTGTTTATCTGTGTCTGAGTGATGCTGCAAATTGGACTGTATATGTATTCTCCCTCAGTCAGAGGCATATTATAGAGTGGGTGTGAGGGGGGTGACTCCGTCTCAGCCCCAAATGGCACCCTATTCCCTGTATAGTGCACTGCCCTATGGGCCCTGGTCAAAAGGAGTGCACTACATAGGGAATAGGGTGTCATTTGAGACTCAATATCTGAGTGAATGAAGAGGATATGATACCTCTCCAGAGGGGTGTCCCAGTGACTGTATTGGCCTGCTCAAAGGGAACGGGGTCAGGCAGAGCTACTGGAGGCTACCCTGGCCTTCCCCTCTGGGCTCTGGTTCCATAGGCATATACAGGAAACCGCCATTAAAACCAAGCATTAGGAAATCGCCGCTGTGTGAATTGCCCAGTTTTTGCCCAGATGAAATATGTGCCTATGAAATGTAACCTACAACAGTGACTACTAATAGTTCAGTAAAACTGAACTGACAACGGAAAGAAACTTCAACAGAGCTTTGGTGGGTTTAGTTTTGTTATTGTGAGGTTTGTTTTATATCTCTTTAAGTTAACTTCATGTTTCTCATAGGCTGCGTTTACACAGGCAGCTCAATTCTGATCTTTTTTTCACACTAATTGGTCTGGTCATTGGAATGCCTGTGTAAACGCAGCCATAGTGATTCTGGCCACTAATCTTTAATAAAAGAGAAGCTTACACCTTTTTATAACATAGTTTAGGACTTTAATACCATATGTATTAGGTGACTACTTTTCTGGATAATCCTTCCAGGAAGGAAAGGATTTGGGTGTGATTGAACAGCCATTGGCTTTACTAATCCTTAAAACCTTTATCATATCCCCCTCGGTTCCTTTCTTAGTGTTATTTGTGTGGGATTTGTGTCAATGTTGCCCTAAAGCTTAATGTCAATCGGAATAATAACACTTGTGTTGGTTTCCCCCCCCCCCTTTCCCTTGTGGCTTTGCATGCTGCTTGGACTTGACAACTCAGTGAGACAAAGAAGGTATTGTATGAGTACTGTAGTAGGATTGTATGAGTACTGTAGTAGGATTGTATGAGTACTGTAGTAGTATATGAAGAGCATGTGTAGTGTGCTTTAGTTCCTTAGAGTTACTATACAATCCACTTCATGGAAGTAGTAATACTGTACATTTCCAGTTTTTGACTATTTCCTTAGTGTTCCCTTTTCTGCCATACCCTGAAGGCTAGTGAAGAGTGGATAAATAATAAGCCACTTGTGCATGCGTCACTGATTTAATGTGTCTTACTAATGCATTATTGTGAATAGATATGAAATATCCAGGTCTTCCTCATAGATCAGGGGCATCTCTGTGTAGGAATGCTGATCTAAGATCCGGTCCTCCCTGTCCATATAATTGTATTCATTATGATCTAAAAGGCAAAAATGAACCTAGATCAGCACTCCTACTCTGAGAGAGTTTTAGGAATACAGACCCTGGGAAATAAACGGATGTGTTATGCTATGTTCTGTAATGTTAGTTGTATTGTTTTGCTGCTGTCTTATGTGGGTGGGTGGTCCCTTAGGTGTTGGAAGCTGACAGCTCAATAATGAGGAGTAATGGGGGTGATCACGAGAGAGAGAGGGAAGGAGGGCGAGGGAGAATGGGGAGGGAGAGCGAGAGGGATGGGGTTGTATGTTCTAGGGGTTTCCTGTGGGCCCTGGTCATAAGTAGTGGACTACATAGGGAATCAGGTCCCATTTGGGATGCTGTCTGGGGCCTGGGCTGTGATCCCTGGGCAGGGGGCCTGGTTGGCCCCCGAGGGCCTGTGACTTATGCCTGGCCCAGTGTCAGCGTTACAGGCCTACCCTAGTGAGGTTACCACCTCCAGGTCCACACCAGGCTGGTCTGTCTGCACTTCAAATGCCCTGGACCAAATGGTACCCTATTTCCTACATATTCCCCCTATGGGCTCTGGTCAAAGTAGTGTATATAAAGGGAATAGGGTGCCATTGGGGACGCAGAGAGATGTAATGACAGTGGGTCCTTTGAAAGTGTCACACTTAAGAGCACCACAGAAACTCCTCATAGTAAGGGTGTTATTTATGGGACCTGTGTGCTGTATGAAACAGGCCTGTGTCAGCAGCTGCCCTGAACAGCCTCCATGGGTTAGTCATACTATTCCCCAGGTCTCCCTCACCCCTCCTCTCCGTCCTCCCATTTACTGACCCTTCCTCATCCCTTCACCCCAGCCCTGCCTCCACCAACCCTCTCTCTCATCTAACCTCCATCTCCCCTCCCTCTCTCTCTCAGCCTTAGTCTCTTCCTTCAAACTCTCTCCATTCACTCCAACCTTCCCTCCACTGACCCCCTTTCTCCTGCTTCCCCCAACACCCCAGCCCTACCTTCACTAACCCCCTTTCTCCTGCTTCCCCCAACACCCCAGCCCTACCTTCACTAACCCCCTTTCTCCTGCTACCCCCAACACCCCAGCCCTACCTTCACTAACCCCCTTTCTCCTGCTACCCCCAACACCCCAGCCCTACCTTCACTAACCCCCTTTCTCCTGCTTCCCCCAACACCCCAGCCCTACCTTCACTAACCCCCTTTCTCCTGCTTCCCCCAACACCCCAGCCCTACCTTCACTAACCCCCTTTCTCCTGCTACCCCCAACACCCCAGCCCTACCTTCACTAACCCCCTTTCTCCTGCTACCCCCAACACCCCAGCCCTACCTTCACTAACCCCCTTTCTCCTGCTACCCCCAACACCCCAGCCCTACCTTCACTAACCCCCTTTCTCCTGCTACCCCCAACACCCCAGCCCTACCTTCACTAACCCCCTTTCTCCTGCTACCCCCAACACCCCAGCCCTACCTTCACTAACCCCCTTTCTCCTGCTACCCCCAACACCCCAGCCCTACCTTCACTAACCCCCTTTCTCCTGCTACCCCCAACACCCCAGCCCTACCTTCACTAACCCCCTTTCTCCTGCTACCCCCAACACCCCAGCCCTACCTTCACTAACCCCCTTTCTCCTGCTACCCCCAACACCCCAGCCCTACCTTCACTAACCCCCTTTCTCCTGCTACCCCCAACACCCCAGCCCTACCTTCACTAACCCCCTTTCTCCTGCTACCCCCAACACCCCAGCCCTACCTTCAGAAGGGAGTCCTGTTAGGCCTCTTTTATGTCGGGTTGTCTGGAGAGTTTTGAACCATGGAGACATGCGACGTGTGTCTGCCAAATTTTTTTAATAACCTGACATGATTTCTAGAGATTTCCAGTCGTGTTCTTTGATGCTCTGCACTTGTCTCATCTCGTGTCTGTCTGGTGGGCTTTGAGTCCTGGCACGCACGCACACACCGCCTAGCCCTTTGACCTTTCAGATACAGAACAGCTGTGCTCAGGCCTAGTTTGGAGATGTTTTTTAGAGGGGTCATAGAGGTGAGTCTGTAAAAAGACCAGGGAAGGTTTTTGGTTAGCTATGTTCTTAATTTATCCCCTACCCTTTCAAGGTGGTGGTGTGATAGCAAGGCCTATACCTAGTTCACCTATTATCCTACATTTAGAGGACTGTTTTAGAGGACCTTTTAACATATTGCTAAGCAAATGCATCTCTATGGGTACTATATATTGCTCCTACAGTAGGACAGCCATGTCTGCTGGACAAGTATAGAATACTGTAATACGTCGGGAGGGGAATCTTTGTGCAGAACATCTGTACAGGCCAAGAAGCAGTCAAACCCAGAATGAACAGCATAATGAACCTTATGTATGAATGGCATTGGGTTGGAAGAACCAATCTCTCGACACAGCAGCACAGAGAGCAGAGCATTCCATCTTATGGCAGTCCCTGTGGGTCAGCATTGCCTTTAAAGACAGGAAGGAGACTGGTGTGGGGGAGGAAACTGCTCTACCCTACTGATGTGGTGGGTATTTTGATGGCCTCCTTTTGAAATGTTTGTCTTGAGAAACTAAGGCAGGAAAGTCTTTGTGCTGCGTCCTGGGAAGAGAGATTAAGCCTGGTTCAGTCCTCAGCACCTGGTTTCCCCTCTAGGCCAAGGAGAGGGTGCCTAGGATATCCTCAAGCCAAGCATTGCTCCTGGATCGAAGCTCTCTGCTCTGGTGGGATATACAGGAACTATGTCCAAAATGGCACCCTATTTCAGTATGGGGCCCTGGTCAAAAGAAGCTTACTATATAGGGAATAGGGTGCCATTTGGGACTACATCTGTTTGCTGTCTGTTTTAGACTAGATGTTCATATGTGTTGTGTTTGATCTAATACAGACAGTCCCTTAGTGATCTCTAAGCTTCAGAAATGATCAAAATCACCCCATGAGCCCTTGTCCAAAAAATGTAACTAATGTTTTGTCCCATACACCTGATAGGTGCAGTGAAATGTTTTGCTTCACAGGGTCAGCCATAGTAGTATGGGGCCCCTGGAGAAAATTAGGGTTTAGTGCCCTGCTCAAGGGAACATCGACAGATTTCGGGTATTCGAACCAGCCACCTTTTGGTTGCTGGTCCAACGTTTTAACCGCTAGGCTACCTGCCGCCCTAAATAAAGTGTGCGCTATAAAGGGAATAGGTTGCCAATTGGGATGCAGTCATTGTGAGAGAGCCAGTTGCCTCATTTCCCCTTGGAGTGTCCTAAGCAGGATGTTCTATTGAAGATTGTCCTCTTTCCTTCCCCCTAGCAAATCACATTTAATTCATTTTTGGTCATGTTTTCATTTGATAAATGTGCGTTGGATATTGTGTGAGCGTGGGGTATTAGGCTTACACTGAACATTCCAATGGTTTACGTCTCAAATTCCCTGCTGTAGTGCCCTGGTCAAAGGTAGTCCACTATAGGGAATAGGGTGCCATTTGGGTCAGATCCATAGTGTGTTTCCCTGCAATGCCCTCATAAAATTGACACCCTAGTCAGAATGTGTATCTTCAAAGTGTTAGGAAAGTCCATGTTTCCAATAAACTCATGGGAACCTACACCAGGGTGAATTGAATACAGACGTTGTTTTTGTTCTTGCTTGTAGCTGTAGATAATCCATCTAAAACAGCAGGCACAGCTAGGCTTTACTTTGGTTGTCTCAAATGGCACCCTATTAGCTATATAGTGCACTACTTTTTGGCCAGAGCCAGGAAATAGGGGGCCGTTTGGGACGAAGTCTGACTCTGAACTGTTCCTGTGGCATGCTGGACATACATTACCATAGCAATCATACAGAATCAAAATATGAATTTTCCAAAAACTCACTGCACTCCCAGAACAAAGACCTTGTCTACTTTTCTACCTCCATTTTCACCTCAGTGAGAAGTCCTAGGATGCTACCCAAATGGCACCCTTATTCCCTAGATAGTGCACTAGTTTTAACCAGACCCCATAGGGCTCTGGTCAGAAGTAGTGCACTCTAATAGGGAATAGGGTGCCATTTGGGATGCTGTCCTAAACAGAGCAGGCCCTGCCTGCTTCGTGATGATAATGGCCTCTAATTTGACTAAATTGTGATTTTTATCAGATGCTAGCCAGGCTTCCTCCAACTCCACAGACATTAAAGCCTCTGAAATGGGAACTATTACCTCGAAAGTGCCATCAGTCACTCCCAGTGTTTTGGACAGAGAAACACAAAAGCCATACGCCTGCTCAGATCCAGCTTAGAAATTGGACAGCTCCAATTCAGTTTCCCCCCTTCTACCAACCGCATACTGAAGTTATCAGTGGGCATTAGAATTATACCATCAGTCAGGGCCTTCCCCCATCCCATTCCAGAATTCACATTAGAATTATATTTATCCTCCGTCGTCGCTTATTTCACTTTGGCTTCTGTCGCCTTAGCCCAGCCACGGGCGTCTTATCTGTTTCCTGTTGCTGCTTTGGAAAGGGTTCTCTTTCATTGCATAGTATTGATGACTAAAATCCGCTTTTCATTTATGTGAGTAATGTGTCCCTTATTCAGAGTATATCCAGATATGCTTCAGCTAAAGCTCAGATCATGATGGATGGCTAACGCTGGCTTCATACCCTGACTGTGGATCCTCTTCCTTTGACTGTCTGACCCTGCCGCTTGGAATGTTCACGTTGAGTGTCCACTTGGGATGTCCACCTGACCTGATCACCTATTGACTTGTCCATTGAGTCCTATATGCAGTCCATGATTCTAGGGAGTTTTTCCTAGGGAGTTTTTCCTAGCCACCGTGCTTCTTTCACATGCATTCCTTGCTGTTTGGGGTTTTAGGCTGGGTTTCTGTACAGCACTGTGAGATATCAGCTGATGTACGAAGGGCTATATAAATACATTTGATTTGATGATCCAGTGGAACCCATAGTAATTTACTAAATGACCAAGTAACACCTTCTAACTGACTAGTGATCCTCTCTCAATCCTCTCACCTCTCTCGCTCCTCTCTCTCGCTCCTCTCGCTCTCTTTCTCTCGCTCTCTCTCGCTCTTGCTCTCTCTCTCGCTTGCTCTCTCTCTCGAGAATAGGGTGGCATTTGAAATGCAGATGTTGTGTTGTTCTCCTGAATCATATGGAGTGGTCAGTGTATGGTGTAGGGCATTAGAGCCCTCCTTTACTCCTCTCTGGACATGGTGAAAGAATCAGCCTGCTGATTGAGGGTCATTTCCAGTCTGAACAGTCCACCCATACTCTATGCTGCTCCCTCCAGCTGCTGAATAACCTGAAGCTGGACTTGGCCCATAGACTACGTAAATGGAATCTCATTCTTTGACCTAAATGGATTTACAGTATCCGATTAACTGAAAAAAGACCTGGGTAGAACGGGCGGGTATTGTATGAGAACGGGCGGTTATTGTATGAGAACGGGCGGGTATTGTATGAGAACGGGCGAGTATTGTATGAGAACGGGCGAGTATTCCATTGGGACTCACTGTGGGGTTTGGTGGTTATCTACCTCATCAGAGAATAATCATAATGTGAATTTCTAATAAAATCATTGAGTTAATGCTTAATTAAAAATCACAATTTTAATTAAACATTTAATTAAACAGATAAATTCTCTGGGATTTATACCCGGAGACGTGACTGTTTTGCTAACTACAATACGGGTATTGAATAAACATTTGCTGATGTAGTTACTGATATACCCGGCTGATGAGGAAACCGGTCTAGGTCCCAAAGAGATGTCATCTCCCAGCCCAAACCAAAGCCAGCAGCAGCTGTAGCTGTTGGTTGAAAAAATGTTATCAGATTCATGGAGAGAAGCACATCATCTCACAAAGACAACACAGCAGCTGGTAGCTAGCTAGAGCCTCTCTCCACAGTGAAAAATGAGGCTAGCTGTTAAAGCTGATAATCCAGTTGTATTGATTGAGAGCTACTCAAAACATCTACTGAGATACTCACTGACTGCTGCTCAGTATGTTGTAGTCGGGTGCCTGGCTACAACTTTCTGGTTTTCATCCTCTCCTAATCAGGGACTAATTCAGACCTGGGACACCAGATGAGTACAATTAACTACCAGGTAGAAACAAAAACCAGAAATGTTTCTCCAGGACCGGAATTGAACAGACCCGTTTTAGATGCTACATGTGCCTCTGTCTGTGTTCTACATGATGTCGCTAAAAATGTCATTTTTGACATTCATTAGGTCTCAGTTTACTACCTGGGATTAAAGGTAATCTCAGGATTATCTGGGATTAACAGTGATCAAACTGCATTGATTCTTCATTTGCAGTAGAGGCTGATCAATACAAGTCATCACACACAGGCTTGGACTTGTAATTCAATCAAATGCATGACATTTGAGGTAGAAACCCGGATCATACTGTGTCTGGTCTAGTTTGTTCTTCAGTGAGAGGAAAGTAGACATCTTTATTTTGATCTACAGTGTATCTATTTACTCAAGGGGTCAGAGGACCTAAGGCTAATGGATTCACCTACTGTCTATGACCCGGGCCAAATTAGACTCTGTATGCATGTTCCAAACCTTCTCAGACACGACTCAAAACACACAGTCTCCTCAAAGGGCAGTGCCTCTGGCCAAGAGCCAACACACACTGCCAGCTCTGTCTATGTACATCGGAACAAACACAGAGAGGGCTTACTCACAAGGATGAAACATTATGTGCATTCCAAATGGCATCCTTTTCCTTATATAGTGTCCATTGGGCTCTGGTCGAAAAGTAGTACACTATATAGGGAATAGGGTGCCATTTGGGATATAGGCTCTGCAGACATTGGCAGAACTACCAACCAGCTCCACAGCAGCTCCTTCAAAGATTCAAGGGAGGACAATTTCATCCCAACAACACAAATCAGGAATTCATAAATCAAATGAATTATGTACTACATTTAGAATTTTGTGTTTATTTACTCAACTGTATTAAATAAGGACATGACAGAATGTCATCTTTTGCTTCATCACCTCTTTCATGTCATAGGGCCAGTTTTGACCAGTGTAGGCAGTCATTGTAAATAACAATTTGTTCTTAACTGACTTGCCTAGATAAATGAAGGTTAAATAAAAAATTAAATATATATAAATATAACAGAATCCTTATTTCACCGGACTGAATTTTTCAGTCCGGTGAAATAAGGATTCTGTTGCATTTACACTGAACAAAAATATAAAAGCAACATGGAACAATTTCAAAGATTGGAGTGAGTTACATTTCATATAAGGAAATCAATCAATTGAAATAAATTCATTAGGCCCTAATCTATGGATTTCACATGACTGGGAATACAGATATATATGGATCTGTTGGTCACAGATACCTTAAATAAAGGAAGGGGTGTGGATCAGAAAACCTGTCAGTATCTGATGTGACCACCATTTGCCTCATGCAGCGCGACACATCTTCTTCACATAGAGTTGATCAGACTGATTGTGGCCTGTGGAGTGTTGTCCAACTCCTCTTCAATGGCTATACGAAGCTTCTGGATATTAGCGGGAACTGGAACACGCTCTCCTACACATCAATACAGAGCATCCCAAACATGTTCAATTGGTGATATGTCTGGTGAGTATGCAGGCCATGACAGAACTGGGACATTTTCAGTTTCTAGAAATTGTGTACAGATCCTTGTGACATGGGGCCGTCCATTATGCTGAAACATGAGGTGATGGCGGTGGATGAATGGCCCGACAATGGGCCTCAGGATCTCGTCACGGTATCTCTGTGCATTCAAATTGCCATCGATAAAATGCAATGGGGCACTCTGTTCACAACGTTGACGTCAGCAAGCCACTCGCCCACATGACGCAATACATGCTGTCTGCCATCTGCCTAGTACAGTTGATTCATCTGTGAAGGGCACACTAATCCAGCGTCAGTGGCCATCGAAGGTGAGCATTTGTCCACTAAAGTCGGTTACGACGCAGAAATGCAGTCAGGTTAAGACCTTGGTGAGGACGATGAGCATTCCGATGAGCTTCCCTGAGACGGTTTCTGGCAGTTTGTTCAGAAATTCTTTGGTTGGTTGTGCAAACCCACAGTTTCATCAGCTGTCTGGGTGACTGGTCTCAGACAATACTGCAGGTGAAGAAGGCAGATGTGGAGGTCCTGGGCTGGCGTGGTTATATGTGGTCTGCGCTTGTGAGGCAGGTTGGACGTACTGCCAAATTCTCTAAAACGACATTGGTGGCGGCGGCTTATGGTAGAGAAATGAACATTCAATGCATTCCTGCAGTCAGCATGCCAATTGCGTGCTCCCTCAATTTGAGACATCTGTGGTATTGTGTTGTGACAAAACTGCACATTTTAGTGACCTTTTATTGTCCGTTGCACCTGTGTTATGATCATGCTGTTTAATCAGCTTCATGATATGCCACACCTGTCAGGTGGATGGATTATCTTGGAAAAGGAGAAATGCTCACTGACAGGGATGTCAACAAATTTGTACACTATTTGAGCGAAATAAGCTTTTTTTTGTGCATATGGAACATTTCTGGAATCTTTTATTTCAGCTCGTGAAACATGGGACCAACACTTTACATGTTGTGTTTATATTTTTGTTCAGTGTGATTAAGAAATGGCAAAACAAAACAATGGTTACAGAACAAAACAATGATCCAAAACGCATGTAAATGTCCAACGGTAGCCATACACAGCCAAGCTTTCCTTTGCTCCAATAGCACTATGTTAAAGTAATAGCCATTCCATGGAATGCAACCACATGTGGAACATCCTCCACAGTAAACATTGGAATCCACAGACATAATGGATTAAATTTAATTGGCTTTTCAGTTTTACAATGTAGCCATATATTTCCAGAGACACTGCTGCCAGTAGAGACTGTAATGCGATATTTGCCCGATATTTACTCACACTAAATTGTACTGTTATGGAGAGAGATGGTTTTTGATTTCAAAGTATGGCGCCACCAGTAGTAATAATGCGTGTGACATGGTTTAGGCCTGCTTTTAATTTCTGGACAATTTCATGCTTTACATACCAATATATCAATTGTGTACTAGGTTACAACCAGCAAATACATTGAACTGCTTGTCCTCCTTTTGTAACAGTCCCTCCTTTTACTAGGAAGGGAGCTTTCTAAGCATGCCTTGCTATCTGTCATATCTTGCTGTACCATACAGACAGTTCTTCTCATGTGTGAATCATTGTACTTTATAACTTCTGTTTCACCAAAGCCAGACAATAGTGAAGTATCTAGGCCTCCTGCAAAATCCTTCATAGAACAGTAGCCTTCAGGCACTAGGAATATGTTACACATCACTACATAAATACACTGAAAGCACAGACGACATTCAAAATGATCATGTGAATACTGTATTAACTGTTCATCCCCTAGTCTGCACCATCACAGAGCTCTGACATAATGTCCTGCAGTCAAGGCCATGATCGACTGGTGAGGTGTCATGTGTGATGGGTGGCTATGAGGGGGTCGTAACAGAGAGATAAAGGCTGTGTCCCAAATTGCATTATATTCCCTTTATAGTGCACTAATTTTGAACATGGCCCATAGGGAAAAAGTAGCTACAGACTGCTGTATCGGTCTGCTTTTTTTTTTTAATTCAGATTTTTCAGTGGGTGCTACAGCACACCTGGCACCTGGCTACTTCCTGCGGCTATGACCTCCATACATCACGTCAAATCAGTCAATGGATCAATCACGGCTGTCAGAAAGAGCACTTACTGAAATATATCTACAGCCCCAAAATATGGTTATGAACCCACCAAACATAACCAAAGCTCTGAGCGAGGGCCAATCATAATCGCCATGCACTTCACAGCTGATCAAAAGGATTACATTTATTAAATGAACTGTATAACCTGCAACAACTTTAAGGATTTTAGGTAACCATGTTTTTCCTTTTCTAATTTCATTAGAGAAATCGTCAACATCACCAACTTGTCTCTTTAAGGCCGTTAACTTGTAAGGGTGCTGTAACATGTCATAGAGAGAGCAAAATACAGAACTGGGCTGCTTGTGTAAATGCAGCCTTTGAGATGTGTTCTCTTCCTCTCAGCTTAAAGGGGCAGTGCAGTTGAAAAATTTGATTTCCCTTCTTTAAAAAAAAATATATATAGTTCCACACTATAATGCCAAAATAATACTCTGAAATCGATACAAAATTATAATAATGCCCTTTTTGTGTAAGATGTTTGGAAAAAAATAGCTGGAATTTCAGCCTGTTCAGGTGGAATGTAGCATTTGTCCCACATGACGTCAGAATGTGATCTGATTATAATAGACCAATGACTGTTCATTCTTAGGTTGGGAACCCCGGCTCTAGACCATCTTATCAGCCAACCAGGGCTGTGTATGTAAATCTTCACATTTGTTTCCTAACGCCCACTTGATCAGACTGAGCATTTCAAGGGCCAATGGAAGCTCAGGGAAATAAATGAGTTATTTTCATTATACATAAACACAGTGAATTTAGACATACAGTGACGATTTAAAAATACAATTACAAATATTGCATGGGGGCTTTAAACAGAAATGCCACTAGTGCTTTCCCCTTAAACCAACAGCACACCACTCGCCATAAGGGTGTTCATCACAACAAAAACAGTCTCCATCCCAATGATCATATAATCATGTGTGACTCCTTTTGTCTAGTTTTATTTTATTTATTTATCCAGGGAAGCCACATTTAGTTGAACTATTTATTCCAAATGAGCCCTGGCCAAGAAAGCAGCATACATGTATTTACTCAACACACTATAGACTAAAACAACATGAGTCAGTGCAGTGGTCTAGTAAAAATAGTGCAGAGGAAGGCTGGCTGGTGACATTGTCAGAACAGCAGCTGGCTTTTACAGCCTGGGATTGAACAGGGATGAACTGCTCATTCAGAGATGGATTTGTAAAGCCTCAATCATTCCCAGTGGTTCTCTTCTCTTCCCTCTGGAGTCCAGCAAGAACGCTGGTCTCCAACCCCCATATTAATATGACCAGAATGGGTGTTTTCCATATATGCTGTGTACCAATCGATCTGTGAGGTGCTCCTGTTGTGTCCTGAGGCTGGGAAGGAAAAGGAGCTCTGAAAGAGGCCATTCAGATGTAATCCAGGGGATCATGATGTAATCCAGGGGATCAGCTGCTACTGTTACTGTATGTTCTACTGTAGGGGGTTCCCCTATAGACAGCCTTTGGATCAGCTGCTACTGTTACTGTATGTTCTACTGTAGGGGGTTCCCCTATAGACAGCCTTTGGATCAGCTGCTACTGTTACTGTATGTTCTACTGTAGGGGGTTCCCCTATAGACAGCCTTTGGATCAGCTGCTACTGTTACTGTATGTTCTACTGTAGGGGGTTCCCCTATAGACAGCCTTTGGATCAGCTGCTACTGTTACTGTATGTTCTACTGTAGGGGGTTCCCCAATAGACAGCCTTTGATTTGGGGTGGGATGATTAGTAGGGACTGTAATGTGACAGTAGCCTGGTTTCTAGATCTCTTCATACTGTCTAGCTCCCGTAGGAGTTGGCAAGAACACACAAACCGATCTTGGACCAGGCTAATGTGACGGCTTCCAACGCCATCGGCATGAAGATGAGTTTTGGTCAAGGGCTCAAAGTTTGACCCACCACTTTCTCTTTACCGCTCAAACCTGAGCTTCAGGTTTTATATTTATGGCAGCGAACATCTGCTGTCGATTTTGAGGGGAAATAATTAAAGCATTGTTAGCCTTTACGTTCACCCAGGGCCACACAGACGGGAGTCAGCATCTGGGGGACAGATCCGCTGTCTCCTCCAGGTCAAGGCTGGAGACGGCGCTGTGGTCCCATTCCCCACGGCTACTATTCCCTCAACTGGTGGGCCTCCAAGCACTTTTTAAGTAGTTTTGTTTGGTTGTGGTTTTCTCGGCTGACATCGTGTTATGCTGAAGTCACAGCCTCTTTGTGTCCCGACCAAGCTATAAGCCACAGACAGAACTCAGAGGGCACATCCTATCATAACATGAAATAAATAGCTTTCCAGGCTGCCCAGTCAGCACCCAGGCCAATTCAATGTCCCAAATGGCTCCCTATGTAGTGCACTACTGTTGACCAGGGCCTATAGGGCTCTGCAAAGAAACTGAGGGCCATTTGGGATGCAGCCCAAGTCTGTTGAGCCCCAGAGGCTTTAGTCTCAACACTGACCTATCAGGCCAGACACAGCAGCCGATATTGAGGGAGCTTGTCCATAGGATGGAACTCATCTAATGTTAAATCTCCCTCAGCACACTGCAGGGGACTTTCTTAACTCCTTCTATATTTGTTTTGTTCCATCTTATCATTGATTTAAGAGTCTTGGCAGACAAAAGGCTGAGAATCTCTCGATACTTGATAATTGAAGTCCCTTTTTTTAAGGCTATTTGATGATAGAGTGGTACATCGAAACTTCCAAACGTTTCTGTTCCATTTCATACACAGTGTTGTGATGAAGGAAAGATAGGGCGCGCACGCACATACTTTTTCAATTCAATAATAGCCTGCCCTAGTATTATGAACAATGACTGTCCTCTTGAACTGTCATTCTAAACAATGACTGTTCAAAATAAAATTATTCCACAGCACTGCCAAATGACACACTATTCCCTACATAGTGCACTATGTTTCACCAGAGGCCTATATAGACCCTGGTTAAAATAGTGCACTATAGAGAATAGGGCGCCATTTGGGAACAGCCCAGTGCTCTGTTGAGAGCCATCTCTTCACAGGTTGCATGGCAGGCTAATATCTGATAATAAAGGGGTTCTGTTGCTGTGACCTCTGATGGGGCTGTGAGCTTTAGGCAGAGGCACACATGGTGCCCTGGGTTCATATGTGTTCAAAGGGTATATGGCTGTGTTACATATCACAAGGATTAGACAGATCACGCATAACCATTTCCAACCCTATACAGGCTGAATGGGTCTGTTCTTTGGTTATGGAACCAATGTTTGTCGGTAATGATTCAGCTATTTATCCAATGTTATGTTGTTAATGAAGACATATGAGGCTATTTCATAGATTATCAAACAGCCTTAGATGGGTCTGTTTTTGGAATCAGTGCTTTATTGGTCATGTTTGGGATCTTGTATTAAGCTATTTCAAAGGTCCTCCTTTTGAAATTAGAGGATACAGGATAGTTTTAAGAGATCATAAAAGGATGTCCAGAAAAGTTACTGGCTGTGTTTGAAAGTTGAAACATTTACTTGTGATTTCTCTACTGCTCCTGCTCTCTAGTCGCCTGTCCTGACATGGCTGTTCAGAGTTGGAGTCTAACAGTGGTTTTAATTAGCTTCACTCTATGGGAACACAGATGACCTCCACCTGTCTGTCCTTTCACTTATGTCTAGATAGCCCCCCTCTCTTGCTCTCCCCCCCATGTAATCTTTATCAGTGCTTCTGGGACGAGGTCTGCTCCATTGGATAATGCAGAGACTTCCGCCCTCTTTCTCTCTTGTCAAAGTCAATTCAATAATTAGTCAGGCGAGCCAGGTGACGTTTTAATGGCTTGGTTGTTATGAGCGGGCCTAAAGACAATGGATGGTGAGTGATGAGAGACCTGAGGATGTAGCTAAACTAGTTACTATTGTTCATTACTCTGCTTTGTTCGCCTGCTTCCCAAATGCACCCTATTCCCTTTATAGTGCACTGCCTTTGACCAGCACCCATTGGGCTGTGGTCAAAAGTGGGGTCATTTGGGACGTACCCCATGGTTATAAATAAACCTGATTATGTATTAGTTTGATTCATGTCTGAGGCTCTACTGTGTATTACAGTCCCTTCACTTATCAGTAATATACATTGTATTTACCTGTTTCTGGACCATTTCCCAGCTATGCTGACAAACAGCATTCTAATTGGCACTCTATTCCCTAATGTAGTGCACTACGGGCTCTGGTCAAAAGTAGTGCACTATATTGGGAATAGGGTGTCATTTGGGATGCATATTGGCCCACCACCCCGCTCAGCTAATATTTCCTCTCTCTCCCCCCTGCAGCAACAGACTAGCGCCTAGCAACCACGACCGGATACAGCGGCTGAGACATGAGTTCCAGCAGGCCAGGGGGGACGATGACCCAGACGACCGGAGACGCACCTATAGCTTCGAGCAGCCCTGGGTGAGTGTCTGAGACCGGGCTGAGAACTAGGCCTGCCTGCCTCTCCATGGACCAACCCCTCACTAACCACTTCCACTGCCAGCCTGGGAGGGCTGCTAACACCCTGGCTGGCTGGTTCACTGGCTGGTTATACTTCTTGGCTGGCTGCACCGTGGAGCCTCCTACTACCACTAACCACACAACCACTGGGCCTGGCCTGAGCATGGACTGTCCAGTATGACACTGACTAAACGTCAGCCCATGGAGCCTCTTCTCTTTAACTCCTCTATAGGACTCCCACCTAACCCAGGCTGTGTAGCTCTGATAACCATTGTTAGAGTTATGTCCCAAATGGCACCCTATTCCCTATTTAGTGCACTATTTTTGACCAGAGTTCTATGAGACCTGGTTAAAAGTAGTGCACTATGTAGAGAGTAGGGTGCCATTTGGGACACAAACAACCTCTCCACCGGCATGTGTCCCTCTGGCACGCTCACCTGGCCTCTAACCCCGCCCCCCCCCATCACCACCACCACTCCCGTCATACCACCCTTGTCATCCAATCTGCCATCAGTGCCATTTGTTGGTCTGTCTGTCACTCACAACACAAGGATCCCCCCCCACCTTCACATGGACCAATGGACTCCTATCTGTGTCTGTGGGTGTGTGATTGTGTTTCCTTGTTGGGGGTTTCTTTTATGTGTGTGAAACGTGGCTTTCTCGTTTTAACTGTGCCTTTTTAGAATAGGGGTTTAGGTTTAGATGGTTTTCTCCCTTTTGATGGCATGGCCACCAAGTTAGAATGAGTGAGAATTCAAAGGATTTCAAATCGAACAAAATTGGAGACCTTTCTATGACCTAATTGAAGGTATTTGGTCCCTCGATAAAGACGGCACTATGTCCCATTCTTCCATTGCACCAGCAGTATGCCCTAAGTATACATTTTACATTCTGTCAATTATGATGTCAAATTCTGAATTATCAACAAAATGATTTGCCTAATGTTTGAAAGTCGCTACTTTAATATGGCTATGTTGTATGATATTGTTTTTCTATAAGCACTAATGTATTTATTGACTTTTGTTGTGTTAATCCTATACATTGTCCATATGACGTACATTTGTACTAATTCAACTTTCTTCATATAGACCTGTAATTTGTGGTGACGTTTTTAGAGCTGGTTTAGACTGTCAACATGTAGTAGTTCATCATTATATGGTGTTTATATTGTGTTGTCTAAGGATTGATTTGAATGAATTTTCCAACGTTTGTAAACTGATAGCTAATGAACAGACTCCATTGACATCTGGGGCTGTATGTATCAGGTGTCTCAGAGTAGGAGTAGGGATCAAGGCTTGTTCATTGTGATCTAAAAGGCAGAACTGATCCTAGATCAGCATGCCTACTCTGAGACGCCTGATGCATACTGGCCCAGGGCTTCTCTTATAGGTGATGATAAATCAAATAAAAGGCTTGGTCTTGTTTTGAGTTCTGTTTGATATTAGTACCCTATAATTGAGTAAGTTGTGTGGGAGAGAGCTTTCCAGCCCCACTCTGTTTCTCTGAACAGTCAACATGCATATAAAGTGCCTTGCAAAAGTTTTCAGACCCCTTGGACAACTTCACAGTTGGGATTAGTGTTATTAAAATTGATTTAATTGTCATCTTTTTGTCAACAATCTACACAAAATACTCTGTCAAAGTAGCCGACGCGTTTTTTAATTTTTTAAGATTAATAAAAATGTAATAATGACAATATAGTCGTTGCATACCCTGAGTCAATACATGTTAGAAAAACCTTTGGCATCGATTACGAATGTGAGTCTTCTTGGTTAAGTCTAGAAGAACTTTACACACCTGGATTGTGCAACATTTGGCCATTATTATCTTTTAAATATTCTTTAAGCTTTGTCAAGATGTTGGGGATCATGGCTACACAGCCATTTTCAAGTCTTGGTGTCGGTTTTCAAGGAGATTAAATGGCCACTCAGGAACATTCACTGTCTTCTTGGTAAGCACGTTGTTGATCCATCCTCAGTTTTCTCCCATCACAGCCATTAAACTCTAGCTGTTTTAAAATCACCAATGGCCTCATGGTAACATCCCTGAGCAGTTTAATTCCTGTCCTGCTGCTCAGTTCAGAAGGAAGACTATCTTTGATGTGTCTGAGTGGTTTAATACATCATCCACAGCATCATTAACTTCACCATGCTTAAAGAGATGTTCAATGTCCGATTTGTTATTGTTACCCATCTACCAATCACTGCCCTTCCCTTCTATGAGGCTTTCGAAAGACCCTGGTCTTTGTAGTTGAATCTGGGCTTGAAATTCAATACCTGACTGAGGGACCTTACAGATGTTGTATGTATGGGGGACTGAGGATGGGGTAGTCAAATAAAAAATCATGTCAACCACTATTATTTCACACAGAATGAATCCATTTAACTTATTATGCCAAAGGGGCTGAATACTTAAGCAACGACTATTTTGGTTATGTTTTTATTTATCTTGAAAAACTTCCTCTTTGACATTACTCAGTATTTTGTGTAGATTGTCGTTAACAATTACATCCACGTGAATCCCACTTTGTAACACAATAAAATGTAAGGGGTCTGAATACTGTATAGGCTGTGTCCCAAATGTTACCCTATTCTCTAATTAGTGCACTACTTTTGAACAGAGCCCTTTGGGAATAGGGTGCTATTTGGGAATCCGCCTCAGTAATTAAAGTCCTTGACAATACCACTGCATTGTTTGTTTACATTACTGATAGAACGTAATGTTCCCATGACAGCAACATTGAAGGGACAGTCGGACATTATTGCAATTACAATTTATTTCTAAATAACAGAATAACCAACCTCTTACAGAATTGTACAGAAATCTACAGTCATTTTGTTATTTTCTTCCCTACCATACTAATTGCCACATTATGGAAAACGGGAACATATATAGCTGGCACCCTTTTCCCTATATAGTGCACTGCTTTTGACCAGAGCGGTCAATCATCATGCCTTCTGTAGTGGCCACAGTGCCTGATCTAGACTAATGTCAAGTCCAAAGAAATAGAATCGCAGTGGGTTACCTCAATATGGCCGCTGGCCCACCCATCACGGAACATACACAAGGTGAATAGAATTCTGGGAATTCCATTCCGGGGCCCATAGGGTAAACAGTTTAGGTAGAGTATAGGTGTTACAGCCATGTGGAAGCACTGACCCTGTCACTGTAAGTGTTCTTAGCGAGTCTTGATATTAAAGATCTGGCCAGCTTTGTGCATTATCTCCTCTACAGCCTGCCTGTTGAGGCCTGCTGTCCAATTTCTCTGAAGTCCAGCCTGTCTAATTTCTGTGGGCTGCAGAATAATTTCCCTAATTATCCAGTTCTGCATGCTGTTTAGTTAGGTGTTCCTGGTTAGCTGAAGTGCAGTTAGACAGCTCTACATCCCCTGATTGGTACCCCTGTGGATGGTATATTTCTCACTGTAGAGGAGAGCAGAGGAATCTAAGTTCAGTAGGTAGAAAATGTTTTTGAACTGGGTACTACCTGAACTTTTTAAGTAAGAACACCGATTTTTTTCACTTTCCGTTGCAAAGAGTTTTGCTATGGTGTGCCCTACAGAACACGGCCCTAGTTTCCGTGGGCTAATTCCATCACAGTGACTGATGGATAGATATCCAATCTGTGTTGCGGTTGCATTGGAGAACCTTTATTGAAGTCATTTACCACACAGAGCAGTGCATCGACTGGCTGCTTCCGCCAGCAGCGCTATATTGCCACACTGTATTGTTCATTTTAATACCTCCATTAGCTTTAGGTCTTCTGGGTCATGTTTTATCTACTGATGTTTCCTCATGTTACTAAGGTATTATTTCAAGACACTAAAGGGATCATTCCCCAATACTCCCCCATATTGCAAACTGTAATTTACATGTACGTGTATAATCGCAATGAAATTCACATCTGAAAATGACTGTGAGAGCTAGCGACATGGAGGTGAGCTGCCTTTACGTGTCCCTGGCCTGTGCCATGTTCTGTCTGGTGTCGCCATGGCAACAGATACAGCACGGCAACAGCCCAGGTTATGCCAATCAATCCCAGATGATTGCAGGGATTCATTATGTTTAATGTGCATGTCTCGGCGGTCCTCTCAGCGATGACAGGACTAATCTCTTTATGGCCCTCCCACCACTAGTGTGGCACTGTATGAATACTTGGCATTGCCCATAAAAGTAATTAGATCGCCTTTGTATTATGACTGATTGGCAGCCATTACACCCACCTCATGGCTAATGAAAGATGGGGAAGAAGAACAAAGGCGTGGTCGTTAGTAGTTATGCCGACATGTTCCAGGGAGGATATGGGATGTCTCTCTCAAATGGCACCCTAGTCCTCATATAGTGCACTACTTTTGACTAGGGCCTTGTCCATTTTTGCACTATTTAGGAAATAGGGTGCCATTTGTGATGCAGTCATTTGCCAGGAGGGGCTGGAGATAATTAAATGATGATGCTATTCCAAGGTGCTTGCCGTACGGTGGTGTACGCTCTGTGTGTTCAGGCGGGTTAATGACCTGTGCTAGGATGGAAGCCCCGTCACGACGTCAGCGGAGCAGCTACTTGCTTCTTTTAAGGCCCAGTGCAATCAAAAATGTGATTTTCCTGTTTTTGACATCTATTTCCATACTATGAGGTTGGAATTATACTTTGAAAATGATGATAATGCCCTTTTAGTGTAAGAGCTGTTTGAAAAGACCGCCTGAAATGTCAACCTGTTTTGGTGAGTTGGAGTCTAATTTAGTTATTAGACCAATAAGAAAGAGTACCAATTTGTTTCTGCCCTTCCCACTCAGACCATTCCCAAGCAGTCCTAGCAAAAATCTTACTTGAGAAATGACTGGTTATTTTTCATTTTAATTAAAAAACAAACACTCAGTATGGTACTTAATAATTGTTACCCAGAAATGATTTAATATTGAGATTAAAACGGCTGCATTGGCCCTTTTAACATCTACTTAACATTCATCACATCTCATCACACCTCTCTTGTCCCTACATCTCCAGCATGGCCCTCTGTCCTCCCTAACTCTCTCTCTGTCCGTTTTACCTGAGCACTATGAAGGACAAGGACAGGTAATGTAATCTCTGGATGCCTCCTGGTAAGTGTACTGCAGAGCTATATATTTAGATAGTTCGGCCAACTTTTAGAATGGACGCCATGTTTGTGCCTTTGAGCATTCCATTTATCCATAGGTTCATGTCACAGAACTAAAGTTGCATTCAATTTCTAAATGTTCATGTACTGTAAATGCATCATAATACATAACTCAATGTCCGAACACTAAATACATGGCTCTGGTGTACAGTACGTGTCTGTGAAAGTTGTGTGTTGAATAACCAGGATGTTGGCCCGTCCCTTTTTCAGCAGAACACCCCCAACACAGGTCCAAGCCCGTACCAGATAGACAGACAACAGACGGGCCGACACTCTGTGTCTGTAGAGATGCAGATACAGAGGCAGGAGGAGAGAGACGTCTTCCAACAGGCGCAGAGACAGTACAGCTCCCTGCCACGGTAAGTGTGTAACACACAGAGAGAACACCCATAGTCCCTATTTGTTTTCCCAGGTCAAGGTAACATTACATATTAATGACCAATTGGCCATGGTATTATCCATTCATATGGATGACGTCAGCCTGATATTATCAGCCGGAATCTACAACCAGGTCATTCCTGTCTGGAGTCCGAAGCACCAAACCCACAGCCACGTCTCAGAAGAAGCTCAGTAAAACCACAGTCTGGGTCTGCTTCCTAAATGGCCACCTATACCCTACATTGTGCACTACTTTTGACCAGAGCACTATAGGCCCTGGTCAAAAGTAGTGCACGATATAGGGAACAGGGTTCCATTTGGGATGCAACAAGGGTGTGTCACGTTACCCACCCCAGTAATCTGACATGATCGCACTAATCTGAGAATGAAGTTACCTTTGAACTACATGATCTGTGTGTTATTACAGGAAGTGGTGTGTCTATCTGTGGCCTTACATGCTGACGAAACCGCACGCGCGCAAGTTGATTTTGTTCACCCACACCAGATGCCATCAGGACACACAGATTGAAATATTCAAACAAACTCTGAACCAATTATATTAATTTGGGGACAGGTCAAAAAGCATTAAACATTTATGGCAATTTAGCTTGCTGTTGCTAGCTAATTTGTCCTGGGATATAAACAATGAATCCACAGATAAAACGGTAAATCAAATTAGTTTCTTGTCTTTTTCTTTGGACTTTATATGGCGGTTGGCAACCAACTTTACGGTGCATTACCATAAAGATGAACTGAGTGTGGACCTCAGTTCATCTTTCCATCACCCACGTGGGTATATGCTCCTAAAAACAATGAGTTGGGAGAGGCAGGACTTGCAGCGCTTTGAGCGTCACAAATAGAACCAAGTTCTATTTTAGTGCTTGGCCACGCAGACGCGCGTGAGCAGTGTGGGTGCAGTGATTGAATAACACGTATGTGTACATTTATTTTGCGACGTGAGCGGTGTGGTCAGCATGTTATTATTGGCCCAGGGTTAGAGGTATAGTTCATGCTTCTGATTGGCTCGGATTAGAGCAGGGTTTCCTAAACTTTTTCACTCAGGCGCCCCTCCAACATTAGCGAACATCCCACGCCCCCCCACGTCTATTTCTATGGGTACAAGTTAATGACAAACGGACAAACTGTTCACACCCCTCTTGTTGGCGGAGATAACATTTTGCAGGTTTAAAGCTTATTTCCTGAAATTCCACACATTTTGCAATGGAATGGATATTTATTTTTTTACATTATTATTTTTAAAGCCAATTTCCTGCAATTCTACATATTGTCTTGTGTGTTCATGTGATATTTGAGGTACTCAAACGTTACAACAAAATCAATGGGCTAAAAAACCTAGATAAAAAACGTTGGCTGACATGGGCGAGTTGGTCTGGACATTTCTGACAGGTTCTAAATAACTCTCTAAGGTCTGCAATGACTGACATGGTGAGGAAACCTGCTGATGCATTACTCAATTTCAAAATTGAACCATTAGAGGATTGTTCATGCTTGTTTAGCAGGAAGCTAAACATTGGCGCCGGAGGGGATGGCTGCCGTCTTATTGGCTCTTAACCAACCGTGCTATTTTTTTTTTTTTGCGTTGTTCTTAACTTGTTTTGTACATAATGTTGCTGCTACCATCTCTTATGACCGAAAAGAGCTTCTGGACATCAGAACTGCGATTACTCACCTCAGATTAGACAAAGACTTTTTAGACACCTGACCAGGCCCAGATCCCCGTCATTGGCTGGAGAAGAAACCCTGATATTTTTCCGCGAAATCTCAGTTGCCTTTTGAGGATCAGGCGACGAGTAGCTAATCTGCCCATGCCTTCCATCCTGATAACTAACGTTCAATCGCTGAAAAAATAAATGGGACGAACTGAAAGCATGTACACTACCATTCAAAAGTTTGGGTTCACTTAGAAATGTCCTTGTTTTTGAAAGAAAAGCACATTTTTTGTCCATTTTTAAAAGAACAAAATTTATCAGAAATACAGTGTAGACATTGTTAATGTTGTAAATGGCTATTGTAGCTGGAAACTGCAGATTTTCTTTTGTAATGGAATATCTACATAGGCGTACAGAGGCCCATTATCAGCAACCATCACTCCTGTGTTCCAATGGCACGTTGTGTTAGCTAATCCAAGTTTCTCATTTTAAAAGGCTAAATGATCAATAGAAAACCCTTTTGCAATTATGTTATCACAGCTGAAAACTGTTGTTCTGGTTAAAGAAGCAATAAAACTGGCCTTCTTTAGACTAGTTGAATATCTGGAGCATCAGCATTTGTGGGTTTCGATTACAGGCTCAAAATGGCCAGAAACAAAGAACCTTCTTCTGAAACTCATCAGTCTATTCTTGTTCTGAGAAATGAAGGCTATTGCATGCAAGAAATTGCCAATAAACTGAAGATCTTGTACAACGCTGTGTACTACTCCCTTCACAGAACAGCGCAAACTGGCCCTAACCAGAATAGAAAGAGGAGTGGGAGGCCCCGGTGCACAACTGAGCAAGAGGACAAGTACATTAGTGTCTAGTTTGAGAAAAAGATGCCTTAAGTCCTCAGCTGGCAGCTTCATTAAATAGTACCCGCAAAACACCAGTCTCAACGTCAACAGTGAAGAGGCGACTCCAGGATGCCAGGAGTTGCAGAGAAAAAGTCATATGTCAGACAGGCCAATAAAAATAAAAGATTAAGATGGGCAAAAGGACACTGGACAGAGGAACTCTGCCTAAAAGGCCACCATCCCGGAGTCGCCTCTTCACTGTTGACGTTGAGACTGTGGGATAATACTTTTCGAACTGTCGTCCAACTCGGAAACTCGGGCCTCTTTCTAGAGCTCCAACCTGAAGATCACTGACTTCATGATTCGGCCTATTTATTATTTTTTTCCCCCCGGAGTTCTCAGTTGTATTGAAAGCACCATAAATCCAGACTTTGACAAAGTTTTATAACAAAATTTGCCCACAAGAAGGACCCCCGCACCACCTTCCTGTGCAAGTGAGCACAGCACTACAAGGCGAGTCCAAAAATGTATTGTATGCTGCTGCATAAATTATGTAATATGCCAGGGAGATATGTATACTGTAGCTAAGAAAAGAAACTCCCTAGAAAGGCCAGAACCTACGAAGAAACCTAGAGAGGAACCAGGTTATGAGGGGTGGCCAGGTCAGGGTTCCATAACCGCAGGCAGAACATTTGAAACTGGAGCAGCAGCACGGCCAGGTGGACTGGGGACAGCAAGGAGTCATCAGGCCAGGTAGTCCTGAGGCATGGTCCTAGGGCTCAGGTCCTCCGAGAGAAAGCGAGAGAGAATTAGAGAGAGCATACTTACCATCCTGAGACCGAGTATCGCCCACAAAGATCTCCGCCACGGCACAAACCAAGGGGGGGGGGCGCCAACCCGGACAGGAAGATCACGTCATTGACTCAACCCACTCAAGTGACGCACCCCTCCTAGGGACGGCATGAAAGAGCACCAGTAAGCCAGTGACTCAGCCCCTGTAATAGGGTTAGAGGCAGAGAATCCCAGTGGAGAGAGGGGAACCGTCCAGGCAGAGACAGCAGGGGTGGTTCGTTGCTCCAGTGCCTTCCGTTCACCTTCACACTCCTGGGCCAGACTACACTCAATCATAGGACCTACTGAAGAGATGAGTCTTCAGTAAAGACTTAAAGGTTGAGACCGAGTCTGTGTCACTCACATGGGTAGGCAGGCCATTCCATAAAAATGGAGCTCTATAGGAGAAAGCCCTGCCTCCAGCTGTTTGCTTAGAAATTCTAGGGACAGTAAGGAGGCCTGCATCTTGTGACCGTAGCGTACGTGTAGGTATGTACGGCAGGACCAAATCGGAAAGATGGGTAGGAGCAAGCCCATGTAATTCTTTGTAGGTTATCAGTAAAATCTTGAAATCAGCCATTGCCTTAACAGGAAGCCAGTGTAGAGAGGCTAGCACTGGAGTAATATGATCACATTTTTTGGTTCTAGTCAAGATTCTAGCAGCCGTGTTTAGCACTAACTGAAGTTTATTTAGTGCTTTATCCGGGTAGCCGGAAAGTAGAGAATTGCAGTAGTCTAACCTAGAAGTGACAAAAGCATGGATAAATTTTTCTGCATCATTTTTGGACATTAAGTTTCAGATTTTTGCAATGTTACTTAGATGGATAAAAAGATCATTAATGTCTTAATGAAATTATGGATTGCCTCTTATCTGCTCATCCTTCCTTTAAGTCATAGTTTGAACATCTTAATTGTCAGTAGAAACCTCATTTGTTTAAGCAAGACATCCATATCAGCTATATTTTTTTTTTTAAAGACAGTAAATGAGGCAGAATTAGCTTTTTCGCTGCCAGACAAGGCTCCACTGATAGCCAGGTGTAGCAGGATTCACTGAAAAGAAAGCTCTGCTGTTGGGACAGTTTTATGTAGGTCCTAACGGTTTGTGGGCACCGTTTGTCACCGTTCTAGTGCAATTAATGTATTGTTTAGTGTAGTGGCTTTGCTGGTATGTAAAAAAAAAAATGTTTTCCCCCACCAAGATTTACACACCAAGACATGCTATAATCGCCACTGCTGCTAGCTAGTACTTCATCAATTCAGCTTAGTCATTGGTTGCTGATACAGATTCCCGCTTGATTCATATTTGATGAAGCACCATTTTTTACGGCAGAGATTTATTGTATAAATGTCTCCGATGCCTGGTCAAAGAAACATCCTGTGCCTTTGTGGTGTCATTTCATTGTAATTCTATTAAGGCCAGTTGTGTTTGTATAAACCTGTTTGTTTAAAAATTCCATTGTATGACTCGACCATGGAGTAATATGGGGCCTGGTATCAGCTTGTGCAATCTTGATTGATTTCATATGGCCCCTTGCTTCTGCAGGGCAAAACTCTCCAACACACACACACACGCTGCCATTGGATGAATCATGGCCTATTTGTGATTCATGTTAGTGTGTTCATAAACAGCGTTTTAGATAAAGGTCAGTTTCCTCCTGGTGAAGCTTTGCTAAACAAGGGGTTCAAGTGAAAATAGGCCTTAAACAATGACGCTTGTGAGAGGCCTTATTCATCATTGACACACAGTATAGATCTCACAGCAGAAGTCTTGTCATTTACATCAGGACCAAAGGTCTTCGGTGTCTGAAGAGAGGCTGTCTAAGTGCTTCCCAAATGGCTCCCTATTCTCTAAATGGTGCACTACTTTTAACCATAGTCCAATGGGCCCTGGTCGAAAGGACAGCACTATGTAGGGAATAGGGTGCAGTCCACATGTACAGTACTGGCATAATATCTAATGGAAAAGAGAATAGATAGCTGGTTTACATGTATTTACAGAGAAACAGCCCAAGTGTGTCTCTTGTGTCAATGTATGAAATATAATCAGATATGGAGTCGTGGAGCCCCATCTTTTGAAATTGGAATCATTGAAGCATGGCTTTAAAATAAACAGCTGGGTTTGTGTTTCTGTTATTGGTTGAAAGGCTAGCATTTCTGTATCTAACCGCCAGTTGTCTTTACACAAAGGTCTGGGTACATTTCTCATTATCATTTTTCCTTCAAATACAGAAATAATACAGTTTCTTCACAGCTGGTTGATAAACCTGCTAATTATGCATGGCTCTGAGACAGAAGCCTGTTTGTTTCAGCCCTGGCTTCAAATACTACTTGAAATCTTTCAAATACTTTTTGAGCGTTTTGCTCTAGCCTGCCTAGAGTGCCAGATGGGTGGGGTTTACAGTTTTGGGTGTTCTATTGGTCCATTAGGTCAGGCAAGCACAGATGAAGTATTTTTTAAATGATTTAAAATAGTGTTTGAACCCAGGTCTAGTTGGTTGATGTTATTATGTCTGTTCCATTTGTCCTGCCCCTGCGATAAGCAGGGCTCAAGGCCTGAACACTCATGCATTTCCTAAGGGCTGAACACAGAGAGGTCACAAAGTGCCCAGTCAAGCATGAGTCTGGGTGATGTCACGCACACTCACTCACTCATATACACACAGACATAAATATATCTCTCTATCTCTCGATCTAGTTATCTATCTAGATATAGATATAGATCACACACACACCTACCTACCTACAGGACTGACTGTGTTTTGTAGGGAAGGGAGCAAGCTGACAGCTCTGCCTTTAAGATCCTGTGTGGCTCAGTTGGTGGAGCATGGTGCTTGCAACGCCAGGATAGTGGGTTCAATTCCCATGGGGGACCAGTAAGGAACAAAAATATCAACTACTGTAAGTTGCTCTGGATAAGAGTGTCTGCTAAATGACTAAAATGTAAGATACCATGTCAGATGTCTAGTGTCAAACCGCCAGACACATTTACTTTACATTTACGTCATTTAGCAGACGCTCTTATCCAGAGCGACTTACAGATTGGTGCATTCACCTTATATCACATAGTGGGCCAAGTTGACTCTCATCTGCAACAGGGCTGCTATTACTGCCTATCAAACCCAATGGGCCGGTCTGTCCTTCACAACATGGCTAAATGGATGGGAATGGCTGTGTCACTGTCCCTCTAGGTGTATGTGTTCATTTTTGGTTTATCGTGTGCTAAATTGCCTATTGGTCATGTGTGGCGCTGTGCCTTGTCTGCCCCAGCCTCTCTGTGGAATCTCCTCTCTTTCTGAACTCCTTCTCTTTAAAACCCTCTTAACCTCTTTACTCGCGTCTCACCCTGCCTTCTCTCCCTCCCTCCAGACAACCCAGGAAGAACCCTAGCTCCATCTCTCAGGACTCCTGGGTCAAGGTCTACCCGCCGGGCGAGGGCTTCCAGACGACCAAGGAGAACCCTCGCTACTCCAGCTACAAGGGCTCCAGGAACGGCTACCCGGGGATGAGCAGTGTGAATGCCCGCGTCTTGCTGGAGGCCCAGGAGCTGCTGAGGCAGGAGCAGAGACGCAGGGAGCAGAAGGCGAAAGGGAAGCAGCTACTCCTAGCACCCCCGCAGGAGCACCACGGGAACAACACCTACAACGCCACTCCTTCATACACTGCTCACAAGGACCCTGTGTCGCCTAAGGGCCCCTATAGACAGGACGTACCCCCCTCGCCATCCCAGCTGGCCAGGCTCAACAGGCTGCAGGGGCCCGAGAAGGGGAGGCCCTTCTACTCCTGAGGGGATAGGGGAAGGGAAGGGACAGGGCAGCCAAGAAGAGGCCACAGTTGGTGGCGACTACTTCAGGAGCTGATTAGCTATAGAATGGGGAGGCCCTTCTACTCCTGAGGGGATAGGGACAGAGTGGGCCAGAGGGGCCATAGTTGTGGAAGATGTGGACAATTTGAGTTAGGGAATGCACAGTGAGTGTTCGTATTAATGGCTTCCCCTGGATGTGACCTCTTAGTCCTCTGTTCAGTCCCAGTCAGTCCTGTTCCCTCCCACAGACTGTTGTTAAATGAGACTTTCAGTGCCTCTTGTATTCATGGTCATGATGCTTTCTGGGGTAGTAGTGGTGTTGTGGGATTCATAGACATCTGTCACCCTCACGCTCTGACAATCATACAGGCAAACAGATGTTTCAAACAATGGAGGTGTGTGTGTGTGTGTGTGTGTGTGTGTGTGTGTGTGTGAGAGAGACTTTCTTAATGTGTGTGTGCTTTATGCTAGTGTGGTGTGGACACTTACAAGGTCGCCTGGTTTTGTTAAACCATGGCTCCTACTTGACCTGCCCTCCCCTGGACATGAACCTCCCCATAGTTGGTACTACACTAACAAGTCAAAACAACAACGCTGAGCTCTCACTATTCTATTTCTCTGTTTTCATCCTTTTTTTCTTTACTTCAGTAGTCACCAGTGGGCTAGAGAAAACAGAGGGAGTGTGTAAAAGGAGGGGGAGCATAGCACTGGTTATTAATGAAGGACTCTCATAAATTATTCATGTGTGTGCCATCTCCATGGAGAGAGAGAGAGAGAGCGTCTCTGATCCACTCCCTGGCCTCTCTGCTCTGGGCACGGCTAATCTGGCCTGCCTGTCTCTGGCTTCCTCCTCTCCCTCACCACCACTTCCTCCTCCTCTTTCACCTCTCCTCCTCCCCCTCACCTCTTTCACCTCTCCTCTTCTTCCACCTCTCCTCCTCCCCCTCACCACCACTTCCCCTCTTCCCCCTTCCACTCCTAGTTCACCTCTCCTCCTCCCCCTCACGTCCTTTTCCAACTCTCCCCCGTCAACCATGCACTGAATTTTGCATCACAAGCTGCCTGCCACAGCCAGAGAACAGAACACAGCACCTAAAGGCTGTGGTGAAGTGGAGGGCCACGCCACAGTGTCTCTCCGCAGAGAGACAATCGGAGTACCGACGCAAAATTTAGGTTCAATCTTCCCTTGTTCATAAAAAATGAATAGTGTTTGAGTGGTAATTGCTTTCAGCTGCCGTATAGCGGAGGACTAGTGAGTCGCTCTCCTCTTGTAAATAATGGACCTTTAATGTAACGATGCTCTGATGTCTATGAAATGTACCAAATGGTGGAGATAAATTTCATCCGAACAAAGGAGAGCACAGAAAAGATAAAAAATATAATGACTGTGGTACGTACTCTGTGTGCCGCCTCGTGGTATACTATAACAGACGTGTCTGGCACCTCGCTGCTTTGGAGACGTGCTTCAGTGTTCTCCCTATGCCAATTACAGCCATACGAAATGCATTAGCTTCCATTTGTGAGTTAATACAGTGTCTGTGTCCCAAATGGGACCCTACTATCTACACAGTGCACTACGGGCCCTGGTCAAAAGTAGTGCATTAAATGAGGAATCGGCTGTTGAACACGTCTAACATGGAAATAAGACTGTGTGTTCTGTCGTCTGTACTCCAGTACCTTGCCAATGTCTGCAGTCTGGTTGGAATCTGTTGTATGGTGTCCATTGCTAGTCTAGTTCCAGACCTGTTTCTGCTATCTTGTTCATTTCTATGGTCATTATAGTTAACAAGGGTGTAGGCAGAAGTTCCCCTGGCTAAGTTGCTGATCTTATGTCAGTTTTTCATTTCCCCCCACTAAATGGTTAAGGATTGGGGGGAGGGGAAGCTGATCCTAAATCTGTACCTAGGGGAACATCACCCCAGAGTAGTAAATAAGACAGGGCAAATAGATCTGGGATCAGGTGGTCCATGGCTAAGTTGAGAGTTCAATAATAAGTGCCTGAGATGCCGTACACTTCCTGAATAGGGAAAACAATGACACAACACCATTACACCATGTGTTTTAACATAGTATTATAATCTCTACAGCACAGTATGTGTTTTGATTGTTTTGGGGCTGAAAAGCATTTGTTTTTTTTTACAGTGAGTTCAAATAAGCCTCTGCACAGCTGATCAGTGTATTTGTATCCTGTCTGTTTGACTTTGCCTTCTCAATGCTGTACGTATCATGATGCTTAAAGTATAAAGCTATTGTAAGCACAGTGCAATTGTTTTTCAGACTTTTACATGATATGTTTAGACATGTATACAGACACTTTTCCTGTACATATCACATTTAGAATAAAAGGAAGGCTGTTTCATCCTGTTTACAACTATGTCTGGGTTATCCTCCGTTTGTCATCCTCTCCTTTGAATAATGAACTGGCAGTGATATCAGGTTATTTCCTCGTTAGTAGCAGTGAGTCTGGTTTGATCCACTCTTGTATCTTTAATATGCTTTTGCCTTTTCTATCAATAGGTTATTGTAGTTCTAGCTTCACATATTTCATGTAAACAGGTGTGTGTGTGTGTGTGTGTGTGTGTGTGTGTGTGTGTGTGTGTGTGTGTGTGTGTGTGTGTGTGTGTGTGTGTGTGTGTGTGTGTGTGTGTGTGTGTGTGTGTGTGCGCGCTTGTGTCTGTATGCTTGTGTAAGTGTGCGTGCTTTAGTGCCTGCGTGTCGGTGTTTGTATAGTCAATGCAGTCAGAATGTTGTAGAATTTAAGGCTGATGTGTTTCCTGTTGTTAATTGCACTCACATTCCCATTGTCTCATACGGAGGTGTTAAATTACTCAGGCTACTGTGTCTGTTCCGAGGGTTAAAGTTGACGTTCTAAGCAAATACCATTAATCCGTTTCAGCTACCGAGGGGGGGGGCTCTCTTGAAAGGAATATGAGAGAGGAGGAAAAAAATATGTTGAAGGAAAGAAATCCTTTCATCTCATCCTGTTCTTTTATCTTCATAGCTTTGTCTGCTCTTTCATCAATTTATAAAAGAATGCCTCACAGAGAGAGAGGCGTCTCCCTATGCTGTTGGCAAAGCCTCCGGCCAGAGGAGGATTGTCTTTGATTTCTGATTCGTAGATAGTCAATGACCTTCAGGCGTTCCTCTATGGCACAACCAGAGGAACCAGAAATATGTATTATTGTGGAATGCGTGTCCGTTTGATCCCGTGCTCTGGATGTTTTACTGCTATGACTGACTTGGTGTTTAGTTTGAGTTAGGAAATGTGACACTCAACCATTCTTTTGCTTTCTTGCTGTGTCTTTTCAAACGCATGACTACTTGGTCGTTTTCACTTGGAACCAAATGGAAGCAAACGGGCCAAAACGGGGAGGGACCTTGTTGAATTTTTCCATAAAGAAACATTTGTTTTTGTTGCTTTCCATTGCACAACGTTTTTCTATGGTGTGCACTAACTGATATGACCCAGATGAAAGACAGCTGAATGAATGACGAGGGACCGTAAGATGCATAAAAAAAATGTATTACAGTTTCCAAACCTACAGTAGATTTTGCCCTTACACATTCTTGTCCATGATAGTAAAAACACATGTCCACATTCCTCTCAGAACAGCGTGTTGTTGCCGTAAGAGGCCTTTTCCTGAGTTCCAGCATTCCGGGCATCGCCCAACATCGCCATGCTGATGTGAAGGTCATCCAGGGTCACCGAGAGGTCAGTGTTCACCCTCAGCTGGTGCTCAGTTCACAGGATTCACAGCCTGCTTTGAGTTAACTACATACATACCATGCATTTAACACTGTGGCTATCACCTCTTCTCATTAGTATATAAATATATGTATGATATAAACGTGCATATATGGCGTGTATATGGTATAACGTTATTTAACACTGGTGTTCAGCTTGCAGCTCAGACTGGCATTGATTAACAGTGTTGACCTCTCCAGGACAGTTTCCATGGGATCAGTATGAAGATAGGAGGATAACGATCACAGGTCTTCATCTGCTTGCCTAGTGATGGAGAATTGGATACATTTTAGATGGGACATAAAATATGAAGAACACTGCGTCATGTAAGACAAGCGCTGATTAATTTTACGATAGTCTAGAATCCATATGTAAGGGAGCATCCAACGGGTCGATCTCAGTTTCTTGTTGTGTATTTGAGTTGTTTTCAGCCCAGGTTCACGCAGCAGCAGAAGTCTGGTGTGGACTGAGGGTAATAAGTGTTTGTACCCCAGCCAAGCCAGTGCTGCAATATCATTACTCATACTCTTAACAGCTAACTCTGAGCTTGTAATGCTCTCCTCTCTCCATAACTCCCAGCCACACCATGGATCACTTCCTCAAAGGCCTTTCTCTATGGAGAAATGAATAACAAACACTGGGCTTCGTAACCGCCAATTTCACTGTTGTCACGTCATCGTAGAGTTAGTGCGGTTCATTATACCCCATCATTCTATATTGAAACGCAATCAAGCTCATGAACACGTCAGACCTGTCTTCATATACTCTTCAAAATCATTTCAAATACTGTATCTGTCCTTGATTGTGCTTACCTGTTGCAATGGAACCAATAGAAAAGTCCAACATTGCAAACCCCTCCCACCTGGCACTCCAAGCAGAATAAAGCTATTTATTCAAAGTATTTGAACACCGGTCTGGAACACGTTTGGAGATCGGGTGGGTCGGTACAGTGAGGGGCTGTTCTGACTGAGGTGACACCTGTTTCTGCTTTCTTGCTGGTTTTCCTGTATTTCCGCTGTATTCTCTGGGATGGATGGAGTCTTAAAGGGTGTTTCGAGATGAAGCTGTGCTAATCAGAGAGAATCTGAAGCATAAATCCTGAAGGAGACAAAGGAATTCTCCCAAATGGCCCTCGATTGCCTATTATAGTGCTCTGATCAGAATAAGTGCACTATGGGCCCTGGTCAAAAGTAGTGCACGACATAGGCAATAGGGTGCTATTTGGGACTGAGACAAAGGAAACCAATAGGAGGAAGTCCCCCAGGTCTAATCTTAACCCTCTGCTGTTGGAGGAACCTCTGGTGGGGTTTTACTATGGATTAACATAGACCATGGTGTTGTCTACTTATCTAGCTACCTACCACACACAGACAGGTTGACAGACACCACAATCCTCAGCAAACACTGTTTCATCACATCCACATTGGTGCAGTTTTCCATGCTCTAAGGTAATCTCATGTCTGTGGCCTGTCATGGAACACCATTAAAAAGGATTGTGGCACTCCTTTGTGGAAGCGTTATATAAACAATCTCAGTATTTAGTTTGTACAGTATAGTTTGTAGCTACTGCTCTTGACTTGTGGGGAGTAAGAAAGGCAGCCTGGCAGCACTAGCCAAATACAGCAGGAGTCCTGACTCCGTAAGGCATTTATACTCCAAACAGAATTCACCCAGCTTCTCTCTTTCAAATGCACCCTGAAATGGCTCTAACATGCCTTATTCCCTCTGTTTAACCCCAGTTAGCCATAAAATCATTCTTTGCTGTCTGCTGGACAGATACTGGCTGGCATGTTCTCTCAGTGTTCAAAATATACCATATTCCCTACATAGTCCCTCTATATATCCTATTTGGGATGCCCATGTACACACCCAGGCAGTCTGGAGAGTTTGCGCCTATAAATAGTTTCCCTTCCAATAAATTACTAGTGTGTAAACTTACTGTAAAAGTTATGGTCATGCTCTCTGTGACGGATATATTTCATATGCAGGAAGTGGCTTCCCACTAGGCGCAAACTGGTTGAATCAACATTGTTTCAATGTACTTTGTCAATGTTTTGTGATATGTATTTTCTATGTAAAATCCACCAACATAAACTGTTGTTTTGTGGGTAAAATATCTACCACAGGATTATGATTACCAAATTTCAACAAACCTTGTATAAAATATGTTGAATTTGTACCTTTTAAAACAACGTCAGATCTTCAATGTTATATCCACTAGCAGAAAAAACAAACAATAGGCTGGGCAGCCCCTCCTAGAGAACTGATCTATCTACAGCTGTCCTTTGGTCTCTCATCCAGGGTTTTAACCAAGCCCTGCTTAGCTATGATATTTGTCACTGACTATTACCAATGTGCTATCATGAGAATCATTGTTAAGCAATCTCCGCTTAAAAACTAAATAGATGTACTGTTGCTTTTAAAGTCATTTCAAAGGGTAGGTTTAGCAAATTAAATGTGACCATACTTTATCACTCAAATATCATGCTGTTTAGGCCTAAATAGCATTTGCAAAGTCATCAACAGCTTTCAACCCAGGATTCAACTACAAATAGGCAATACATAGATGGGTATAGGGTTTCAAACTGGTTGATTTTACATTGAATGATATATAGTGATATTGAATTGTGTTTGGTTGTCAATGCAACCAAATATCAGTATTTGAAGGATGAAGGGCAGGGGGGAGAGTGTGAGGTAAGAGAGGGGGACACCCCAACACCTGTAGTGGGAGCTGCCCCCAGTGCATGACCATCTGGCTCTGTCTCTGGGATTGGACTGGGCTCTAATGGTCATAGATATTTGCAAGCATACACACACAAACACACTTTCTCTTGTTTTTGTTCTCTTTCTCCCTGTAATTTTAGGAGATCCAGATAATATATTTATTCTTCTGCTTTTATAGAGCATCTCCTTTACATCCAGGTGAATAACGAGTCTCTTCATTTCGTTTATGTGTAATGTCATATGCCCTGCCGTGCTACAGTCTGTCGATGAGTCGCTATTAAAGGTTCATATTCCCTTTGAGACAGTGGGAATATGGTACATTTCTACATTACAATGCATGTGTCCCAAAAGGCACCCTATTCCAGATTAAGCACACTACTTTTGACCAGGGCCCGTAGGGCTGAATGTTTATTAGAACCCCCTCTGGTGATGTTGCCTTTTTAATTACTCTGTATTGCCTATTGGCTGTACCTACAGGTGGGTCCATTTTGGCTCAAGCATTGCACAGTAACACAATCACAAAATGAGCCACTGGTACTGTTGTGGCTCTAGTTTCCCAGCATACTTCCCCCTCCTTTCTTGTTATTGACAGTGAGCTGCAGATGAGCCTGTTGCTGGGAGGAGAGAGGGAGTGGCACCCTATTCCCTATGTAGTGAATTATTTTGACTAGATCCCTATGAGTAAATGTCAAAAGTAATGCACTTCATAGGGAATAGGGTACCATTTGGGACGTAGCCTGGGTGAATGAAGATTAATGACACCACCAGGACTGTGTCTCCTGTTAATAATGCTTATTCATCACTGTCCCTGTCTGCCTCTGGATGCTGTAAACACACACACACACACACACACACACACACACACACACACACACACACACACACACACACACACACACACACATTTGTTTTACCCTTCTTGTGGGGACCAAACAATTGCTTCCCATTCTAAATCCTATTTTCCCTTACCCCTATGCCTAAAATAGCCTTTTTCCTTGTGGGGACCGGTCTAAATTGTCTCAAGGTATGAATGCTTATTGGGGAACAGTACCTTTAACAGTACGTGTTTGTATGATGATGTTCCTTCCATACACTTGTTTCAATTACGTCCTATGTGAATACTCTTATGTCCACTGTGTGTGTGTTTTAATGCATAATCCTATCAAAGAGTCTGATAGCTGAAGAGCACGTAAAATATATTTTATTTCATTTGAAAGCACTGCACAGTACACACAACCATATGCCTTAGCCAAGATAACAGAAAGACCATGAAAAAAGGAGCTACAATTTAAGAAATGAAAGGGACCTCTGTCCTCAAACTGCTGCTTGATAGAAACCCATTTCAGCTCTGGCATTTCTGCCCATAATGGCAAATAAAGACTGGAGAGTGTCCAAGATGGGGTCTCTAAATGAAAAAACGTGGAGGCTCTGACCCAGGGCCAAGGCCTGTCCATCTCTTCAGCCTAGTACAGCTGCTGACCAGGCCTGCGTACCAAAAGGCACCCCTACTCCCTACACAGTGCACTACTTTTGACCAACATCTTAACATTCAGATGTCCATATGGTCTGTAATGATGAAGATATTAGCATCGTATGATTTCATATTTCAGTGGATTGTGTACTGTTTTATTTGAGAAATAAGACATAGACATTAAAATTAGTCAGCATTTTAATGAAAATGACTGTCACGGTCGTCGTAATGGAGGGACCAAGGCGCAGCGGGTGTGTGAATACTCATTTTATTTAACACGAAAAAAAAAAAAAACGATGAACGGACGACAAACAGCCTTGTAGGCTCACACAGCAGTACAAAGAACAATCTCCCACAATCCCCAAAACAAACAAACTCCTAATTATAGGACCTTCAATCAGAGGCAAAAATAACCTGCTGCCTCCAATTGAAGGCCCCAATCCCAAATACTAAACATAGAAATAAACACCCTAGAAACAGACATAGAACTGTACAACATAGAACTAAACCAAAAAAAAACAGAAACATAAATAAAACGCCCCTCTACATAAACACACACTCAAAACCATATAACACAAATACCCCCTGCCACGTCCTGACCAAACTATAATAACAAATAACCCCTTTACTGGTCAGGACGTGACAATGACAATGTTATTACATGATACCATAGTACCCAACACGTCATGCTAGATCCAGCTACATTATCTCAGACATGATGCACCAGCATAGAGAAAGGAGCTCAATGGGAATATGAGTTAAAATGGTTAGTGTCATATTTGATCTAATTTTGTTTTATTAGCCACCGTAGTCAACTCAGTAACACTGGCCACTGTTTTCCAGGGGGTCCATGCTCTGGGATAAATCCCAACCATGGCCCAGTCAGCAGCCACATCCTTAGAGGATTTAGCTCAAACCTGGCTGGCTGCATCTCGAGGAGTCACCTGCTTCTATTTCACTGACTGACTGGCTTTAGGATTAGCCACCAGCGATAGGGGGGTGGTGGCTAGGAGAGGGGATGAGCTCAGTATACAAATCCTTCCTTCCAACTTATCAGTGACCACTGAGACCAAATTAAGCAAAAACACAAGAGCACATTGAGAAAGAGCTGTATGTTCCAGCAGCTAGCACCTCAGAGGATCCCATGCCTTGAGCTGTATGTTCCAGCAGCTAGCACCTCAGAGGATCCCATGCCTTGAGCTGTATGTTCCAGCAGCTAGCACCTCAGAGGATCCCATGTCTTGAGCTGTATGTTCCAGCAGCTAGCACCTCAGAGGATCCCATGCCTTGTCCATCCAGACTGAGGAAGATGGAGTTCATGTCCCAAATGACACCCTATTCCCTTTATAGTGCATTACTTGTCTCCTGAGCCCTATGGGCACAATGTAGGATAAAGGTGCCATTTGGAAGGCGGAGACTGTTAGTTCCATGCAGCGCTGGGCCCCTGGTCTGGTCTGATGCCAACAGCTGCTTCTCTCTGAGCCAGGCCCAGTTGTGGACTAGGAAGAAGACTGGTGGTGGCAGTGGGGGGTTATCAAAGGAAGGCAATGGAAATAAAATAAGAGGGCCAAATCAATTAGTGCCACAATCACTGCAGCCCAGGCCTGTGACAAATGTCCCTCTGATGCCATTGTTTTGTCCCAACTTGCAACCAATTCCCTATGTAGTGCTCTACTATTGACCAGAGCCCATATGTCCCTGGTCAAAAGAAATGCACTTTATAGGGAATAGGGTGCCATTGAGGACACTGAACATCCCAGGCCGTCTCATTGTGCTTGGGGCAGAACAGCTAGGGAACCAATGACTCCTTGAATGCATGAATTGTATGTAAATCGTAAGTAATTGTATTCTATCTTGTGCTTTTCAGCACCTGGTTCATGATGTATGAGAAGTCTCACAAAATGACTGGAATATAGATGTAGGATCTCAATCTGGTCACGCTTTTGACGCTGAGAATATTCCTGTACCGCAGGAAATGCACTAACTAATTTCACTGAAAACCCACAGTAACACATTATCAGTATTGCACTTTTCAGGTAGCATACTTTAGGCCAGCTAATAGCCTAACCACCAATCAAGCAACATTATGTACTAAATGACAATATAGGTAAAATTAAGATACTTCATCTGTAAGCATGAGGAAAACCAATGGTAAAATCTGTTGAATCTATATGGATAAAAGCATTACAAGTGAGGGAAATGATAATCTATGTATGTGTTATGAAGGGAAATGATTTATGGTAGGATGCCCTTCCTACTTATGTTTATTAACATGAAATATGTGCAGGGCAGGCAGTTCAACCGTTGTAATTTTAATGGGATTTCTATCATTTAACCCCATGTTAATGTGAGACAGTCACACATGTTGGTTCATTGTGTCTCCCTGACCTGGTGTCTGTGCCATCACCAGAACAATTACACATCTTCTGGTTCGACATGATTGTAAAATAGCTAATTATTGTGTCTACTGCCGGCATGCCAGCATTCAGATGAGCCAATTCAAAAGCAGCCATAAAGGAATGATGTTTCGGGAGCATTGTTGGTACATTCAATGAACATTCTGCACCACCATTCAACTGTATCTTTTGAAAGACATTCAGCTTTTCAATTCTCACACAGAGGCTCACAGTAGTTCAATTAGGTTTTATTCTATTTCCAATTCCATTCCCGCTCATGCTGAATTTACGAGATATGCATGTTTTCCAGAAAAAGGAATTCCACATAGTGGATTGTGGGAAGAATGTTCAAAGAGGGTTTAAATGGAGAATGTGGCATGATTATCGGACAGTTAAGGTTTGTTTCCTTTCATGTCCAGCCCAGTAAACAAAGCTGCCAAGCATCAGTGCCTTCTTAAATACTTGCGTATTTTCATTTTTATTTCACCATACCATTTTAAAGGCGCTCTCACTTAGCTAAGTGCTTCCGGTAACACCTTACTTGACACCCAGCATCATGACACATTATGACACGGTCATAACCATGTCCTAATATGTCATAACAGCTAACATATCTTGTCATAACCTGATATAATATGGTCATAACACTGTCATGACACATATATTTAGACCTGGCTGGTTATGACACCTACATAAGTGTAAAAACCCACAAAACCTACCACGGTAGTTATTTTATGGCTGCTTATGACACCTACATAAGAGTGTCAAAACTTGCAAAACTTACCACAAAACCACAAAATTGACCACAAACATTCCATTACACCATAGCCTACGTGTCAACAGTGTGTTTATGTTCCATAACGTTTTCTCAAATTGAACATATTCAATTATAATTGTAATTGCGCACACATTGATGTGACACCTGCACCTTTCCCAATGTTCTGCTGCTGATGACTGGGATGAAGGCAGGAGCAGATTTCAGGAGCAGGACAAGACACCCTCTTTTTGACTGATGACTGTTATAAGGGCATGTAAATGATAGGCCTATCTGTCTTATATGATTATGATGGTCCTGACAGTGTCATAAAGTGTATTTTCTTAGTCCAAGTAAAGTGACACAGGATGGTCATAATGCTTCATGGAGTGTATTTCCTACAAATTATTTAAAATATGATGAAAAAAAACATAACTGTAAAGAATTCATTACAACAAATGATTTAAGAAACAAACTTTCAAACTTAAGGAAACTTCTTGGCAGGGAAAAACTAGATTTCATAAATGTGGGTTTTGACTCTTATGTAGGTGTCATAACCAGCCATAAAATAATTCAATATATGTCACAACAGGTGTAAATATATGGATCATGACAGTGATAAGACAATATGACAAGTGTAATGACACTGGGTGTCAAGTCAAGTGTCACCGCACTTCCTTACGGAACTATGTGGAATTCATTCACCTAGTGCAGCGGTCTAAGGCACTGCATCTCAGTGCAAGGTGCGTCACTACAGTCCCTGGTTCAAATCCAGGCTGTATCACATCCGGACGTGATTGGGAGTCCCACAGGGCGGCGCACAATTGGCCCAGCATCGTCCGGGGTAGGCCGTCATTGTAAATAAGAATTTGTTCTTAACTGACTTACCTAGTTAAATAAAGGTTACATTTACAATAAATACAAAATACAGGAAATACAATTTCATGGTGTTGACATTGAAAAACTGTCAGTTCACACATAATATGATGAACATTAATTTCATTACAGTTTAGGCCTAATATGGATTCAGCAAATTACTACATTAGCAAAACAACCAGGCTCAAGCCTATCAAAAACAAGTTGGCCATTTTACTGCACTATGCCATGGAATATTACTGTGTTTTCCACTGACCTGCTTTACAGCACTCAGATGACGTGACAATGCCATGGTACGATAGATTTCCAAATGGCAGTGTGATCTCTGATGCTTTCTACCATGACCTTTTGTTTACATCTCGTTAAGTCCATGGAGTGTCAATACTATTGATTTCCTGCACATGTAACTATCCTCCGTCTCTCTACCATGGATCTGACTGCCTGTGTCCCAAATGACTCCCTATTCCCTATATCATGCACTACTTTTGACCAGAGCCCTATGGGCATATACTGGGTGCCATTTGGGATGTAACCTGTGTGTCTATTGACAGGCAGGCTGGTGCCTGACGGAACCCTGGATCCTTCCTTGGTCTGTTGGAACCCCAATGTCTTTGACTGGGCAGAAGAGGGTGCTTCTACACCTGTATTGCTTGCTGTTTGGGGTTTTAGGCTGGGTTTCTGTACAGCACTTTGAGACATCAGCTGATGTAAGAAGGGCTTTATAAATACATTTGATTTGATCTTTAAGATATGTGAAGAGAATGCAGTGGTGTGTGCTATCTGGTATGTAGAAATAACGAAGCAGTTGAAAACGTGTGTTCATGTCATTCCATCAGCCTTCAGAATATTGTCACAGGTTTCTAATAGTTACTAAACCTATTTATTTCCCGTTACATGTTCTAGGGTCCTGGGCCCCACCAACACAGACACCAGAGAGTCAGAGGTAAAGACAAAGTGACCATTTTTATTTTGAGTTGAATCGACAACTTAACATCTATTTTTAAATTGACACTTGCCAGAACACAATTCACAACTAAAGAAAAGCAATATTCTGTAACAACATTTTCAGAATTCAGTTGAAAACAATAGTGTGTTCAGAACCCACTATGTCGTTACTATTGTAATGTGTGTAGGTGACAGCCAATATCAAATTCTCCCCACCACTCAGTCAACACAGTTTTCCCACTGTTTCTGTTCCCTCTTTAATGCCACCTATTTAACATGCATCAGACGCTATTGTCCACGATGCCAATCTACCTTCAGCATAACACATCTCAGATACGTATGAAAAGGTGTGGAGTCTGTCTGAAATGACTGGCCTTTTGTCCTGTCTGAATAGCTGCAATTTTCCTTTTCAATCATCCCTCCATCACATTCAGAAAATGCCCATACAAAGAAGTCCTGCTATCATTCCTTCTGCAACGCCAGATGCATACTGATCAATAGTCGTATTCTCCCGTTCTGATTCTGATGAAAGCCATTGACGGCCAAAATGTCATGATTTTTGTTTGAATTCGATTTTTGTAAAGCATCACGATTTTAATTGTGAGAGTCGCGCCTATTCCTTTCAAATGCTCTTATGTCTCACGTTGGTTGAGCACCTTCTACTCTCCACTCGTTAGTTCTGCCCAGTCCTCGATTTTCCCTATTAAATGCTTAGACGGTAGTTACAGAGCATTCTATAATTTCCTCTTCTGTTAACTAAGATTATGAGGGGTTCATTGTGTCTTTATTGAGCGGAGAAGAAGTTGACCCCTGGGGTCACACACTCAGGCTCACAGAGGGAGATGTTACATCACGTCTGCGTCCCAAATGATGCCCTATTTCCAAAATAGTGCAGTACTTTTGACCAGAACTCTATGGGCCCTGGTCAAAAGTAGTACACTTTATAGGGAATAGGGTGACATTTGTGACACCACAGGCTCTCAGAGGGAGGTATTACATCATGTTTACTGAGGCTGGGAGGGCTGAGGCTCATCTCATCCCCGACCATATGTGCCAGTGTCCAGAGAGAACGACCTTGATCTTGACTGCGGACATTTCCCTTCCCCAGGGTCAGATATGAGCGGAGCCTCAGAACTCACATAAGATTAAGGGCAGTGGCCTCCGCTAGAGCCAAGGCCATTGGCTGACCTATGACCTGTGTGTGAACGTTCTCCCACGAGGGGAAAAAATCTAGGAGGGGAGAGACACAACTGCGTCTCTCTAACACCGGATATAAAATAATCTTTGGCTATGTTGGAAATGGTAGTGTAGTATATAGGGAATTGGGTGATATTCCCGACACAGAAAACCTCTGTGTTGTTTAGCTTTATTCCTCCTGTTTTGTTATATTAGTGTCTGTCCCCTTCACCACACTACACACAGTCAATGCTACAGTGTTACCAGCAAACAGAGAGGGGATTCAGAATCTCAAGGTCAAGATCAACTGCCTCCCATTCCGTCCATTCTGTCTACCTGTTGCTCGACTCGCTCCCCTAAAGGTGGGCACACTAAATCATCCATCCAATAATCCTGGAGAAGACTTATTAATTCCAACAGATTCTTTCCTTCCCTTATACATTCTTCCTCCTGGGCAATTCCATGGTAACGGAATTATACTGAGGCTCAGATTTATTTTAAAATGTATACCCTCAAAAAACATTGATTTCAAAGTTTAACATAACCATACAACTCTATGAGCAAGGACTACTTTTGAAGGTCCAATGCAGCTGTTTTTATCTCAATATAAAATCATTTCTGGGTATAAGTACTGTAGAAAAGGCCCATGGAGTTGGTGGAATAATCCTTTAATTCATTGCCACTTACTCAGCTGGGCCAGGGGCGCTTTAATTAGGTCAGGTGGAAATGTCCGACAGATCTCCTCTCCATAAAAGGAGGAAATCGCCATCGCCTGATCGCGCTGCTTTCTCTTCCTTCACTCTGTCTAAACCAGAAGTTCTGTGCGTCCATGAATCCACGTAAGTCCACCGAATCTGTTACCGTTCATCTGAACTATCTGTTGCGATCGGGCCATCAGTTGTTGTTTGGAGTTATTACCGCGGAGCGCGGCTTGGAGCGCACGCTTCAAACATATTGTGAAATGTGAATGGTCAATGATCACGGCCCTACGGATCATAATAGGCCATTTATGCAATCGATATGGTTAATATGTAATGAAATTACATGTACACATGAAGACACTTGAAAGGGTGAAATAAGAAAGTCATTGTTTGTTGAACTGATCGGCTCTGATATCCAACTAATGGCGATTATAGATTGAATAACCGATCACTGTATTATTCTTTCATGATTTATGATAAACAGTTATGAGCCTAAATTACTCACCGATGATTCCTATTGACTTATTAATGAACTGGATTGTTGAATTCCCTAAATGATGTTAATAATGAATGATTGTTATGATTTGATCTTTGTGATTATGAATTTGATTGGATACCTGTTATTCTGTTTCCTTTGTTATGCAGCACAGACTACCCAGTAAATATACCACTTTATGGTTAAAGGAATTCCTGCCTCAGTCTCATCCATTCCTCTGTCACCTGACCCGTGACCCGTGACCACCTGTTCACCCTCACTGTCAGTCATCCTACCTGTCCAGCTACCCACACAGATTCCACTAATCTTACAAGTACATTATACCCAGAAAAGGCACTACAGAGGGTAGTGCGTACGGCCCAGTACATCACCGGGGCCAAGCTTCCTGCCATCCAGGACCTCTATACCAGCTGTGTCAGAGGAAGGCCTTAAAAATTGTCAAAGACTCCAGCTACCCTAGTCACCCTCTCTGCTACCGCACAGCAAGCGGTACCGGAGTGCCAAGTCTAGGCTCCAACAGGATTCTAAACAGCTTCTACCCCCAAGCCATAAGACTCCTGAACAGCTAATCAAATGGCTACCCAGACTATTTACATTGCCCTCCCCCCTACGCTGCTGCTACACTCTGTTATCATCTATGCATAGCCACTTTAATAACTCTACCTACATGTACATAATTACCTCAATTACCTCGACACCAGTGCCCCCGCACATTGACACATTGACTCTGTTCCAGTATCCCCTGTATATAGCCCCGCTATTGTTATTTACTGCTGCTCTTTAATTATTTGTTATTTTCTCTTGCTTTTTGAGGGATTTTGTTAAAACTGCATTGTTGGTTAAGGGCTTATAAGTAAGCATTTTACTGTTGTATTTGCCGCATGTGACAAATACAATTTGATTTTTTTCCATTTAATATGGTCAAAAATAAAATACCTTCTTAGCAAAGGGCAATTTCTCAAGCAAGAATTTTGCTCGGGCTGTCTGGGAGTGGTCTGATTGGAGAGGGGAAAACTGAAAACTAGCTGTTATTGGCAGAGAGGTTTGGAACTCTCTTTCTTATTGGTCTATTAACTAATTTACTGTATGGTGATGTCACTATGGAAAGACAAAACTCCATCCCACCAAAACAGGCTGAAATTTTCAAACAGCTCCTACACTAAATGGGCATCATTTTCAGAATTTCACAGTATTATTCCAACCTCATAGTTTGGACATATACAGTGGGCTACAAAATTACTGCCACCCCTGACTGGCAATGCACAAACAAAACTTAAACAAATATAAACAATATAATTATAGAGACAAACTCAAAATACCAACATGTGAAAAATACTGTACTTTATTAATGTTTCAATGGAACCCAACAAAATCATTTAATGATTTAATTAAAAATCAATGTCTTCCAAATCAAGGTTTCACAATTAATGGCACCCTTAAATATTATTGTAAATAACATCTACCAAAATTAAACCAGGAATTAAATTCCACTTATTTAAGTTTATCTAAGTGTTAAGGAACTATTTTGAGACATTATGTCACTTTTTCACTAGGGTATAAAAATGAAGTAACACACATGCAATATCCTTTTGTCATCCAACACCATGAAGAAAACAAAAGAACTGGCAGTTCAAAAGAGACAGATGGTCGTAGACCTTCATAAATCTGGTAATGGCTACAAGAAGATCCACACATGATTGAATATACCACTGAGCACTGTCAGGGCAATTATTAAAAAATTCTAAAGATATGGAACAGTTGAAAACTTCACGGGTGGAGGACGCAAATGCATTTTGCTGAGTTTTAACATTGTTTCTTCAGCCAGGTGTGATAAGGCAAACTTGACCTCCACACACACACACACACACACACCTAGTCAATGTCCCTGCAATCTCCTTTAAGGTGGTGGGGTGAATGTGAAAGTGTGGATAATCGCTCGTCCTCAAGCCCCCCCCCCCCCCCCCCCCCCATTGGTTAGGGGTCAGGAGAAGTCCTGGTTGCCCTCAGCATTATTACCTGGACACTCTTTGATGTCCTGATCCATGGCTGTGTCCCTGATTTGAATGGTTAGCCGCTAGAGGATTAAAATATTTTTGGGGGTCCCAGGAGAACAATGTGGGGTCTATTGCAACATCACAAATGTCAATCACTCACTTTAGTGTTTGTTCTCATAAACACTGGAACTAGAACACTGAAACCTGAACTCATAATAACAATTAAAGTAGATGTTATGTAATGATTGGCTTGTGTCTGACTGGGAGGTATTCAAGGGAGTCAATGTTATTGGTTCGGGGTTAGGAGTTCACAGCAACTTTTAACAAGATGGCTAACAAAACAACACCTAGTCTGTGTATCTTTAAACTGAACATCCCTTGGCAGTGGATCCGGTAACACTTTATTTGGATTGTCCCAAGTAGATTGTAGATGGTTTGTAAATGTTCAGTAGATGTTCAATTGCTGTCAACAACATTTCAACTAACAATCCACTAACCCTTAAAGCTCAGACACACCAGAAGGGTTGTCAAACGTTTGCCTGACAGTACTTAGCACCTCCGAACAGTGTCGGCAGTCCATCTCTTTTGTGTTCACACAGCAAAGACCTTGGACATCGTCAGCAACTCAGCCTTGTTAAAATACTCCATATCAGAAGGTGGTAGTAGCGTTGTTTGTCAATGCATATTTGTGCATATTGCTTATGGTCTAGATTTCAAGCTATCTGTTGACTGCTGGCTGACTACTGTGTGCCAGATTCGCACGCTATCAAACACCTCAGATTGCCGGCGGCTGTATTTTCCAAACACAGCTATTTAATTTAGGTGGCAGGTATAAATCAGGCCTCCCAGGCTTCAGGGAGAAGGGTAAACGGGCTTTAAAGCCCGGCAGAAGTGTCAGACTGACCTGATGTGGAGCAGAACTCATTAGTTACACACCAGGCTAAGTTGCATGGCTGTATCTGGAATGATGACACCACACATGGTGCCATTCATATCGCAGCCTATGTGCATGGGGTGGTATAGAGATTATTGGATGAACGTGTGAGAAATAGTGTTCAGGGCGAGGGTTGCAAAATTCCAGTAACTTCTGGTTGCTTCCATTCAAATTAATTAAAATTGTATTTATTACATGCTTGGTAAACAACAGGTGTAGACTAACAGTGAAATGCTTTCTTAAGGGCCCTCCCAACAATGCAGAGTGAGAAAATGTTTTAATAATAGAAAAACAATAACAAAAGCAATAAATACATGAGAAACGACAACTTGGCTATATACACGGTACCAGTACCGAGTCGATGTACAAGGTAATTGACGTACTGTAGATATGTACATACAGTGCTTTCAGAAATTATTCATACCCCTTGACTTATTCCATATTTTCTTGTATTACAGCCTGAATTCAAAATTGATTAAACATATTTGTTTCCACCCATCTATACACAATACCCCATAAAGACTTTTTTCCACTACATAACCGGATTCCTGCCACAAGCTCTGGACCATCACACCGGATCATCGCAGCTAGCTAGCTGCTACCGAGTGGCTATTGCTACCGAGTGAAGACCCATCTGCTATCCCCGGCCCGCCAGCTTTCTGAACTCCCGCTCGCCTAGCGTAGTAACGACTACCGAACGGCTCCATGTTTCATCTATTGCTGCTCATTGGACCCTATGATCACTCGGCTGCACAGCTGATGCCTGCTGGACTGTATATTAACACGGTACTTCATTTTGTTTATCTGTCGGCCCCAGCCTCGAACTCAGGCCCTGTGTGTAGCTAACTGAGCCTCTCTGCCCATTCATTGCCATTTACCTGTTGTTGTTGTCTTAGTTGTTTACCCGTTGTTGTCCTAGCTCTCCCAATCAACACCTGCGATTGCTTTATGCCTCTCTCTAATGTCAATACGCCTTGGATACTGTTGTTTAGGGTAGCTCTCATTGTTTTATTTTACTGTGGAGCCCCCAGTCCCGCTCAACATGCCTCAGATAGCTCCTTTGTCCCACCCCCCACACATGCGGAGACCTCACCTAGCTTAACTGGTGCCTCCAGAGATGCAACCTCTCTCATCGTCACTCAATGCCTAGGTTTACCTCCACTGTACTCACACCCTACCATACCCTTGTCTGTACATTATGCCCTGAATCTACCCTACCACGCCCAGAAATCTGTTACTTTTATTCTCTGTTCCCAACGCACTAGACGACCAGTTCTTATAGCCTTTAGCTGCACCCTCATCCTACTCCTCCTCTGTTCCTCTGGTGATGTGGAGGTAAACCCAGGCCCTGCGTGTCCCCAGACGCTCTCATTTGTTGACTTCTGTAACTGTAAAAGCCTTGGGTTCATGCATGTTAACATCAGAAGCCTCCTCCCTAAGTTTGCTTTATTCACCGCTTTAGCACACTCCGTCAACCCTGATGTCCTAGCCGTGTCTGAATCCTGGCTTAGGAAGGCCACCAAAAACTCTGAAATTTCCATTCCCAATTACAACATTTTCCGTCAAGATAGAACTGCTAAAGGGGGCGGAGTTGCAATCTACTGTAGAGAGAGCCTGCAGAGTTCTGTCATACTATCCACGTCTATGCCTAAACAGTACGAGCTTTTACTTTAAAAAATCCATCTCTCCAGAAATAAGTCCCTCACTGTTGCCGCTTGGTATAGACACCCCTCACCTCCCAGCTGTGCACTGGTTACCATATGTGAAACGATTTGACCCCATCTATCTTCAGAGTTCGTACTGTTAGGTGACCTAAACTGGGATATGCTTAACACCCCTACAATCTAAGCTAGATGCCCTCAATCTCACACAAATTATCAATGAACCTACCAGGTTCAACCCCAAATCCGTAAACATGGTCACCCTCATAGATATCATCCTGACCAACTTGCCCTCTAAATACACCTCTGCTGTTTTCAACCAGGATCTCAGCGATCACTGCCTCATTGCCTGCGTCCACGGTCAAATGACCACCCCTCATCACTGTCAAAAGCTCCCTAAAACACTTCTGCGAGCAGGCCTTTCTAATCGACCTGGCCCGGGTATCCTGGAAGGATATTGACCTCATCCCGTCAGTTGAGGATGTCTGGTTGTTCTTTAAAAGTGCTTTCCTCACCATCTTAGATAAGCATGCCCCTTTCAAAAAATGTAGAACTAAGAACAGATATAGCCCTTGGTTCACTCCAGACTTGACTGCCCTTGACCAGCACAAAAACATCTTGTGGCGTACTGCACTGGCATCGAATAGTCCCCACAATATGCAACTTTCAGGGAAGTCAGGAAACATATATACACTCAGTTAGGGAAGCAAAGGCTAGCTTTCAAACAGAAATTTGCATCCTGCAGCACTAATTCCAAAAAGTTTTGGGACACTGTATATTCCACGGACAATAAGAGCACCTCCTCCCAGCTGCCCACTGCACTGAGGCTAGGAAACACTGTCACCACCGATAAATCCATGCTAATTTCAATAAGCATTTCTCTACGGCTAACCATGCTTTCTTTCTACCTGGCTACACCAACCCCGGCCAACCAACAGCTCTGCAACCCCCCGCAGCAACTGGCCCAAGCCCCCCCTCCCTGCTTATCCTTCACCCAAATCCAGACAGTTGATGTTCTGATAGAGCTGCAATATCTGGATCCCTACAAATCAGCTGGGCTAGACAATATGGACCCTCTCTTCCTAAAACTATCCACCGCCATTGTTGCAACGCCTATTACTAGTCTGTTCAACCTCTCTTTCGTATCGTCTGAGATTCCTAAAGATTGGAAAGCGAATGCAGTCATCCCCCTCATCAAAAGGGGAGACACTCTAGACAATATCATAACCGCCATCGATAAAAGATAGTACTGTGCAGCCGTCTTCATCGACCTGGCCAAGGCTGTCGACTCTGTCAATCACTGTATTCTTATCGGTAGGCTCAACAGCCTTGGTTTCTCTATTGACGGCCTCGCCTGGTTCACTATCTACTTCTCAGATAGAGTTCAGTGTGTCAAATCGGAGGGCCTGTTGTCCAGACCTCTGGCAGTCTCTATGGGGTGCCACGGTTCAATTCTCGGGCCGACTCTTTTCTCTGTATACATCAATTATGTCGCTCTTGCTGCGGTTGATTCTTAGAGCCACCTCTACGCAGACGACACCATTCTGTATACATCTGGCCCTTCTTTGGACACTGTGTTAACAAACCTCCAAACGAGCTTCAATGCCATACAACACTCCTTCTGTGGCCTCCAACTGCTCTTAAATGCTAGTAAAACGAAATGCATGCTCTTCAACCGATCGCTGCCCGCAACCGCCCGCCCGACTAGCATCACTACTCTGGACTATAAATACCTAGGTGTCTGGGATCACCTTCCAATTTCGCAACAAAGCCTCCTTCACTCATGCTGCCAAACATAACCTTGTAAAACTGACTATCCTTGGATGCAGTCTATCACAGTGCCATCCATTTTGTCACCAAAGCCCCATATACTACCCACCACTGAGACCTGTATGCTCTCGTTGGCTGGTCCTCGCTACATATTCGTCGCCAAACCTACTGGCTCCAGGTCATCAATAATCCTTTGCAAGGTAAAGCTCTGCCTTATCTCAGCTCACTGGTCACCATAGCAACACCCATCCATAGCACGCGCTCCAGCAGGTATATTTCACTGGTCATGCCCAAAGCCAACACCCCCTTTGGCCGCCTTTCCTTCCAGTTCTCTGCTGCCAGTGACTGGAACAAATTGCAAAAATCGCTGAAGCTGGAGTTTTACATCTCCCTCACTAACTTTAAGCATCAGCTGTCAGAGCAGCTTACCGATCGCTACAGCTGTACACAGCCCATCTGTAAATAGCCCATCCAACAAACTACCTACCTCATCCCATATTAGTTTTTTTCTGCTCTTTTGCACACCAGTATCTCTACATGCACGTCCTCATCTGCACATCTATCACTCCAGTGTTAATTGCTAATTTGTAATTACTTCGCCACTATGGCCTATTTATTGCCTTAAATCCTTACTTCATTTGCACACACTGTATACAGATTTTTCTATTGTGTTATTGACTGTACGTTTGTTTATCCCATGTGTAACTCTGCTGTTTTTGTTGTACTGCTTTTGCTTTATCTTGGCCAGGTCGCAGTTGTAAATGAGAACTTGTTCTCTACTGGCCTACCTGGTTAAATAAAGGTGAAATAAATAAAATATATATATATACAAAAATAAATGAAAAAGTGAAAACATGTTTTAAGAAATTTTAGCACATTTATTGAAAATGAAATACAGATATCTAATTTACATACAGTTGAAGTCGGAAGTTTACATACACTTAGGTTGGAGTCATTAAAACTTGTTTTTCAACCACTCCACAAATTTCTTGTTAGCAAACTGTAGCTTTGGCAAGTCGGTTAGGACATCTACTTTATGCATGACACAAGTAATTTTTCCAACAGTTGTTTACAGACAGATTATTTCACTTACAATTCACTGTATCACAATTCCAGTGGGTCAGACGTTTACATACACTAAGTTGACTGTGCCTTTAAACAGCTTGGGAAATTCCAGAAAAGGATGTCATGGCTTTAGAAGCTTCTGATAGGCTAATTGACATCATTTGAGTCTATTGGAGGTGTACCTGTGGATGTATTTCAAGGCCTACCTTCAAACTCAGTGCCTCTTTGCTTGACATCATGGGAAAATCAAAGGAAATCAGCCAAGACCTCAGAAAAAAATTGTAGACTTCCACAGGTCTGGTTCATCCTTGGGAGCAATTTCCAAACGCCTGAAGGTACCACGTTCATCTGCACAAACAATAGTACGCAAGTATATACACCATGGGACCACGCAGCCGTCATACCGCTCAGGAAGGAGATGCCTTCTGTCTCCTAGAGGTTAACGTACTTTGGTGCGAAAAGTGCAAATCAATCCCAGAACAACAGCAAAGGACCTTGTGAAGATGCTGGAGGACACAAGTACAAAATTATCTATATCCACAGTAAAACGAGTCCTATATCGACATAACCGTAATGGCTGCTCAGCAAGGAAGAAGCCACTGCTCCAAAACCGCCATAAAAAAGCCAGACTACGGTTTGCAACTGCACATGGGGACAAAGAGTGTACCTTTTGGAGAAATGTCCTCTGGTCTGATGTAACAAAAATAGAACTGTTTGGCCCTAATAACCATCATTATGTTTGGAGGTAAAAGGGGATGCTTTCAAGCCGAAGAACACCATCCCAACCGTGAAGCATGGGGGTGGCAGCACCGTGTTGTGAGGGTGCTTTGCTGCAGGAGGGACTGGTGCACTTCACAAAATAGATGGCATCATGAGGAAGGAAAATTATGTGGATATATTGAATCAACATCTCAAGACATCAGTCAGGAAGTTAAAGCTTGATTGCAAATTTCCAAAGTTTCAAACTTCCAAAGTTGTGGCAAAATGGCTTAAGGACAACAAAGTCAAGGTATTGGAGTGGCCATCACAAAGCCCTGACCTCAATTCTATAGAAAAATTGTGGGCAAAACTGAAAAAGCGTGTGCGAGCAAGGAAGCCTACAAACTTGACTCGCTTACACCGGCTCTGTCAGGAGGAATGGGCCAAAATTCACCTAACTTATTGTGGAAGGCTACCCGAAACATTTGACCCAGGTTTAACAATTTAATGGCAATGCTACCAAATACGAATTGAGTGTATGTAAACTTCTGAACCACTGGGAATGTGATGAAATAAATCATTCTATCTACTATCATTCTGACATTTCACATTCTTAAAATAACGTGGTGATCCTAACTGACCTAAAACAGGGAATTTGTACTTGGATTAAATGTCAAGAATTGTGAAAAAGTGAGTTGAAATGTATTTGATTAAGGTGTATGTAAACTTCTGACTTCAACTGTAAGTATTCACACCCCTGAGTCAATACATGTTAGAATCACATTTGGCAGAGATTACAGCTAAGAGTCTTTCTGGGTATGTCTCTAAAGGTTTTGCACACCTGGATTCTTTCTAAAATTCTTCAAGCTCTGTCAAGTTGCTAGACAGCCATTTTCAAGTATTTTCATAGATTTTAAAGCCAATTTACTGTAAGTCAAAACTGTAACTAGGCCAATCAGGAACATTCAATGTTGTTTTGGTAAGCAATACCATTGTGTATTTGGCCTTGCATTTTGGGTTATTGTCCTGCTGAAAGGTGAATTCACCTCCCAGTGTCTGGTGGACAGCAGACTAAACTAGGTTTTCCTCTAGGATTTTGCCTGTGCTTAGCTCCATTCTGTTTTGTTTTTTACTCTGAAAAACTCGCCAGTCCTTAACGATTACAAGCATACCCGTAACATGATGCAGCCACTACTATGCTTCAAAATATGGAGAGTGGTACTCAGTAATGTGTTGTATTGGATTTGGCCCAAACATAACACTTTGTATTCAGACCAAAAGTTAATTGCTTTGCAAATTTTTTGGCATTATTATTTTAGTGCCTTCTTGCAAACAGGATGCATGTTTTGGAATATTTGTTATTCTGTACAGGCTTCCTTTTCACTCTGTCAATTAGGTTAGTATTGTGGAGTAACTACAATGTTGTTGATCCATCCTCAGTTTTCTCCTATCACAGCCATTAACTGTTTTAAAGTCAACATTGGCCTTCAAAGTCACCATGGTGAAATCCCTGAGCGGTTTCCTTCCTCTCCAGCAACTGAGTTAGGAAGGACACCTGTATCTTTGTAGTGACTGGGTGTAACACCATCCAAAGTGTAATTAATAACTTCACCATGCTCAAAGGGATATTTAATGTCTGCTTTTTTATTTTTACCCATCTGTCAATAGGTGACCTTCTTTGCGAGGCATTGGAAAACCTCCCTGGTCTTTGTGGTTGAATCTGTGTTTGAAATTCACTGCTCGACTGATGGAGCTTACAGATACTTGTATGTGTGGGGTCGGTGATGTGGTAGTCATTCAAAAAACCCTCACAGCTGTAATCGCTGCCAAAGGTTATTCCAACATGTATTGGCTCGGGGGTTGAATACTTATCAAATCAAGATATATTAGTGTTTTGACATTAGAGTATTTTGTGTAGACCGTTGACAAAAAAACTTTAATCTCACTTTGTAACACAACCAAATGTGGAAAAAGTCAAGGGGTGTGAGTACTTTCTGAAGGCTCTGTATATGTCCCCACAGTATGTTATACCGAGTGACCGACTGAAAGGGAACGTACAGTAATGAATATAACTACTGTTCCCTGAAGGAGGGAACAGGGAATTACATATTTTGGCCCTGTGCCGTCAGGGGGTTTGGGTTCAATGAAGAGCAGTATTGAATTGAGAATATTAATGCAAACCCCGGTGTTAAAGCCAGGAAGGCGGCGCTTCCGAGGGCGGGCTCTGCATTCATTGGCAATTTGGGTGTGTTTCTAGTTTTTTTCCCGGTGAATGTGATTGGTCGTTGACTCCCCATTGTATGTTATTCCTCGTTCCCCCCTTCAGGGAACAGTAGTTATACTCATATTTGTACGTTTTCAAGAAATCCAGAGAATCCCCTATTCAGGTCAGCAACTTTCAGACTCTCAGAGAACCCTTAGTTTCTGAAAAAGACAGCACACTTGAACTTATAACTGCTTGCATGTTAAACAATCCTCATTTAGATTGTGACCTGCTGTTTTTGTCAACTTAATTAGGGACAACATCTGGAACAATCACAGGCAGCCACCACAAATGATTTGTCAGAATAAACCATTATAAACACAACCGATGGCCTCACTGCACTGCAATCAGTGCAGATTCTAGGTTTTAGAATACTCGATGTTAGAACATACTCAGTAACTGCTGTATGTGTGGGGGGAAAACATGACTGTGATAATGAAATACAGTGGTGATTGAAAAGCTGAAGCTCTTGTGCTGTGTCCCTCCATAGCTGAAGAGGCCTGGGTTAAGTCTCAATTGTCACCCGATTCCCTATATAGTGCACTACTTTTGGCCAAAGCACTATCGGCCTCTGGTCAAAAGTAGAGCTCTATGTAGGGCATAGAGTGCCATTTGGGACACAGGCCTGAAGTTGCAGTTAAGCCTATCATTTCCTGCATGGGGGTTCTGTTGCGGTCATCTGATGATTGATAACCAGGCAGCAGATGTTTCAGGAAGCAGACCATTGATGACAGTCCTTGAAGGAGGAGCACGATGATTTGGGTTCATCACCATCACACACCATCTACTGCACATCCACACGCACATACACACACGCAGACACACACAAGCACCATCTCGCCATCCATCACAGCAGTAAATAAGAGGCCTCGTTCTCAGGCCTTTCACAGAAACACACAGAACCGGTGATGATTAATTAAATTATAAGAAATAGATGATCAGAGACACTGATCTTACAATCTTATACGTCCAGAGGCAAGGATGATTGCGTTTGTAATTATGGACGACAACAAGACGCATTACATGTATTTTTTATGGAGTGAGGATGGTTTTACATCATGTATGTACGTCTGGGGCTTTGATTCAATCTCAAGATACCATATGAACTTGAAGCATAGATCGCTGCTGGAATTAAATGAAGCGAAATGGCTTAAAAAACGCACATGGAATAATTTTTGAGATAATGACATTGCATATGTAAAACTGCAACCTGATGGGAAAAGTTGCACTGATAAGCGAGCAGAGAGGATGGAGAGAGAGAGAGTGCCCAGGGAACTGGCAGTGTATTGTTGTTGTGCGTTTTTTCTTACCCACAGTCAGTTTGAGCTTCAGAAGCCTGTCTGCAGGGTAGAAACGCATTCAGCTCTGAAGGATTTGAGAAACAATGCAATCGTCCTGAATGTAAATTGGTTCAATGCATGGCATACAGATTGCTCCGAGTCTGAACACAGTCACATATAGTATTCGTTAGTTCAGAAAGCTTTCTCACTCTTTCACTCTCTTCTTTCTCTCTCAGATTTCAGATTTGATTTGCCCTTACGAAAACGGTATCAGCCCCGACAAAAATGTTAATTCAAAATAAAAATGTTAATTCATCCACATAATAATCCACATTTCCTGTCGCTGCAGGATTATTTTCCTGCTGTAGCAAACTGGCTCAAATTAAAATCCTGCGTCTGTAGCTAGCATTTATTTTCTCTGTTTCTCATTGGAGACCGTGTTCAGACCATAGAGGGAGAGAGGGGGAAAAGTTCACTATCTGCTTAACCAAATGTGTGTGTCTGTGTGTCGCATTCTGCCTAACCAAGTCTGACATCAAAAAGTCCCCTTCTTCAATGCAACCTTAACAGTAAATAACAGAATAATCAGATGTGGACTGGTGAAGACTTCCAGACGCTTCCCCATGTCTAAACCCTATGGAGGTGTGTAACGTGTGGGGCCTGGCCCGGCCATCCTAAAACCAGATGGTGGACATTTATAACTTTTGAGGAGGAATTCCATACCTACATGTAGGATACAATGCCTCTGGGAGCAAATCCCATCCCTATTCCTCGTTGGTTTAACGTCATTTCATTGAAATGACGTGGAAACAACATTGATTCAAGCAGTGTGTGCCCAGTGGGACTTGTATGATCATCCCACATTCTGTTGCTATTACATTTTATTAAGACTTTAGAATATTAGAAAAGTATAATGGACTTGAAAATGTTAGAAAGTATACTAATGGACTTTAGAAAGTTAGAAAGTATACTAATGGACTTTAGAAAGTATACTAATGGACTTTAGAAAGTATACTAATGGACTTTAGAATGTTAGAAAGTATACTAATGGACTTTAGAAAGTATACTAATGGACTTTAGAATGTTAAAGTATACTAATGGACTTTAGAATGTTAGAAAGTATACTAATGGACTTTAGAATGTTAGAAAGTATACTAATGGACTTTAGAATGTTAGAAAGTATACTAATGGACTTTAGAATGTTAAAGTATACTAATGGACTTTAGAAAGTATACTAATGGACTTTAGAATGTTAAAGTATACTAATGGACTTTAGAAAGTATACTAATGGACTTTAGAATGTTAAAGTATACTAATGGACTTTAGAATGTTAAAGTATACTAATGGACTTTAGAATGTTAAAGTATACTAATGGACTTTAGAATGTTAAAGTATACTAATGGACTTTAGAAAGTATACTAATGGACTTTAGAATGTTAAAGTATACTAATGGACTTTAGAATGTATACTAATGGACTTTAGAATGTTAAAGTATACTAATGGACTTTAGAAAGTAAACTAATGGACTTTAGAATGTTAGAAAGTATACTAATGGACTTTAGAATGTTAGAAAGTATACTAATGGACTTTAGAATGTTAAAGTATACTAATGGACTTTAGAAAGTATACTAATGGACTTTAGAAAGTATACTAATGGACTTTAGAATGTTAAAGTATACTAATGGACTTTAGAATGTTAGAAAGTATACTAATGGACTTTAGAAAGTATACTAATGGACTTTAGAATGTTAGAAAGTATACTAATGGACTTTAGAATGTTAGAAAGTATACTAATGGACTTTAGAAAGTATACTAATGGACTTTAGAATGTTAAAGTATACTAATGGACTTTAGAATGTTAAAGTATACTAATGGACTTTAGAATGTTAAAGTATACTAATGGACTTTAGAATGTTAGAAAGTATACTAATGGACTTTAGAAAGTATACTAAGGGACTTTAGAATGTTAAAGTATACTAATGGACTTTAGAATGTTAGAAAGTATACTAATGGACTTTAGAATGTTAGAAAGTATACTAATGGACTTTAGAAAGTATACTAATGGACTTTAGAATGTTAGAAAGTATACTAATGGACTTTAGAAAGTAAACTAATGGACTTTAGAATGTTAAAGTATACTAATGGACTTTAGAATGTTAAAGTATACTAATGGACTTTAGAATGTTAGAAAGTATATTAATGGACTTTAGAATGTTAGAAAGTATACTAATGGACTTTAGAAAGTATACTAATGGACTTTAGAATGTTAGAAAGTATACTAATGGACTTTAGAATGTTAGAAAGTATACTAATGGACTTTAGAAAGTAAACTAATGGACTTTAGAATGTTAGAAAGTATACTAATGGACTTTAGAAAGTAAACTCGCACTCCTTGACGTGCTACCAGGTGCATGGAGAGAAAGGTACACTGTACTAAATAAAAAATATAACTCCACCACTCCAGCAGTGTGCTAGAGGTTTTCTTATTTTATTGACGTTAGTATGTTACCCAGCATTTCATCCATAATTTACAGTAATAACCAGTTTGTTAATAACAAATAGCTATTGATTCCTATGTTGAGCACCTTACAAACTCTTTTGTCTTGCAATTACACTGCATTCTTGGTGGTCCATTTGGTTTGTTTGTTAATTACCTTGCAGGGAGATAAGGGAAGACATTTCATCCAAACAAGTTCATTAGCCAGGAGATTGCATCAGTGCAAATGAGGATAATGAAATAAACACTGTCCTAAAGTAATTGATTAGCAATTAAGCTATTAGAATTGAACAAATGGCATTGTTTTATGGTTTGTTGTTTGTTTTATAGCCCTTGCCTTCAGTCAATTACAAAAGTGCCCTCTTTGGCCTCATGGGTGGAATATTATTAATATTCTTCATTTCATAATGAATAAAGAGTTTGTTTTTTTACGACAAAAATCCGATGTTTCTATGCCAAACAGTTTTGTTATATTTCAGTCTATTTCAGTGATGTATATAAAGTGTAATATTGGGATGAAAACTCAAAATTGTGTACATTTCAACTCTATATCTGACATGGTACAGGTGTCTTCTTTTTTCAAGCCCATAACTATGTGTGTGAGTTGTATACTTTTGAATCAAAGTCAATTTGTTTAAGACCACCAAGAAACACTCTGTGACCCTGATTCAGCCCACTGCAGTAAAAGGTTTATGTTGTGCAATATTGCAATACATGCGAAGACTACAGTACCATGGATGTGTTTTTACTGTAGCACACATACCAACGTTTTTAGGACACAGTACTTCACCAGTAATAAGAAAGGAAGTACAATATGGATATCATCATCTCAATAGATACAATCCTGACTCTGTGTACATACAACATTAAATCTTCCTGCATCTGAGAGAACACTATTTACAATTTTTGTATAAGTTAAGGGTTACTTTTCAGGAGGTTTATTGTTCCATTCGTTGCTGTTAGTGAAATGTGTATATATTTTAAACCTAGCAGAGAAATGTGTATACTTTAAATGACACAGATCCATTCATTCTGAGATGCTCCACATTCCATTGTTATCTTCGTTTTCTCACGGAATAATTGAGATCAGCAGTATAACTTGACTTGTACTCAAAAACACCATACAGATATGGCAAAAAATATATTTCTGGTGTGTGTGTCTACTGGGTCCACCTGGTCCTTTCTCTGAGAGGGGAGGCCCAGGCAGGCCCTGTATGCCTGATGGATGGAGGGCTGAGGGGTTTATAGTCATTGTGACAGAGGAACTACATGTCTAGTTTATCTCCTCCACCAACATTCATCTAAACACACACACACACACACACACACACACACACACACACACACACACACACACACACACACACACACAATGTACTGTGTCTGGGCCTAGCCAGATAATATAATTAACCCACAGCCCTTTTGTTTCTCTCCACCACTGCCCAGCCCCTGTATCAACGCAGAACAACCATTTGAAAGAGGATCTCTCATTTCCATCCTTAACAATGGTCTGATAGTGTGATCATGTGCCTAAGTGACGGATTCAATCCAGCTTGGTAAAATAGAAAGGCGATGAAGTGGCAGCATCATTAGCTATTATGGCTTCATTTAGTCCCACTTAATTGTTTTAATCATTGGCAAACAGTCTCTGATAGAAAGTATTTGTAAGGATTTATAAGGCATCATGTTTGAAGTGTTTGAATGGGCATACAAACAATCAAGCTTCAGACAAAAGGATGGTCTATATGAAAAAATAATTGGATTGAGAAAATACTGCTCGGAGTGGTTGTGAACTGAAATAGCAACGTGTTTTCACACAATAACACTAAACATGCATGCACTAGGGATAGCAAGTCAAGCTCATTATGTTGAGCAAAAGTCCCCTTTGACTGCCTTGGATGGTGGCAGTAGTGTTTGGCCAGCGTATGCTGCATGATGTCATGGCTCAAGGTCTGTGTCATTACTGGAACACTGAGTCACCTTTGCCCGAGCACAAGATGTTGCAGAAGGACTCATCACTTGTCATATTGTATCAGAAGAATACTCCAAATACAGCCAAGCTGTTAGACTTTGATTCACATTTACGCGACGATGTCAAATGAATGAGCTCAGGCTGTGTGAGCTAACCCCAAATACAGTAAATATAAAAGTAAAGGACTTGGCAAAAACAGAATAATTACATTGAAAAAACTTGGGCAAACTTTCCTGGTGTTCAAGGTCTATATTGGAGGCTTTTAAGTAACTTCAGGACAAGCTGTACTTTGTGATTAATGACTCTACTTTGTGAGGCTCTCTATGGAACAAATAACCATCATAGCAAGAGGCAAGCAGTCTACAGTAAATGCTGTGAATTGTGCTTCACAGGGCTGAAAGTGAACCAGGGGTCCCAAGAGGTTTGCCTAATGGGAATAGGATGGTAAGGTCACAGCATAGAGTAGACATGAATTGCAGTATGTATTATGTGTATGACAGCTACTCTGCTTTGTATTGTAGGTCCATTGTGATCCACTCAATGAAATATCCTCTTAGGCGCCTGAAAAGATTTGGCTCAGTCATGACCATACGCTGAGATGCACCTGAGCCCAGGGAGGCCTATCTCTCTGAATGAAAAGTGGGTGTTCGCATCTATTGAAATACAGAGAAGCCATTTTGGATCTGGTTAAGCATGTGTGTATGGGGTAGATGAGGCAGTATAGAGCCCCACAGTGGAGGTGTCATTATACCCATAAAACCTTGCGGTCAAACAGGGAAATGGTTCCAATCGTTTTTCCTCCATTCATCTTTCCCATAGTGAACTTTAGTGTTTCGTGTAGGCTTATCCTGTTGTGACGTTGTAATAACCATGTAAATCTCTCTCGGACAAGGTGACTTGTATTAATATATTGGGCTCTATTTATTCTCAGATTAAAAAATTATAATCAGCATAAAATCCCTGCAATTTCCTGCACGTAATCTGTAGCTGGCACCTATGCTAATAGGTACATTTAAAGAAATTATTAATCCAGAGATTCTTACCTTTGACTCAATTTGGCTGTCTTGTCCAGTTCATCATGGTTTTTGTAGTTCTTTGTGATAGCCACATAAGCAGCTAATTAGCATTTCATTTGTTGAGGATAAATACAGGCAACTATATTGATAAAAGCCACCTTGTCCGAAAGGGATTGACACGGTTATCAAAACGCCACGCCAAGGAAAGCCTTCACAAAACACAGCCCTTATTTTAAGTGTTTCTAAAATCACCTATGGGAAATATTTATGGTGGAAAAATATAATGTTATTGGAACCATTTCCCTTTTTTACCTCTAGGTTTTATGGGTATTATGACTCATACTGTGGTACTCTATACTGTCTGACTGGAATAGAGAAACTAAGGGAGGCTGTTTGACACTTCCCCACCTGTGGTGCTGTGCATGGACTCCCATCCAACCGCTGCATAAAAACCTCATCTGAATCCTGCTGCAGCCAAGGCCCATTTGATTAGGTCTGCATCTGCGTCCCAAATGGCACCCAATCCCTATTTAGTGCACTACTTTTGATCAGGGTCCATAGGCTTCTGGTCAAAAGTAGTGCACTACCTGTATATTGGGATTAGGGTGGTATATTGGGATTAGGGTGCCATTTGGGGGTGCAGACGAGTTGCTGAATGTCCCCACTTTCATTTGTCCATCAAATCAAATGCTATTTGTCACATGCTTGGTAAACAACAGGTGTAGACTAACAGTGAAATGCTTACTTACGGGACCTTCCCAACAACGCAGAGATAAAGTAAATAGAGAAATAATAGAAAAGTAAAAACACATTAATACAAAGTAATATTAAATACACAATGAGTAACGACATCTTGGCTATATACACAGAGCACCGAAGTCGATGTACAGGGGTATGAGGTAATTGAGGTAGATACAAAAGTATGTGGACACCCCTTCAAATTAGTGGATTCGGCTATTTCAGCCACACCCATTGCTGAAAGGTGTATAAAATCGAGCACACAGCCATGCAATCTCCATAAACAAACATTGGCAGTAGAATGGCCTTACGAAAGAGCTCAGTGACTTTCAATGTGGCACCGTCATACGATTGTCACCTGTCAGTTCGTCAAATTTCTACCCTGCCAGAGCTGCCCTGATCAACTGTAAATGCTGTTATTGTGAAGTAGAAACGTCTAGGAGAAACAATGACTCAGCCGCGAAGTGGTAGGCCACACAAGCGAGACTGCCGAGTCCTGAGGCGCGTACCGTGTAAAAATTCTCCGTCTTCGGTTGCAACACTCACTACCGAGTTCCAAACTGCCTCTAGAAGCAGCATCAGCACAAGAACTGTTCGTTGGGAGCTTCATGAAATGGGTTTCCATGGCTGAGCAGCCACACTCAAGCCTAAGATCACCCTGCGCAATGCCAAGTGTCAGCTGGAGTGGTGTAAAGCTCGTCGCGATTGGACTTTGGAGCAGTTGAAACGGGTTCTCTGGAGTTATGAATAACGCTTCACCGTCTGACAGACGAATCTGGATTTGGCGGATGCCAGGAGAACGCTACCTGCCCGAATGCATAGTGCCAACTGTACAGTTTGGTGGAGGAGGAATAATGGTCTGGGGCTGTTTTTCATGTTCTTGGTCCATACAGAAATGGTTTGTTGAGATCGGTGTGGAAGAACTTGACTGGCCTGCAGAGAGCCCTGACCTCCCCAACGAACACCTTTGGGATGAATTGGAACTCCGACTGTGAGCCAGGCCTAATCGCCCAACATCAGTGGCCAACCTCACTCTTGTGGCTGAATGGAAGCAAGTGCCCGCAGCAATGTTACAACATCTAGTGGAAAGCCTTCCCAGAAGAGCAGAGGCTATTATAGCTGCAAAGGGGGGACCAACTCCATATTAATGCCCATGATTTTGGAATGAGATGTTCGACAAGCAGGTGTCCACATACTTTTGTGTATGTACATATAGGTTGGGATAAAGCGACAGATAGTAGCAGCAGCCACGGAATTGTGGCTGAATGACAACATGGATATTCAGCTAGCGGGATATACGCTGTACCGGCAAGATAGAACAGCACACTCCGGTAAGACAGGGGGGCGGTCTGTGCATATTTGTAAACAACAGCTGGTGAAAGAAATCTAAGGAAGTCTCTAGTTTTGCTCGCCTGAAGAAGAGTATATTGTGATAAATTGCAGGCCACACTACTTGCCTAGAGTGCTTCCAGCTATACTTTTCGTGGCTGTATATTTACCACCACAGACAGATGCTGGCACTAAGACCGCACTCAGTCAGCTGTATAAGGAAATAAGCAAACAGGAAAACACTCACCCAGAGGCGGCACTCCTAGTGGCTGGAAACTTTAATGCAGGGAAACTGAAATCAGTTCTACCAAATTTCTATCAACATGTTAAATGTGCAACCAGAGGGAAAACAATTCTAGATCACCTGTACTCCACTAAGCTAAGGAGCGACTTACAGTAGTGAATGCTTACATTTCATTTCATGCATTTTTTTTGGTATTTTTTTGTTGTTGTACTGACCCCCCGTGGGAATCGAACCCACAACCCTGGCGTTGCACACACCATACTGGTGTGCAAACACCATGCTCTACCAACTGAGCCACAGCCTGACTAACCGGTGTCTGTATGTAGCCTCGCTACTTTTATAGCCTCGCTACTGTATATAGCCTGTCTTTTTATTGTTGTTTTATTTCTTTACTTACCTATTGTTCACCAACTGAGCCACAGCCATTGATGACTTGGATGGCTGGAGTCTTTCACAATTTTTATGGCCGTCCTCTGACACCGCCTGGTATAGAGGTCCTCGGTGGCAGGGAGCTCGGCCTCAGTGGTGTACTGGGCCGTATGCACTACCCTTTGTTTTTTTGAATGAGAACACATTCTCATTTACAACAACGACCTGGGGAATAGTTACAGGGGAGAGGAGGGGAATGAATGAGTCAATTAGTAGTGCCTTGTGGTCAGATGCCAAGCAATTGCCATACCAAGCGAGGATGCAGCCTGTTAAAATGCTCTTAATGGTGCAGCAGTATAACCGTTTGAGGATCTGAGGGCCCATGCGGCCATGCCAAATCTTTTCAGCCTCCTGAGGGAGAAGAGGCCTTGTCGTGCCCTCTTCCTGACTGTGTTGGTCTGTTTGGACCAGAATAGATCCTTAGTGATGTGGACACTGAGGAACTTCAAGCTCTCGACCCGCTCCACTACAGCTATGGCAATGAAAATGGGGGACTGCTCGGCCCACCGTTTCCTGTAGTTCACGATCATCATGCAACAGAATGCACAGTAGGAGGCTGATGGAATCAGTGTGGTTGAACATTAAATTGCAGTAAGAGAAAACACTCAAATAGAATTTGCTAGAAATATAATAATAATAATATAATATGCCATTTAGCAGACACTTATCAAAAGCAACTTAAAGTAGTGTGTGACATGCATTTAGAAATCTAGAATACATACCTCAGATTCACCATTTAAGATGCAAAGTGTTACTGTTGTTACTTTTAAACGCTAGATTACAATCCCTTTTGAGAGCCTGACATGTTGATAGTGTGTGTTTCCATGACAACAGCTACTTTCCATGGTCTGGAATATGAATATTGACAGAAGGTTATGGGTTGAAGGCGTTGACTTTTACTCTCCCTGGGTGTAAATAAGACAAATAGTAAGGCGCTTGGCAAGAACACATGTAATATATTCTCTACCCTGTCATAAGGCTCCATGCCCATGGCTGGTTTACCTTGAGATGAAAAAGATAATGATCAAAGTATTTTAATTGCTCTCTCTTTTCCCTGATCCAAGCATATGGCACATTGATGCTGCAGTTAATGTGGTCTCCCAGGCGAGAGATGTCTTCTGAATGCTCCGTACACACTAACTAATGAGCACGTCTGTGATAGATTACAGCGAGTGAACTCTCAAGGGGGTGATAAAGAAAGACTTACTTAAATAGGACACACTGTGTCTAGTTCTACTATCTATCCATCTACTTCAATATACCCACTGACTGAATGCATGGGATTCTCCTTTAGAGAGATGATGCAAGGTCAAATCATGACAAAAGATCTATGTGATGTACAGTAACATCAAAGTTAAAGCATACTGTAATGGAGGCAGACAAACATGAACTGTATTTTTGTCTCTTACAAAAGAGAAAGCTGTGAGTCCTCCAGTGAGGAACACAGCAGAGCCGAGCATCATGAGTGTGAGAATGATGAAGGTACCAGATTGTGTGATGTACAGCTGAGAGCCCAGCCTGTACGGCCTCTCTGTGATGTGCAATCTGTTACCTGGGTTTGCCCTTCAAACCTTTCACACGCTGGAAGACACAGAGTAACACTGTTTGATGCTGCAGGTTTTCCACCTTTGATTTTCAAGAAGCATATTTCCCGACGCTTCACAACACAAAGGCTAAATCGGATGAAACACAGGAGTTGGTATGACGACATGGATGGGTTGATTCGTTCCTATTGTTTATGAAAAGGCGTGGATGCCCAAATTAGCTTGACGCTAATTCAGAAGACAAGCTGTTAATTTATCCCATGCAGCAAACTAAACCAATGGCTTCTTTCACATGGTTCCACATGGCAATACACCAAGCCATAACATTAGCTGACTAATTGCCTCATGAATTCCCGTCTGGGTGAGTGAGTGTAGCCACAGTGTAATGCCTAGTGACTAAGCTGATTTAAACCAATAAAGAGGCACTAGGACTCTAATGAACAAGCTCAACAAGTGATGATTCATCTGTATGACACTGGCCATTTTCACACCTCCTCCCATTCAGGCATGAACCTTAGCATCAGGCAGTGTTATGACTGATGACTGACCACCAGGTTAGAATTTTGTCACCCAACTCACTTTTACTCTATGCTTGTGTGTACCGCATGCTGTGTGGCTGTGTGGGGTAAACCTCTGAGGTGTCGGTAGTTGGGACTGTCGTTCAGACGCAGGTGTATTGAAATTCAGCTTTAGAAGCACTGCTGTGGGAAGAGATGCATGTCCCTCCACCAAACCCCACCCCAGCTACCATGAGAACCCTGCCCCATCTCCCATGTTGGCCAGTCAATAGTGGGTGAGTCATGGCACATTTAGCTTGTTGAAGATCAAATGTCTCTCACATTGGAATCCATTAGTACATGGGACAGTGGCTATTTTGTGAAGACATTGATTAATAAATACGTTTTGTTGAATCAATTTAATAGGATCTCTACGGTATCACCAATGTCTTCTTTTCCACACAGTCAATTGTAACTGTGATCTAGTGCCAACTGTAGCAATTAGCCACACACCAAAAATACTGTAATGCTAAAACTTGATTCAGACACAACAATTTGCTACATTATTTCACGTTTTTTTGTGTTCATTAAATAAATGTGTAGCGCTGATGAATTGGTTCCTTTGTATTTTAAATTGCAGTTAGTTGATTTCAAACTGCATTGCAATGCTTAAACAGATTATGCAAATGTTTTGTGCTGCTGCCTTTATGTTAATACCTGGAATAAAGTGAGGATTTACTTCTATGGAGGTTAGAGTGGATCTAAGTTGTTTATGTGCACCTTCTTTGCACATTACATTATCATAGCATAGTGCTCTGCTGCCTCTTACTCTAACTAATCCTAAAGACTAATCCTGTTGTAAACCATTAGTATTTTAAAGATGCACTACGCAGAAATCGATCTGCCATTTCCTGGTCGCTCAAATTAGAATAGTTTGCCTATTTTCGGTTTATGTGAAAAAACAGGAAAGTATTGTGTAGAGAATCATTGTACCATATAAACTCCTGTGAAATATACTTTCCACAACTAAAAATATTGTATTTTCAGCTGTTTGAAGCTGGTGTACAAAAGGAAAAGACAAAAAAAAACACACTATGAGAATGACAGATCTATAATACTACATTGCTATGTGAATTTGGTCGGGTAACCCAAAAAGTTACATATTGCAGCTTTAACTCTTATATCTGTTGGTCTGAAATGACATGTTTAAAAAAAAAAAATCTTACTACTTTCCACAAGTTCTCTATTTAATTCCTGCATGGCTGCCTGCATGTGATTTCTTCCAATTGAAGATGTGGATCTAACCAATCTCCCTGGTTAGACATCAAAGAACTCTATTTATCATTCAGATGTTTTCCCGCAGAGTTGGTGATGCTTGTCACTTTATAATTTATTTATTTATTTATAGTACTTTATTGCTAGTTATATGTACATACAGTTGAAGTCAGAAGTTTACATACACCTTAGCCAAATACATTTAAACTCAGTTTTCACCATTCCTGACAATCCCAGTAGAAATTCCCTGTCTTAGGTCAGTTATGATCACCGCTTTATTTTAAGAATGTGAAATGTCAGAATAATAGTAGAGAGAATGATTTATTTCAGCTTTTATTTCTTTCATCACATTCCCAGTGGGTCAGAAGTTTACATACACTCAATTAGTATTTGGTAGCATTGCCTTTAAATAGTTTAACTTGGGTCAAACTTTTCGGGTAGCCTTCCACAAGCTTCCCACAATCATTTTGGTACATTTTGGCCCATTCCTCCTGACAGAGCTGGTGTAACTGAGTCAGGTTTGTAGGCCTCCTTGCTCGCACATGCTTTTTCAGTTCTGCCCACAAATGTTCTATGGAATTGAGGTCAGGGCTTTGTGATGGCCACTCCAATACCTTGACTTTGTTGTCCTTAAGCCATTTTGCCACAACTTTGGAAGAATGCTTAGGGTCATTGTCCATTTGGAAGACCCATTTGCGATCAAGCTTTAACCTGTCTGGGCTAGCGGGCAGTATTTTCACGGCCGGATGAAAAACGTACCCAATTTAAACAGGTTACTACTCTGGCTCAGAAACTAGAATATGCATATTATTAGTAGACTTGGATAGAAAACACTCAGAAGTTTCTAAAACTGTTTGTATGGTGTCTGTGAGTATAACAGAACTCATATGGCAGGCGAAAAACTCAACCAGGAAGTGGAGGATCTGAGAATAGTAGTTAAGAAACTACAGTATCCGTGGGGTTACGTTGCACTTCCTAAGGCTTCCATTGGCTGTCTAAAGCCTTCAGAATGTGGTTTGAACATTCTCCTGTCGCTGGGCAGATAATAGGAGCTCAGTTTCTGAGTGGACTGCCTGGCAACAAAGGGATTGGATATGCGCGGTCACGCTGTTCCTTCTATTTCTCCATGAATGAATACGCTATTGTCCGGTTGGAATATTATCGCAATTTTACTTTAAAAATACCATAAAGATTGATTTTAAACAGCGTTTGACATGCTTCTAAGTACGGTAATGGAACATTTTGACTTTTCATCTCTGGTTCCGCGCTCGCGCGTTATGCATTTGGATAAGTGATCTGTACGCACGAACAAAACGGAGGTATTTGGACATAAATATGGATTATTTGGAACAAAAACAACATTCCTTGTGGAAGTAGCAGTCCTGGGAGTGCATTCTGACGAAGATCAGCAAAGGTAAGAGAATATTTCTAATACTAATTCTGAGTTTAGGTTGCCCTGAACTTGGCGGGTGTCTGTATAGCTCACCGTGATGGCTGAGCTATGTACTCAGAATATTGAAAAATGTGCTTTCTCCGTAAAGCTATTTTAAAATCTGACACAGCGGTTGCATCCAGGGGTAGTCTATCTATAATTCTTTAAATAATTGTTATATATTTTGTCAACGTTTATGATGAGTATTTTTGTAAATTGATGTGCACATTCACCGGACGTTTTGGTGGGAATACATTTTCTGAACATCACGCGCCAATGTAAAATGTTGATTTGGATATAAATATGAACTTTATCGAACAAAACATACATGTATTATGTAACATAATGTCCTAGGAGTGTCATCTGATGAAGATTGTCAAAGGTTGGTGCTTCATTTAGCTGTGTTTTGGGTTTTATTGACACATGTCCTTGCTTGGAAAATGGCTGTGTGATTATTTTTGTCTATGTACTCTCCTAACATAATCTTATGTTTTGCTTTCGCTGTTAAAGCCTTTTTGAAATTGGACAATGTGGTTACATCAAGGAGATGTGTATCTTTAAAATGGTGTAAAATAGTTGTATGTTTGAGAAAGTTGAATTATGACATTTTGTTGTTTTTGAATTTGCCGCCCTGATATTTCACTGGCTGTGTCCCGCAGGTGGGACGCTAGCGTCCCACCTAGCCCATAGAAGTTAACTTCCTGACTGATGTCTTGAAATGTTGCTTCAATATATCCACATAATTTTCCTGCCTCATGATGCCATCTATTTTGTGAAGTGCACCAGTCCCTCCTGCAGCAAAGCACCCCCACAACATGATGCTGCCACCCCCATGCTTCACGGTTAGGATGGTGTTCTTCAGCTTGCAAGCCTCCCCCTTTTTCCTCCAAACATAACGATGGTCATTAGGGCCAAACAGTTCTATTTTTGTTTCATCAGACCAGAGGACATTTCTCCAAAAAGTACGATCTTTGTCCCCATGTGCAGTTGCAAACCGAAGTCTGGCTTTTTTATGGCGGTTTTGGAGCAGTGGCTTCTTCCTTGCTGAGCGGTCTATCAGCTTAAGTTGATATAGGACTCATTTTACTGTGGATATAGATACTTTTGTACCTGTTTCCTTCAGCACCTTCACAAGGTCCTTTGCTGCTGTTCTGGGATTGATTTTCACTTTTCGCACCAAAGTATGTTCATCTCTAGGAGACAGAACGTGTCTCCTTCCTGAGCGGCATGACGGCTGCGTGGTCCAATGGTGTTTATACTTGCGTACTATTGTTTGTACAGATGAACGTGGTACCTTCAGACTTGTGGAAGTCTACAATTTGATGGCTGGCTGATTTCTTCAGATTTTCCCATGATGTCAAGCAAAGAGGCAGTGAGTTTGAAGGTAGGCCTTGAAATACATCCACAGGTACACCTCCAATTGACTCAAATTATTTGAATTAGCCTATAAGAAGCTTCTAAAGCCATGACATAATTTTCTGGAACGTTTCAAGCTGTTTAAAGGCACAGTCAACTTAGTGTATGTAAACTTCTGACCCAGTGGAATTGTGATACAATGAATTATAAGTGAAATAATCTGTCTAAACAATTGTTGGAAAAATTACTTGTGTCATGTACAAAGTAGATGTCCTATTCGAGTTGCCAAAACTATAGTTTGTTAACAAGAAATTTGTGGAGTGGTTGAAAAACGAGTTTTAATGACTCAAACCTAAGTGTATGTAAACTTTTGACTTCAACTGTATCTACCTTAATTACCTCGTACCCCTGCACATCGACTCGGTACTGGTACCGATGTATATAGTAAAGTTATGGTTACCCGTGTATTTTTCTTTACAGCTTTTATTATTACTTTTCTATTGTTTCTCTCTTTTCTTTCTCTCTGCATTGTTGGGAAAGGCCAATTAGTAAGCATTTGACTGTTAGTCTACAACTGTTGTTTACAAAGCATGTGACAAATAAAATTTGATTTGATTTTGTCCACCACTTCCCATTTCAGTTTCCGGGACCAATGAGTAACACATAGGCAAGTCCCTTATGGCAACCTATTCCCTACATATTGCACTACTTTTGACCAGGGCCCTATGTAGGGAATAGGGTACCATTTGGGACACAGTCCCATGCCAGGTGGACACGTGTGTTCCATTTGGACAGACTGATGCTAAGTGGCACTCTAAAACGATTCAGACGGAAATAATTGTAAATTATGTCGACAGAAAATCGGACTCATCAGGGGTCTACACCCTTCTTCTCCCCCCCTGTTCCTACCCTTATGTCTTCTCGTGTTACCCACGGCGCTGCCAAAATGGGATAACAGGCATCATTTTGTTGAGGCTTTTATGACGGACATGTTTGTTCCCCCAACCATTCAATAGAGTAATGAATTTAATAAGCAACAGCCTCCTTCCCCTAACGCTGTATACGCTGTATGGAAGCCCCCAGTAATGAAGGTTTATGTGATGTGCTAAACAGCCTAACGTCCTTTGCTCTCATTACAGAGGCTTTCACAGCCTGCTAACAGCTCCTCAGTCAAGCTTGAATAACAGGCCAAGATGAGGAACTACGTCCCAAATGGCACCCTATTTCCTCGGGCTCATAGGGCTCTGGTCAAAAGTAGTGCACTATGCAGGGAATAGTGTGCGTCCTAAATGGATGAGATTTCATGTGCTCCATGGAGAGATGTGTCACATCCCATGGATAGTCTGCCGCATAATAATGGATTGAGCAATATTGCAGAACATCTACAAACTACGGCTGATCCCTCTACCTTCCGACGATGGAAACCCAGAAACTGATAGTGATGGAGACGATGATAATGTGCACCCCAGTGCCACAGGTGAAGAGGGAACGCTTTTCTGCCAACTGTTTGCCAACCTTCACTTTAAGTAAGCTGGCACAGCAATCGGTCTGGCAGAACCCAATATCTAGCTACTGATAAACATTAAGCTATTGGAATGGTAGAGCGTCGTACAGATATGCCATACTGGACTAACACGTAGGCTAGATTTCTGTGAACAAATAAGCACACCATATTTTTTTAAGCGTTTTTATTGCAAGAGTAATATTCCTCCTGAAAATGCAAAACTTGTAAAAAAAAAATTGTTTTCTCCAGTTGCATCTGAGCAATCTCGGGTGGCAGGTAGCATAGTGGTTAGAGCGTTGGACCAGTAACCGAAGGTTTGATTGGCTCGAATCCCCGAGCTGACAAGGTAAAAAATTGTCGTTCTGCCCCTGAACAAGGCAGTAAACCCACTGTTCCCCGGGCGCTGTTATGGCAGCCCCCCGCACCTCTCTGATTCAGAGGGGTTGGGTTAAACGTGCAAGACACATTTCAGTTGAATTCATTCAGTTGTACAACTGTCCTCCTCAGGGTTTGATGGCACCAGACCTTCCGGGGATCTGCTGGTGGATGGGGCGTCCTGCTGCAACAGCGAAGTGGAGATCCCCCTCAGACGCTGTGCCAGACGCTGGAGCTAGAGATGTGCTGCAACAATATAATTATTGTTTTCAGTTTAGCTTACTTATGTCCAATAAAACTTCTACTTTTTTAATCAAAATATCATGTGAAGTGTTTTAAATTCAACAGTAAGCTTAAAGCCTACTTATCCTACTGCTCATTGGCCCTGAAAAGCGCAGCGTTTTGGCCCTCTCCAATGCCGGAGAGGGTCACATTTGAGCACCCCAGGCACATTCAGCTATGGCACTGAGGGGTTTAGGTGGAGGGCCACCTCCTGAATGCAGAGAATACCCATCAGACAACAAAATAGTCTACTTTACAGTGTGGATAACATAGACCTAAATTCAGTTGCTATCTGTTTTTTCCATTTGCCTGCAGGAGTTGGCCATCTCCAACCTACAGTTTGATAGGATGGTGTACCAGCGTTTTTCACATTCTTCAGGAGTTCTTACAGAAAAATGAAATGTGCTGTTTATTAATTCAGAGATGGCTTTCCACGAGTCATTCTTGTGCTGGCTTGTCAATGTAGGATTACATTTGCCCTTGATAATACTTTTGTATTTCTCAACTTGCCCTGCAAGTAAAATATTGTACTTTCCTCCTCCCACCAGTTCGGTTTTCTTTTTATTTCCAACAATATGACATGTGTTTAAAAAAGCTAGAAACTGAAAAGGGATTTGTAGTTCTACTGTATGTAAAGAGGGTAACGTGAGAGCTGTTCGTAATGTCCTCTCAAACTAATTTGGTGAGTTAGATTAGCCCATCTCTCACAACAGTGGCAACCTTTCATACGCTGGTATGAATTTGTTTGGGGTGGGGGATTATTATTTAATCTAAATAGGTCTAATAACCAATGTTATATTGGCCAACACCATTATGATTATATTTTATGATGATTACATTTTAATATAACAATAAAAATAATAAATAATAGCATACAAAACAGACATCGTAACACTGTTGCTAGGCCTATAATTAGTTTGATATTAATGTTGCTTAAATGTATCAGTGTTGTTTTTGGAAATGTGGAATCCACTCAGTGTGCCCTTTTTCTACTCGGAAAAACTACAAAACATCATCACACTTTCACTTAACGGCTCTTCCAATTTGTAAGTCGCTCTGGATAAGAGCGTCTGCTAAATGACTAAAATGTAAATGTAAATGTTCTCATGTCATACAAATGTACTGAGATCAAGTCATACGACTGAGTCCTGCTCATTGCTGGGAGTAGGGAGAGACGCTTCATAACTACCTTTTAGGTCCTACTCTGAGCGGTGAGTAAATTAGGTCACAGTCATACTTTTAGCGCAATTCCTAGGAGTAATTCTGAGACGCTTGATAACTACGGGCCCTGATCCTAGATCAGCACTCCTACTCTCAGATACTCTCAGATGCTTTACAGGCCCTGAGCAGCGGAAGTTCCCATGATACACATGCAAGCCAAGGAGGTACTGGCACACTCTATTACCTCTGGAATGGCACTGCAATTGAATTATCCCAGCTAGGGTATAGGCGTCAGCATTTTGTCTTTGGAGGACCTGTTAACATGAACAGTGTCAGTGTGAGTGAATCATCTTTCACAATCAGCCATCTGTGTGATGTACCCTGGGCTGGGAAATGGGACTACTGCAGATGGAGAGATGTCTCAGCTGTGAAAGGATTGGCTGGGTTTACTTTGGACCGTATCATGCAGATCCAGAAGGAGCTAGGAGCTGGGCGCTAGCAAGAGAGCATACAGCTGTAAGATCTTAAACCTCTAAAAGTCGAAGATGTATAGGAGATATAAGAAATCTCAGGAGATTACACATATTTAACCCCTTATTTTTGATGGCACCAAACTACCTCCATACTTCCATTAGTTTGTACGGGTTACCTTCAGACAAGTCCCGTGACACTTGTGAGGGTCATAGACCAAAGAGTCTCCCTTTTCCATAGAGTGGTCATATTAGTTTGTAGACCGTTCAGACGCTGCAGACGCTTTCGTGAGAAGACCGATTTTCGGATGTCTCATGGTCTGACAAACATCGCTTTAGCTCGGCCACCTTTCATCGCAGATGCGAAAGGCCGGCATAGGCGGATGCTGTGGATTGTGCCCATGCAAAAAAAAATATATCTCTAGCTTAAACTGTCAGATTCTGAAACAATTTTTTTTATTATGTTACTTAGATTGATGCACAGATTTTTTATGCAATCGCTCTCTTGTTGCTACACAGCAGGAAATGCAAATTTATAGTGTATTTGAGATTTTAAAAAGCTGATAAAGTTTGTAATTTCCACTTTGAAATTTCATAGTTAATTTGCCCTTATGAAAAATGTATCAACCCCTACAAAAATGTCCATTCATTGTAATCCACATAACCATTCAAATTTCCAGCAAACTGGCTCAAAATAAGATCCTACATCTGAAGTGTAGTTAGTACATGTTTCACTTTTAGATGTTGCTATTGCTTTCTTATTGCTTTTGTTTGTTTTCTAAATGGTGATGTTTTAGGGGAAGTCTAACAGTCCGTCACTTTGTGTTTGCAGTTTGTTTAAAAAAAGTGTATTTGCAGTGTGTTTTAAAAAAAAGTATGTTTGCCGTGTTTGCGGTGTTTTCCTCTATCAGTGTGCTTTCTTAAGGTGACATTTGTGGTTTCTTCAACGCTTACGAAAACTGATACTAGAGTGTTAAAAGGGCATTGGGGACTTTGTTGCTGTTTTCTAGGAGTTTGACCCTGAACTATGTGTAAATCTCAAAGGCTAGTTAACACACATAGGTAGGGGTAAAGTGCATAGTCACTTTACCCCTACCTACATGTACATATTTCCTCAACTAACCTGAACCACTGCACATTGACTCTGTACCGGTACCTCCTATTGTTATTTTGTTACTTTTTTATAGATATTTTTTTACTTTAGTTTATTTAGTAAATATTTTCTTAATTCTTAATTTTCTTAAAACTGCATTGTTGGTTAAGGGCTTGTAGGTAAGCATTTCACGGTAAGGTCTACACCTGTTGTATTCAGCGCATGTAACAAATACATTTGATTTTGATTTGATATTGCCTTGAAAAGTTATGTTTCAGACAACATACATCTATGTGATATTTTTAGCGTGATCTTAGGAAAACACTTTGAGTTGCAAGGCAAGGCGGTCTTTAAGAAGAAAGCTTTCATGCTGTTGTTGACAATGTTGACAAAGAATTGAACTGTTCGTTAGAAATCCTGAATTGCCTAATGCGTACCTCTTAGAAGCAGTTAAATAACAAATATTTGAAAATATTACAATTTTATATGGATTGATTTGCCCATCAGAAATGAGATGTCTAGCCACGAAAACTGTTGCTACGGTGTCCATATTAGGACAGCCTCAGTCTCAATGATTGCAGAGTCTGAGGCTGTCCTAATATGGGCACCACATGTGTTTATCATATAAGATGAATCTATCACTGTGTTTGTCATCTTAGAGGAATCTGTCACTGATTGGCTAATGTCCAGGGAGCCCTCCAGCAGCAGCTTCCTGTGTGTACATATTGTGAGCCCAGTGTGATATCACAACTGGGATGGATCCTAATCCCTCTCCTGTCCCACCAATCAGCAGACTTAATTACTGACTCTATAGTAGACTCCAATCTAGGCTACTCCCAACCTGTTTGTCTTTCTTTTCTTCTCCTTATGGGAATGTTGCTCCTGATGAAACCCTGATAAAGACAGCATAGCTGTCAAAACGTTAGTATTCATTACATGTATTGCATCAGAGCCATGAGAGTTGATGAAAAATAGGGGTGATGTTGTAAAGAATTCAAAGTGCAACTGAAGCACAAAATTAGTCTGATGCCGAGCAGAAATTACAATAAGAAGCATTTTAGATCTGCCTTTACAAAACGCAGCAAGATATTTCTTAAGCCTTTTATAAAAAGATTCTGCGTGGAAAACACTGATTTCTACATTAACGTGACCCCTAAGTTTAACTTGCTAGTTATCGAAGACAGGACATCATATACTGTAGTGCTAGCTTTCTGCCGTGTTTGAGAAATCTGTACAGCTGCCACTGCTGTCTTGATTTCCTTGTGTTATTTCTCCTCTCAATTCTCAGCCTGTATGCTCCCCCCGTTGCCCTAGCGACTCCAGACTGCACACAGAGCCAGTACTGTTCTTCCTTCACACAAGTATGCATCAAAACTTTGTTGATCTGTACAATGTCTTTCGTTAGCAATCGCTTGTAGCTGTCCAAACTCACCAAAAACGACCTTTGGTAGCTCCTACCTACGGTACATTCGGAAAGTATTCAGACCGCTTGACTTTTTCCAGACTTTGTTACATTACAGATTTATTCTAAAATGGATTAAAAAAAATATTCATCAATCTACACACAGTACCCCATAATGACAAAGCCAAAATAAAAAACAGAAATACCTTATTTACATAAGTATTCAGATGCTTTGCTATGAGACAAGAAATTGAGCTCAGGTGCATTCTTTTTTCATTGATCATCCTTGAGAGGATTCTACAACGTGATTGGTGTTCAATTGATTGGACATGATTTGGAAAGGCACACACCTGTCGATCTGGGGAAGGGTACCAAAAAATGTCTGCAGCATTTAAGGTCCCCAAGAACACAGTGGCCATCATTTTTAAATAGAAGAACAAGATTGAACTCTTTGGCCTGAATGCCAAGCGTCACGTCTGGAGGAAACCTGGCACCCTCCCTACGGTGAAGCATTGTAGTTGCAGCAGCATGTTGTGGGGATATTTTTCAGTGTTAGGGAGACTAGAAGGTTCACCTTCCAACAGGACAATGACCCTAAGCACACAGCCAAGACATTGCAGGAGTGGCTTCGGGACACATCTCTGAATGTCCTTGAGTGGCCCAGCCAGAGCCCGGACTTGAACCTGAACGAATATCTCTGGAGAAACCTGAAAATATCTCTGCAGTGATGCTCCCCATCCAACCTGACAGAGCTTGGAAGGATCTGCAGAGAAGAATGGGAGAAACTCCCCAAATACAGCTGTGCCAAACTTGTAGCATCATACCCAAGAAGACTCGATGCTGCCAAAGGTGCTTCAACAAAGTACTGAGTAAAGGGTCTGAATACTTATGTAAATGTGATATAAGTTTTTTTTTTAATATATAAATTAGCAAAGAATTATTGGGTATTGTGTGTAGATTGATGAGGGAAAAAACTATTGAATCCGTTTTAGAACAAGTGTCACGTCCTGATCATAGAGAGCTTGTATTTTTCTATGGTAGAGTAGGTCAGGGCGTGACTGGGGGGTTTTGTCTAGTTTATTTATTTCTATGTTTGGTTCTGCTACAAGACCATGGTGCTTGCCTACGGAGCTGTGAGGGGAACGGCACCTCCGTACCTTCAGGCTCTGATCAGGCCCTACACTCAAACAAGGGCACTGCGTTCATCCACCTCTGGCCTGCTGGCCCCCCTACCTCTGCGGAAGCACAGTTCCCGCTCAGCCCAGTCAAAACTGTTCGCTGCTCTGGCACCCCAATGGTGGAACAAGCTCCCTCACGACGCCAGGACAGCGGAGTCAATCACCACCTTCCGTAGACACCTGAAACCCCACCTCTTTAAGGAATACCTGGGATAGGATATAGTAATCCTTCTACCCCCCCCCCCCAAAAAAAAGATATAGATGTACTATTGTAAAGTGGTTGTTCCACTGGATATCTTAAGGTGAATGCACCAATTTGTAAGTCGCTCTGGATAAGAATGTCTGCTAAATGACGTAAATGTAAATGTAGTTTATTTTTTCTATGTTGGGGTTTTTTCTATGTTGTGTTCTAGGTTATTTTTTTCTAGGTTGGGGTTTTTGTATAATTCCCAATTAGAGGCAGCCGGTCATCGTTGTCTCTAATTGGGGATCATATTTAAGTTGTTGTTTTTACCACTAGTGTTTGTGGGAGATTATTTTGAGTTAGTCAATGTTGCACCTCTTCGTCACGGTTTGTTGTTTCTTTGTTTATAGTATGTCTTGCATAGTTTCACAGATAAATAAATATGTGGAACGATACACACGCTGCGCCTTGGTCTCATTCCAACAAGAACCATGACAATAAGGCTGTAACGTAACAAAATTTGTAAAATTCAAGAGGTCTGAATACTTTCCAAAGGCACTGCTGGAACAGGTTTATCTATTTTGGATGCAATTTGAATGGAGTTGATGGTGAGAGAGAAAGACTGCAAGAGAGTGCTTGATATTTGCATGTTAGGCTGTTTTAAAACTTAGCTGCTGCAACAACAAAAGAAATTACTAAATCTTTACAATTACAAAACAATGTCAGATGGGTAAATTAGAAGCATATTCTGTCTTTATATTACTGTAGCATAAACTATGCTGCAATGTAGGCCTACCTGTCACCAGAAAAAAAAATGGGAAAAGGGAGCGATTTTGGGCATAAATCTCAATAACCAGGTTCCCGCCATTCAACCCTAGCCTGGTACCTACTACCATACCCCGTTCAAAGGCACTTAAAATATTTTATCTTGTCCATTCACCCTCTGAATGGCACACATACACAATCCATGTCTCAATGCTTAAAAATACTTATTTCACCTGTCCCCTCCCCTTCATCTACACTGATTGAAGTGGATTTATCATGTGACATCAATAAGGGATCATAGCTTTCACCTGGATTCACCTGGTCAGTCTATGTCATGGAAAGAGCAGGTGTTTTTAATGTTTTGTACACTCAGTGTATGTATAACGTTCTGAGCTGGATTGCCTGTCTTTGCAATTAGTTTATTTTTGTTTGTGCTCATTAGCACATTTAGCTATCAGCCTCCATGGAAATTCGCTATCACTTGTGCTAATTTTGTTAGCATTCTGGTAATAGACTCCCAATGTTGTTTTTTGCTGTTTTAAACCGGTAATTCCACAAATCCAGGGATGAGAGAACAATATGAAAATCTGGATACTGATCAACCCTACTATTTGGTTTAAATCTGACTTCAGACCAAAGCTCTCCAACCCTGTTCTTGGAGAGCTACCATCCTGTAGGTTTTAACTCCAACCCTGTTCCTGGAGAGCTACCATCCTGTAGGTTTTAACTCCAACCCTGTTCCTGTAGAGCTACCATCCTGTAGGTTTTAACTCCAACCCTGTTCCTGGAGAGCTACCATCCTGTAGGTTATAACTCCAACCCTGTTCCTGTAGAGCTACCATCCAGTAGGTTATAACTCCAACCCTGTTCCTGGAGAGCTACCATCCTGTAGGTTATAACTCCAACCCTGTTCCTGTAGAGCTACCATCCTGTAGGTTTTAACTCCAACCCTGTTCCTGGAGAGCTACCATCCTGTAGGTTTTAACTCCAACCCTTTTCCTGGAGAGATACCATCCTGTAGGTTTTAACTCCAACCCTGTTCCTGTAGAGCTACCCTCCTGTAGGTTTTCACTCCAACCCTGTTCCTGGAGAGATACCATCCTGTAGGTTATAACTCCAACCCTGTTCCTGGAGAGATACCATCCTGTAGGTTTTAACTCCAACCCTGTTCCTGTAGAGCTACCATCCTGTAGGTTATAACTCCAACCCTGTTCCTGGAGAGCTACCATCCTGTAGGTTTTAACTCCAACCCTGTTCCTGGAGAGCTACCATCCAGTAGGTTTTTGCTACAATCCTAATCTAGCACACTTGATTCTAATAATTATTTGATAAGGTAGGTGAACTGAATCAGGTTAGTTCCAGGATGGAGTAAATCAGTTAAAAGTGACAGCAGCTCCTCCAACCACCATAGAAACCATGGGAAACTCCACTGCCTGTGTGATGTAACCATGTACGTATGGGCATACATACACACATATGTAGGATCTTCATTTGAGCCAGTTTGATACAGCAGGAAAATAATCCTACAGCAACAGGAAATGTAAATTATTATGTGGATTATAATTAATGCACATTTTTGTAGGGGTAACGGAAAATCAAGTATTACATTTCAAAGTGGAAATTACAAACTTCAGAAGCCTTTTTAAACCTCAAATACACTAAAACTTAAATGTCCTGCATTGCGGGGAAGTTCTGCACAGGGTGATCAAAGTAAGATCCTACATCTGTACCATCTAGAGACCATCTCAACATACATGTATACATTGTTTTGTCTCAGACAAGCTTACCCCCTTACTATCTCAACATATAGGACATATTGACATTCCAGTGCCAATGCACTCAATGTCGATGATATGAGACCAATCTTAGTGGTAGCACGTTCTCGACTTCAGTAGGCTACAGCCTAACCTTCCTCTCTTACTCCAACATTTCCTGTTTTATCTGCCTCCTGAGAGTCATGCTGATGGGACGGACTAAAGAGTGAAGGTGTTGTTTTGAAAAAAACTCAACTGTGACACGACACTAGCTAATTCCCCTGTTGACGGCCTAGGAACAGTGGATTAACTGCCTTGTTCAGGGGCAGATCGACAGAGTTTTACCTTGTCAATTTTTACCTTGTCAGCTCGGTGATTCGATCTAGCAACCTTTCGTTTACTGGCCCGATGCTCTAACCACTAGGCTACCTGCCACCCCTGTATGTGTGTATGCCATGAATAGATTTGATTAGAGTTTTGGTGCTCTGAACTCGTTGACAGTGGACCGTTGCGTCCTCCTGACTGTTCTTGCAAACAGCCATATAAATTATCCAGCGTCGTCTTCTTCTCCTGACCTGTTAATTGATACCATCAAATGCTAGCATTGCATCCTTGCAGGATGACTGGGATTATGGGAGTCAACAGATTCTTGATTGATTGCAGAGAAAGCAAACAAGTCTCCTACAGATGCACAAGGCAACAGTCCCACGTCTAGTGCTGGTGAATTGTGATTGATGACAGCATTCCCCGTCTTCAATGTGTTTAGTTTCAGCTACTGAATACAAAGTGAAAGAACCAACTATATGGCTGTGTCCCCATTGGCACCCTATTCCATATATTGTGCACTACTAGTTCACAAAAGTAGTGCACCATGAAAGCAATAGGGTGCCATTTGGAATGTACACAGTGTTCAAAGGTCTTTCTCTCTGGTTGAGTTTCAGCTACTGAATACATAGTGAAAGAACCAACTATATGCTCAAGTTCCTCTCTTGTTCTGCTGACCATCAACCATGGAAGCAAGTTCTCCAGTATTAGTTAATAAAAACAACACTACAGTATGTCCAGTGTTTCTGCACACAGTATCATCAGTAAAGGTGTTATATCTGCACACTGTTTGTTTAATGAGAGCAGCTAGCTCCTGTATGCTCACCTGTTGTTCAGAACCCAGTCCTCAGTGTATTGGGACTGTCACACAGCAGTCTAGCGTCACTAAAGTACAGTCCTGTCCTCCTGCGCACTGGCTCACAGCCTGTACACAAACAAAAAGCTGAGCTACAGAGGAACAGTGTACAGCATGGGTAGACCAACAAACAATTATATAAATATATCACATCCAGGGGTTCATTGAGTTCAGTATCACACAGTGTGTCCAAAATGACACCCTATTCCCAACATAGTGCACACATTTTTTACCATGGCTCTGGTCAAAAGTAGTGCACTACATGGGGAATAAAGTGCCATTTAGGATGTCTCTCCATAAAGTTGGTAAACTCACAAAACCTCTCCCTTCAGGAATGAACTCCATCTTCATCTGTACTTCCTAGGTTTCCTGTTATTTCAACATAGTTTCTAATAGCTGTCATACCCCCCTCAGTCAACATGAACCCTTTATCTCTTCTGATCTGACTGTATGTGTCTAAATATCTGTCTGCCTTGCACACTCTCTCTCTCTCTCTCTCGACCTCGACCAAGGGTAATATTTGCTAATGACTGTCCTGCTGCTATGGCAACAGGCCTAGTGGAGCTCCACTCTGAGCCCAAAAGGCACCCTATTTCCTTTATAGTGTTTAATGGACACTGGAGACTATTGGCCCTGGTCAAAAGTAGTACACTTCATAGGGAATAGGGTGTCATTTGGAATACACATGATACCACCAGCAGCCAGGCTGTACAGCTACAGTAGCTGATCACTGGGCTGCTGCCTACCACTACCGTGATGATGCATTATGCAGCGGGACCATTCACCACCACCACCCCATCCCTCCCCAGTCAGTCATCCCATGTGTTTTAATCACCTCCACTGGTCCTCCAGTGCCGAGGGAGGGAGTACTAGCCTCGCGAGCCACCCTGATACAGTCAAACTGAAATTTGCAGTGTAAAATAATCAGATCCTAAAGCAGGCTGCGGTTATCCTTGATGATGAGTGAAGGAGGCCTCATTGAGATGAATGCTTGACTGTTGATAATTATTTTCATTAGGTTGTTGGCTGTTACCCAGCTGTAGCACAGCAGGTATACAGTAGCAGTGTAGCCTAGCCCAAAGCCTCCATCCCCCGTCTGATCACGTGAAGGTTACGGTTGAAGGTCCCTGTCTGGCTATTTCACCCTCAGCTGCCATAGTGACCAGATGACATGAGCCACTCTCCCATCTGTTTCACCCTCTTGACACGTGGCAGAGCAGAAGCAGCACAGATTGTGGCACCTGAATGACTTCACAGGCCCAGCACTAGAGGATGGACTCTGGGTGATCATGATGACTAGTCCCATATGGCACCCTATTCCCTACAAAGTGCACTACTTTGACCAGAATCCTATGAGCCCCGGTCAAAAGTAACCATTATTAGGAAATAGGATGTTATTTGGGATGTGGACACTGTAGTCCCTCACCCATAGAACAATGACTGGTCAGAGTAGAGCAGTGTGTGGATGCTCTGTTTTCAGACTTTTCAGGCAGGAAACAACTGCCATATTTCACTGTAAGTGGGACTTCATCTGATTATTTAAGCATGTGACATTTTCCTTTCCAATGTGACAAAATGAATGACAAAAAAACAACAGTTAGACACTCAGTTGTTTAATTAGAAACGATTCATATTTCATCATGGAACATTGTTTTATTACATATAAAACACTATTTATCTTAAGCCGCTATAAGTTCCATTCTATGGTTCCCTCCCTCCATGTTTAATCTCTCTTTCATTAAGACCATATAACAACACTGTGATACAGTACAATCACTATGGCAAGGATCATAAAACACAAGCATGTAGGGTATTAATGAGAATCTGCCAATTAGTAGACCCTGTTGTTTAATGACATGGAAGACCTCCCTATAACATGCCATAACTCTGCTCATATAGCTTTTAACTTGCCTCAACCCTGGAGCAAAGAACTCTATCTGCCCTAAGATGTTAGATGACAAGGGACCCCAGGAAGACTAGGGACTCAATTAGATCCGTATCATGGAAGTTCAGCGCTATAGTGAGATTGAAATGTAAAGGTAATTTCAGATTTAGCCGACATATGCAGCGTTTACCGTGAATGCAGCCTCCGCAAATGCGAGAACATTGCCTTTAAATTTAAATTGTGCTATAGAGCTCAATTTACGTAATGAGGAATGAATCGAGCCCTAGCTGTCTCCATGGCTTCAGCTAATGGGGATCCTTGATGTCAGCTAAAGGGGAAACAGCAGGATGCTTGGAGGATGATACTGAGCAGAACCTCTGAAAAACATACAGAGAAATGTATCAACTAGACATCCAAGAGGAATATCAACCCATCAAAGTCCTTTGTGGGAGTTTTTCATCAACTGAAATAGGAGAAGTTGCTCCCATTAGCCGAAGAGAGGAAGAAGAGCTAGAGAGGAAGGGCTGGAGAGGAAGGGCTAGAGAGGAAGAAGAGCTAGAGAGGAAGAAGAGCTAGAGAGGAAGTGCTAGAGAGGAAGAAGGGCTAGAGAGGAAGAAGAGCGAGAGAGGAAGAAGAGCTAGAGAGGAAGAAGCGCTAGAGAGGAAGGGCTAGAGAGGAAGGGTTAGAGAGAAAAATTGGAGAAGAGCTAGAGAGGAAGGGCTAGAGAGGAAGGGCTAGAGAAGAAGGGCTAGAGAGAAAAATTGGAGAGGAAGAGCTAGAGAGAAAATTTGGAGAAGATGAGCTAGAGAGGAAGTCCTAGAGAGAAACAATTGGAGAGGAAGGGCTAGAGAGGAAGGGCTAGAGAAAAGAGCTAGAGAGGAAAAGACAAGAGAGAAAAATTCAAGAGGAAGGGCTAGAGGAAGGGCTAGAGGAAGGGCTCGAGGGGAAGGGCTCGAGGGGAAGGGCTCGAGAGGAAGGGCTACAGAGGAAGGGCTACAGAGGAAGGGCTACAGAGGAAGGGCTACAGAGGAAGGGCTACAGAGGAAGGGCTACAGAGGAAGGGCTAGTTAAAAGAGCTAGAGAAGAATGGCTAGAGAGAGAAAATGGAGAAGAAGAGCCAGAAAGGAAGGGCTAGAGGGGAAGAGCTAGAGAGAAAAATTGGAGAGGAAGAGCTAGAGAGGAAGGGCTAGAGAAGTAATGGAGAAGAAGCGTTAGAGGGGAAGGGCTAGAGGGGAAGGGCTAGAGAAAAGAGCTAGAGAGAAGTAATGGAGAAGAAGCGCTTGAGAGGAAGAGCTAGAGAGGAAGGGCTAGAGAGGGAAGGGCTAGATAGAAAGATTGGCGAAGAAGAGCTAGAGAGGAAGAGCTAGAGAGGAAGGGCTAGAGAGGAAGGGCTAGAGAAGTAATGGAGAAGAAGCGCTAGAGAGGAAGGACTAGAGAATAAAGCTAGAGAGAAGTAATGGAGAAGAAGCGCTAGAGAGGAAGGGCTAGAGGGGAAGGGCTAGAGAAGTAATGGAGAAGAAGCGTTAGAGAGGAAGGGCTAGAGGGGAAGGGCTAGAGAAGTAATGGAGAAGAAGCGTTAGAGAGGAAGGGCTAGAGGGGAAGGGCTAGAGGGGAAGGGCTAGAAAGGAAGGGCTAGAGAAAAGAGCTAGAGAGAAGTAATGGAGAAGAAGCGCTTGAGAGGAAGGGCTAGAGAAAAGAGCTAAAGAGGAAGGGCTAGAGAGGGAAGGGCTAGAGAGAAAAATTGGAGAAGGGGAGCTAGAGAGGAAGGGCTAGTAAGGAAGGGCTAGATAAGTAATGGAGAAGAAGCGCTAGAGAGGAAGGACTAGAGAAAAAAGCTAGAGAGAAGTAATGGAGAAGAAGCGCTAGAGAGGAAGGGCTAGAGAGGAAGGGCTAGAGGGGAAGGGCTAGAGAAAAGAGCTAGAGAAGAAGGGCTAGAGAGGAAAAATGGAAAAGAAAAGCTAGAGAGGAAGGCCTAGAGAGGAGGCGCTAGAGAGGAGGCGCTAGAGAGGAGGCGCTAGAGAGGAGGCGCTAGAGAGGAAGTGCTAGAGAGGAGGTGCTAGAGAGGAGGTGCTAGAGAGGAGGTGCTAGAGAAAAGAGCTAGAGAAAAGAGCTAGAGAGAGAAAAATTGTAGAAGAAGACCTAGAGAGGAAAGGCTAGAGAGGAAGTGCTAGAGAAGAAGGGCTAGAGAGGGAAGGGCTAGATAGAAAAATTGGCGAAGAAGAGCTAGAGAGGAAGAGCTAGAGAGGAAGAGCTAGAGAGGAAGGGCTAGAGAGGAAGGGCTAGAGAGGAAGGGCTAGAGAAGTAATGGAGAAGAAGCGCTAGAGAGGAAAGACTAGAGACTAAAGCTAGAGAGAAGTAATGGAGAAGAAGCGCTAGAGAGGAAGGGCTAGAGGGGAAGGGCTAGAGAAGTAATGGAGAAGAAGCGTTAGAGAGGAAGGGCTAGAGGGGAAGGGCTAGAGAGGAAGGGCTAGAGGGGAAGGGCTAGAGAAAAGAGCTAGAGAAGAAGGGCTAGAGAGGAAAAATGGAAAAGAAAAGCTAGAGAGGAAGGCCTAGAGAGGAGGCGCTAGAGAGGAGGCGCTAGAGAGGAGGCGCTAGAGAGGAGGCGCTAGAGAGGAAGTGCTAGAGAGGAGGTGCTAGAGAGGAGGTGCTAGAGAGGAGGTGCTAGAGAAAAGAGCTAGAGAAAAGAGCTAGAGAGAGAAAAATTGTAGAAGAAGACCTAGAGAGGAAAGGCTAGAGAGGAAGTGCTAGAGAAGAAGGGCTAGAGAGGGAAGGGCTAGATAGAAAAATTGGCGAAGAAGAGCTAGAGAGGAAGAGCTAGAGAGGAAGAGCTAGAGAGGAAGGGCTAGAGAGGAAGGGCTAGAGAGGAAGGGCTAGAGAAGTAATGGAGAAGAAGCGCTAGAGAGGAAAGACTAGAGACTAAAGCTAGAGAGAAGTAATGGAGAAGAAGCGCTAGAGAGGAAGGGCTAGAGGGGAAGGGCTAGAGAAGTAATGGAGAAGAAGCGTTAGAGAGGAAGGGCTAGAGGGGAAGGGCTAGAGGAGAAGGGCTAGAGGGGAAGGGCTAGAGAAAAGAGCTAGAGAGAAGTAATGGAGAAGAAGCGCTTGAGAGGAAGGGCTAGAGAAAAGAGCTAGAGAGGAAGGGCTAGAGAGGGAAGGGCTAGAGAGAAAAATTGGAGAAGGGGAGCTAGAGAGGAAGGGCTAGTAAGGAAGGGCTAGAGAAGTAATGGAGAAGAAGCACTAAATCAAATCAAATCAAATTTATTTTTATATAGCCCTTCGTACATCAGCTGATATTCTCAAAGTGCTGTACAGAAACCCAGCCTAAAACCCCAAACAGCAAGCAAAGCATGTGAAAGAAGCACGGTGGCTAGGAAAAACTCCCTAGGAAAAACTCCCTAGAAAGGCCAAAAACCTAGGAAGAAACCTAGAGAGGAACCAGGCTATGAGGGGTGGCCAGTCCTCTTCTGGCTGTGCAGGGTGGATATTATAACAGAACATGGTCAAAATGTTAAAATGTTAAAATGTTCATAAATGACCAGCATGGTCAAATAATAATAATCATAGTAGTTGTCGAGGGTGCAACAAGCACGTCCGGTGAACAGGTCAGGGTTCCATAGCCGCAGGCAGAACAGTTGAAACTGGAGCAGCAGCACGGCCAGGTGGACTGGGGACAGCAAGGAGTCATCATACCAGGTAGTCCTGAGGCATGGTCCTAGGGCTCAGGTCCTCCGAGAGAAAGACAGAAAGAGAGAAAGAGAGAATTAGAGAGAGCATATTTAAATACACACAGGACACCGGATAAGACAAGAGAAATACTCCAGATGTAACAGACTGACCCTAGCCCCCCGACACATAAACTACTGCAGCATAAATACTGGAGGCTGAGACAGGAAGGACTAGAGAAAAAAGCTAGAGAGAAGTAATGGAGAAGAAGCGCTAGAGAGGAAGGGCTAGAGAGGAAGGGCTAGAGGGGAAGGGCTAGAGAAAAGAGCTAGAGAAGAAGGGCTAGAGGGGAAGGGCTAGAGAGGAAAAATGGAAAAGAAGAGCTAGAGAGGAAGGCCTAGAGAGGAGGCGCTAGAGAGGAGGCGCTAGAGAGGAGGCGCTAGAGAGGAGGCGCTAGAGAGGAGGAGCTAGAGAGGAGGTGCTAGAGAGGAGGTGCTAGAGAGGAGGTGCTAGAGAGGAGGTGCTAGAGAAAAGAGCTAGAGAAAAGAGCTAGAGAGAGAAAAATTGTAGAAGAAGACCTAGAGAGGAAAGGCTAGAGAGGAAGGGCTAGAGAAGAAGGGCTAGAGAGGGAAGGGGCTAGATAGAAAAATTGGTGAAGAAGAGCTAGAGAGGAAGAGCTAGAGAGGAAGAGCTAGAGAGGAAGGGCTAGAGAATAAAGATAGAGAGAAGTAATGGAGAAGAAGCGCTAGAGAGGAAGGGCTAGAGGGGAAGGGCTAGAGGGGAAGGGCTAGAGGGGAAGGGCTAGAGAAAAGAGCTAGAGAGGAAGGGCTAGATGGAGAAGAAGCGCTTGAGAGGAAGGGCTAGAGAAAAGAGCTAGAGAGGAAGGGCTAGAGAGGGAAGGGCTAGAGAGAAAAATTGGAGAAGGGGAGCTAGAGAGGAAGGGCTAGTAAGGAAGGGCTAGAGAAGTAATGGAGAAGAAGCGCTAGAGAGGAAGGACTAGAGAAAAAAGCTAGAGAGAAGTAATGGAGAAGAAGCGCTAGAGAGGAAGGGCTAGAGAGGAAGGGCTAGAGGGGAAGGGCTAGAGAAAAGAGCTAGAGAAGAAGGGCTAGAGGGGAAGGGCTAGAGAGGAAAAATGGAAAAGAAGAGCTAGAGAGGAAGACCTAGAGAGGAGGCGCTAGAGAGGAGGCGCTAGAGAGGAGGCGCTAGAGAGGAGGCGCTAGAGAGGAGGCGCTAGAGAGGAGGTGCTAGAGAGGAGGTGCTAGAGAAAAGAGCTAGAGAGGGAAGGGCTAGAGAGAGAAATTGTAGAAGAAGACCTAGAGAGGAAAGGCTAGAGAGGAAGGGCTAGAGAAGAAGTGCTAGAGAAGAAGGGCTAGAGGGGAAAGGCTAGAGAAAAGATCTAGAGAGGAAGGGCTAGAGGGGAAGGGCTAGAGGGGAAGAGCTAGAGAAAAATTGGAGAGGAAGGGCTAGAGAGGAAGGGCTAGAGAGGAAGGGCTAGAGAGGAAGAGCTAGAGAGGAAGAACTAGAGGGGAAGAGCTTGAGAGGAGGAGCTAGAGAGGAGGAGCTAGAGAGGAGGAGCTAGAGAGGAAGTGCTAGAGAGGAAGTGCCTGAGAGGAAGTGCTAGAGAGGAAGAGCTAGAGAGGAAGGGCTAGAGAGGAAGGGCTAGAGAGGAAGGGCTAGAGAGGAAGGGCAAGAGAGGAAGGGCTTGAGAAAATAGCTAGAGAAGAAGGGCTAGAGAGGAAGGGCTAGAGAGAAAAATTGGAGAAGAAAAGCTAGAGAGGAAGGGCTAGAGAGGAAGGGCTAGAGAGGGAAGAGCTAGAGAGGAAGGGCTAGAGAGGAAGGGCTAGAGAAAAGAGCTAGAGAAGAAGGGCTAGAGAGGAAGGGCTAGAGAGAAAAATTGGAGAAGAAAAGCTAGAGAGGAAGGGCTAGAGGGGAAGAGCTAGAGACAAATTGGAGAGGAAGCGCTAGAGAGGAAGCGCATATTGAGGAAGCGCTAGAGAGGAGGTGCTAGAGAAAAGAGCTAGAGAAAAGAGCTAGAGAGGGAAGGGCTAGAGAGAAAAATTGTAGAAGAAGACCTAGAGAGGAAAGGCTAGAGAGGAAGGGCTAGAGAAGAAATGCTAGAGAAGAAGGGCTAGAGGGGAAAGGCTAGAGAAAAGATCTAGAGAGGAAGGGCTAGAGGGGAAGGGCTAGAGGGGAAGAGCTAGAGAAAAATAGGAGAGGAATGGCTAGAGAGGAAGGGCTAGAGAGGAAGGGCTAGAGAGGAAGGGCTAGAGAGGAAGGGCTAGAGAGGAAGAGCTATAGGGGAAGAGCTTGAGAGGAGGAGCTAGAGAGGAGGAGCTAGAGAGGAGGAGCTAGAGAGGAAGTGCTAGAGAGGAAGTGCTAGAGAGGAAGGGCTAGAGAGGAAGGGCTAGAGAGGAAGGGCAAGAGAGGAAGGGCTAGAGAGGAAGGGCTTGAGAAAAGAGCTAGAGAAGAAGGGCTAGAGAGGAAGGGCTAGAGAGAAAAATTGGAGAAGAAAAGCTAGAGAGGAAGGGCTAGAGAGGAAGGGCTAGAGAGGGAAGTGCTAGAGAGGAAGGGCTAGAGAGGAAGGGCTAGAGAGGAAGGGCTAGAGAAAAGAGCTAGAGAAGAAGGGCTAGAGAGAAAAATTGGAGAAGAAAAGCTAGAGAGGAAGGGCTAGAGGGGAAGAGCTAGAGACAAATTGGAGAGGAAGCGCTAGAGAGGAAGCGCTAGAGAGGAAGGGCTAGAGAGGGAAGGGCTAGACAAAAGAGCTAGAGAAGAAGGGCTGGAGAGGAAGGGCTAGAGAGAAGAATTGGAGAGGAAGAGCTAGAGAGGAAGAGCTAGAGAGGAAGAGCAAGAGAGGAAGAGCAAGAGAGGAAGAGCAAGAAAGAAAAAATTGAGAGAAAGAGCTAGAGAGGAAGAAGGGCTAGAGAGGAGGAAGGGCTAGAGAGGAGGAAGGGCTAGAGAGGAGGAAGGGCTAGAGAGGAAGAGCTAGAGAGGAAGGGCTAGAGGAAGAAGAACTAGAGAGGAAGGGCTAGAGAGGAGGAAAAGCTAGAGAGGAAGGGCTAGAGAGGAAGGGCTAGAGAGGAAGAGCTAGAGGGGAAGAGCTTGAGAGGAGGAGCTAGAGAGGAGGAGCTAGAGAGGAGGAGCTAGAGAGGAAGGGCTAGAGAGGAAGGGCTAGGGAGGAAGGGCTAGAGAGGAAGGGCTAGAGAGGAAGAGCTAGAGAGAAAAATTGGAGAGGAAGGGCTAGAGAGGAAGGGCTAGAGAGGAAGGGCTAGAGGAAGAAGAACTAGAGAGGAGGAAAAGCTAGAGAAGAAGGGCTAGAGAAGAAGAGCTAGAGAAGAAGGGCTAGAGAAGAAGGGCTAGAGAAGAAGGGCTAGAGAGGAAGGGCTAGAGAGGAAGAGCTAGAGAAGAAGTGCTCTAAACACATTGTCCTTAAGCCACTATGAAACACTTCTATCTGTATTCACAGCAGGTTATATGATTGGGATTCCTAAAGTATACCTAAAGTAACACCTACGATGTTGATCTGGCTGGTGGAAAATAGTGTTCAATCTAAATGAGAGAGTGAACTAATGAAAAAGGTAGAATGACATTTCAGTGTGACATGTGTGACTGCTCAGTGCCGTGACATTTAGAGAAAAGCCCGGTAGACAGCCTGGGAGAAGGGCCTTATTGGTGTGGGATTGATACAGAATGAGAATGTGAAGCCTATCCCACCATGACTCTTTCCTCTCAGCTCTGGCTCTCTCGCCGCATGACCTAGCTATCTCTCATTTCTATCAAGGCCCAGTATGGTAGGACAGGATTGTGTTTCACGGTGTGGAAAAGGCTATATTGTCATGAAGGAGTGTGATGGAAGGGAGGCAATAGACTGAACTGAAAGGCTAGTGTATGTGTGTGTGTGCGCGCTCGCGCTCGCGCATAGATATGGGTGTGATGGACAGAGGTTCAGCGGATACAGACACAACAAAAAGGTCAGAGACCCCGAGGAGAGGTCTGTCACATGGGGGGTTTATCCAGACACTCTACAGGAACACTGTCAGTCTCAGGAGAATGGATATATGACTGGGGCTGTGTCTTAAATGGCACCCTATTCCCTATTTAGTGCACTACTTCTTACCAGGTCCCATAGGGTCAAAAGTAGTAGGGTCCATTTTGAACGCTTCCTGGGTGTCCCGGCCTGCTCCGATAAACTCGCCTGCATCTCTCTGTCTGATGATAGGTAATAACCATGTAGTGACACTAGAACACAGTCAGATGTGAAATATGTAACATATGTTTCATATATCATTTGTTTGGATTTTCAACACTGTCTTATCGGGGTAATGAAAATACATGACTGAAACAGGTTGATAAATTGGCTACATGCACTTTCTCAAGGTTGAGTGAGAATGATGACTATTGCATACAATGTTATAATGTGATACGTTTGTTTTTATCACAGAGCACAAACTTATCATGATTTAAGTCATATGTGATAAACTTCCAACCATTTTATACATTTGGTGAAAACAAATCTAGTCCTCTAGCTTGGCACTTCTCACAACATTGTCTCTGAGGAAATAAAAGAGAGAAAAGTGAATTTTGTATTGAGGTTTTATTTTGAGCGATGACTTGTTGGTTTATCTCTTTCTTTCTTCGTGTCCATTAATTTGATGGATGAGAAATACACTGCTGTTCCAGATCCTGTCTGAACTCAGGGGTAACGTCTCTGTGTTATTGTGTCATGAGTCATGTTGTCTGTCTGACAGAGGGAAACGAGGAGCAGTGAAGAAATGGTTCCACGGCTGTTCATGCCTCAATATACCCCCCGACACACACGCATGCACCCTCCACATACACACACACACACACACACACACACACACACACACACACACACACACACACACACACACACACACACACACACACACCCATCCACACACACACACACACACGCACAGACGCGCACACACACTCTCGACTAAATGAGTCATCTGGTGGGCTTCATGTTTGCCCAGAGAGAGCAGTTTGCTGCTGTTGCATTCTGGAGATGAGAGGGGCAAAGCCTCTCAATCCTCCTCTCTGTACCAGAAACCCATTTCAAGGTCCCCTGGTCTTAAACACCACAGGCTGTCTGTCTGTCAAATAGATATGCTGAGGTAGGGTGGACTGGAACAGGGCTGTGTCTCAAATGGCACCCTAGTGCATTATAAAGGGAGTAGGGTGCCATCTGGAAGGAAATAGGGTGCCGTTTGGGACACATCCCATTGTTTACTAGAACAATGGCAAGATGACACACAGACATGTTGACACAGGAGATTGGTTGACACACTCACACCCTCTAACTCGTTTTCTGTTCTCCTCTCTCCATTTCTCTCTTTCTTCATCTCTCTCTCTCACTGAACTAGGAAGGGATGGTGTATGTTTCATACATAACAGAATTGACAGAATATTTGTAACCATTGAAAGTAACAATCACCAAAATCTGAATAGTGGATTTTCCAGGTGAATTTTGCTAACAAGTTGACAACCTTCACAATGTGTGTGTCTGATCTAGTTTATGTATGTGTTACGTGAATTAAAGATTAGAAGACAGGTGGCAAGGTTGATAAGGAATGTATGTGTACTGTGGAAAATACAGCCGCCTAAAGCGGGGTGGAGTTCTCTACTGATGTGTGTGTGTGTGTGTGTGTGTGTGTGTGTGTGTGTGTGTGTGTGTGTGTGTGTGTGTGTGTGTGTGGTGTGTGTGTGTGTTAATATAAAAGGCTTTGTGCATTGTAAGGATTTCAGAGCTCTCATAAATAAACGTTTTGACCCTTGTGGGCTGGTTCTCCGTCTGCTTCATTCAACCAGAATCTTACACCCTCTGGGGGGCAGACTGAGTAGTTTAATTGAAGTTCGGTTTAAGAACATTGATAACTTAATTCACGTAACAATATGTTCTTCATGTAAACATCACAATGTGTGTGTCTGATCTAGTTTATGTATGTTCTTCATGTAAACATCACAATGTGTGTGTCTTATCTAGTTTATGTATGTTCTTCATGTAAACATCACAATGTGTGTGTCTGATCTAGTTTATGTATGTTCTTCATGTAAACATCACAATGTGTGTGTCTGATCTAGTTTATGTATGTTCTTCATGTAAACATCACAATGTGTGTGTCTGATCTAGTTTATGTATGTTCTTCATGTAAACATCACAATGTGTGTGTCTGATCTAGTTTATGTATGTTCTTCATGTAAACATCACAATGTGTGTGTCTGATCTAGTTTATGTATGTTCTTCATGTAAACATCACGGAGGTGGACAGAAATGTCAAGTAAATGTCACAGGCATGATGTCATGCACACGGCAGCCTACAAGTGGATACTGATAAAAGCGATTTAGGGCTGCCGTGAATGGATGCATATTTGGCACAAGGTGACATAATTAGAGGCTACATTTATCCAATGTGCACTTAGCTCCACTGTATGAGTGTGTGAGCTTATACCATCTCATGATAGTTTGCTTTCCTGATGATAGAGTACAATAAGCTTAATGGCGAGATGTCCTAACACACCCCTCATCATCCATTCTGAATACAGATGAAGACCTCGCTACCTCAGGGTTTTCCTGACTGGACTCCAAACCAGTATTAACCCTGAACCCTACCCTTCTGGGCTCCTGGTATTGAGGTCCATGTCATCTCTGTGTTGAACTATCAGTGATGTGGTAAATAGCCAAATAACATTTTAATGATCTTGAAGGCCATCTGCTTTCAGAATGGAGACGGTCCTTTCCACAAGCCTTTACTGCTTGGCCGTCATTGCCAATGCATTCATTAGTAGTATAGCAGTATGGTCCATAGAGGAAATGTACACTTAAATGTCCAGTCAATGACAATAGCATCACCACAAAATGAGTGTCAATTTGCTTTTGTTAAGAGGTGTGGCAGAAAATTGCAATGGCCATCTTAAGTAACTGTAAATGTCATTCTCCTCAATGTTGAGTGTTGGGGATGAGTGTGACAGACAGGCAGAGGTGATTCTGCAGTAGGCTATAATGAGTGTTTGTGTCCCAAATGAGTCCCTATTGGCTATGTGGTGCCCTACCTTTGACCAGGGCCCATAAGGCTCTGGTCTGAAGTAGTGCAACAGATAGAGAAAAGGGTGCCATTTGGGATGCATCCAATCTGTTCTCTTCCCTAGTCTGGTGTGTCTAGCTAGGTAATCACACTAATGCAACAGCCATGTACATACCTGTCATGTTGAGAAATCTTCCATGACATTTTTAATTCCATCATTCCTCCACCCTCATCAGTGGTCTGAGCGCTCCTGCATAATCCCCAGAAATGGGAAGAGGCAAAGGCTTAGTCAAACGATAGTGAATGTCATTATCACTTGTGACCAAGGGGAGATTTTTAGTGTGTGTGTGTGGTGTGTGTGTAGAGAGAGAGATTGACAGTGGAGGATAAGCTCATGAGGGTTATTGATTGGAGGCCAGTAGAAGCTAGTCAATCACCAGTGGCCTAGATAGTGTTAGCAAAGCAGACTGTATTAATAAGATATCGGTCTTCTACTTTAACCACCTTGAGATGAGCGCTTTCAGTTGATTAAATACTCTTAAATTCAATCAGGGGTATTGATATTCTATATCATTGATGTAAGGTTTGAAATGAATGTTTTTTACCAGAAGAATAGGTTGGACTATGGGAAGTAAGAAAGAGAGCAGCAAGAGAAAAATAATTAACGGACGGTTGGTCAGTCTGTCGGTCTGTCTGTCTGTCTGTCTGTCTGTCTGTCTGTCTGTCTGTCTGTCTGTCTGTCTGTCTGTCTGTCTGTCTGTCTGTCTGTCTGTCTGTCTGTCTGTCTGACAGAAAAATAATTAACAGACAGACAGACAGACAGACAGACAGACAGACAGACAGACAGACAGACAGACAGACAGACAGACAGACAGAGAAAAGACCTGCAGTAGACATAAGGGGAGAGACAGAGAGGCAGTGAGTTGGGTGAGCAGGTTGAGTGAGAGGGCCTGAGTGACAGATGCTCCCTGAGGGAAAAGCTGGAGCTGGTGTGTGTTAACGCTAGCAGCTGATAGCACTGAGTGAGCAGACGGAGGGTGTGTGTTTGAGTGCGTGTGTCTGCTCATGTCCGTGTGTCTGTTTGTGTGTGTGTTTGTGTCTGTTTGTGTGTGTGTCCTACTATAGTATTCAAGGTGTCTGAATTGTGAAAAACTGAGTTTAAATGTATTTGGCTAAGGTGTATGTAAACTTCCGACTTCAACTGTATAAAACAACTATAGACATATATCCCTACTTTAGACCTACATCCCTACTATACAGACATATAGTCCTACTTTAGACTTACATCCCTACTATACAGACATATAGCCCTACTTTAGACCTACATCCCTACTATACAGACATATAGCCCTACTTTAGACTTACATCCCTACTATACAGACATATAGCCCTACTTTAGACCTACATCCCTACTATACAGACATATAGCCCTACTTTAGACCTACATCCCTACTATACAGACATATATCCCTACTTTAGACCTACATCCCTACTATACAGACATATAGCCCTACTTTAGACTTACATCCCTACTATACAGACATATAGCCCTACTATAAACATATATTCCTACTATAGACATGTATCCCTACTATACAGACATATTGCCCTGCAAAAGACATATTGCCCTGCAAAAGACATATTGCCCTGCAAAAGACATATTGCCCTGCAAAAGACATATAGCCCTGCTATACAGGCATATAGCCCTACTATAGACATATCGTGCTACTATAGACATATCGTGCTACTATAGACATATCGTGCTACTATAGACATACAGCCCTACTTTAGACATATAGCCCTACTATAGACATATAGCCCTACTATAAAGACACATCGTCTACTATAGACATTTAGCCCTACTGCAGACATATACAGTGGGGCAAAAAAGTATTTAGTCAGCCACCAATTGTGCAAGTTCTCCCACTTACAAAGATGAGAGAGGCCTGTAATTTTCATCATAGGTACACGTCAACTATGACAGACAAAATGAGAAAAAAAATCCTGAAAATCACATTGTAGGATTTTTTATGAATTTATTTGCAAATTATGGTGGAAAATAAGTATTTGGTCACCTACAAACAAGCAAGATTTCTGGCTCTCACAGACCTGTAACTTCTTCTTTAAGAGGCTCCTGTCCTCCACTCGTTACCTGTATTAATGGCACCTGTTTGAACTTGTTATCAGTATAAAAGACACCTGTCCATAACCTCAAACAGTCACACTCCAAACTCTTTTTTCCTTTTCGTTTGGTTTGTCTTATTGGTTGCACCTGTTCCTCATTTGTCTTTTGATTTTGGTTATTTAAGCCTGGTTAGCCCGCCCAGTGTTGTGCGGGATTATTTAGCGTCAGGTTGTGTTTTGTATTTGGATGTGCTGGCGATCTACTACTGTTCTATTTTCATGCATGCTGTGCACCTGTTGTTTGGGCACTTTGCATTTTTCACGCCCGTTGTGTTGGCGTCGATCGTGTTGTGTTTTTATTGAATAAACACACAGTTCCTCACCTCTGCTCTCTGCGCCTGACTCCTACCACCACTCCTAGCAACGACTGACAGAATCCCGCACCCGCTATGGAGTCAGCAGGAGCAGCCTCCCCTCCTCTCCCATCGATGGAGGAACGGGTCCTTCACCATACCACCATCCTCCACCGAATCGGCTCAGCGATGGAGCAGATGATGGAGAGGATGGACCGATGGGAGAGGAGTGGCCTCCCTACCGCATCCCCAGCACCAACTCCTCCTCCACCATCTACCCCTCCAGCGACGTCCGGACCCGGAGCCCTACGCCTGGCTCTCCCCAGGGAGTACGATGGAGCGGCGGCGGGGTGCCAGGGGTTCCTGCTACAGTTGGATTTGTACCTGGCTACCGTTCATCCAGCTCCCTCCGGAGAGGAGAGCGTAAGCGTCCTCGTCTCCTGCTTAACGGGACGTGCCCTGGAGTGGGCCAACGCAGTGTGGTACGGCCCAGACTCGGCAAGGGATCACTACCCTGAGTTCACCCGCCGGTTCCGGGCCGTGTTCGACCACCCAGCAGAAGGCCGGGCGGCGGGTGAAAGGCTGTTCCACCTGCGTCAGGAGACGAGGAGCGCACAGGACTTTGCTCTGGAGTTCCGGACCTTGGCTGCTGGAGCGGGGTGGAACGACAGGGCCCTGATGGACCACTATCGGTGTAGCCTCCGGGAGGACGTCCGCCGTGAGCTAGCCTGTCGGGACACTACCCTGTCGCTAGACGAACTAATCGACATGTCCATTCGTCTTGACAATCTGCTGGCTGCGCGCGGGCGTCCAGACGGGGCCCTGTTGGTTCCACCTCCAGGTCCTCCAGCTCCCATTCCTATGGAGCTAGGGGGGGCCGCGTCCAGGGGAACCGGAGGAGGAGGCTCCCCTTGTATCCAGTGTGGTCGGAGAGGACACACTACCGACAGGTGCTGGGGGAGCTCCTCTGGGAATCGGGATGGCAGGTGGAGCACTCCTCGTCCATCTCAGGTGAGTAAGCACCAACCTCACCCAGAGCTCCCTGTTGGTCACATGTTCGTTTTAGTAACTTTCCCCTTGTTTTCTCCCTCTTTCCAGCATAAGGCGCTAGTCGATTCAGGCGCAGCTGGAAACTTTACGGATCGTGGGCTCGCATTAAGGCTAGGGATTCCCCTGGTGTCATTGGACCAACCTTTCCCCGTGCACTCCTTAGATAGCAGACCATTAGGGTCAGGACTGGTCAGGGAGGCCACGGTGCCACTGGACATGGTAACGCAGGGGGATCATGGGGAACGGATTAGTCTCTTCCTCATTGATTCTCCTGCGTTTCCGGTGGTGCTGGGGATTCCCTGGCTGGCCAATCACAATCCCAATATTTCGTGGAGACAGGGGGCTCTCAGAGGGTGGTCAGAGGAGTGCTCAGGCAGGTGTAAGGGAGTTTCCATCGGTGCGACGACGGTGGAGAGTCCAGACCAGGTTTCCACTGTGCGCATTCCCTCAGAATATGCCGATTTGGCATACTTCTGTAAAAAGAGGGCGACCCGATTACCACCTCATCGACGAGGGGATTGCGTGATAAATCTCCAGGTAAACGCTGCACTTCCCAGGAGTCACGTGTACCCATTGTCACAGGAGGAGACGTTGGCTATGGAGACATATGTCACGGAATCTCTGAGACAGGGGTATATTCGGCCCTCCATGTCACCCGTCTCCTCGAGTTTCTTTTTCGTGAAGAAAAAGGATGGAGGGTTGCGTCCGTGCATTGATTATCGAGGTCTAAATTCCATCACAGTAGGGTTCAGTTACCCACTACCTCTCATCGCTACGGCGGTGGAATCATTTCACGGCGCGCGTTTTTTCACGAAACTGGACCTCAGGAGCGCGTACAATCTGGTGCGTATCCGGGGAGGAGACGAGTGGAAAACCGCATTTAGTACCACATCGGGCCACTATGAGTACCTCGTCATGCCGTACGGGTTAAAGAATGCTCCAGCCGTCTTTCAATCCTTTGTTGACGAGATTCTCAGGGACCTGCACGGACAGGGGGTGGTGGTGTATATTGACGACATCTTGATTTATTCCGCCACCCGCGCCGCGCATGTCTCCCTGGTGCGCAAGGTGCTTGAGCGACTGCTGGAGAATGACCTGTACGTCAAGGCTGAGAAATGTGAGTTTTTCAAACGAGCCGTTTCCTTCCTGGGGTATCGCATTTCCACCTCGGGGGTGGTGATGGAGGATGACCGCGTTAAAGCCGTGCGTAATTGGCCGACTCCGACCACGGTAAAGGAGGTGCAGCGGTTTTTAGGGTTTGCCAATTACTACCGGAGGTTTATCCGGGGCTTTGGTCAAGTTGCTGCTCCCATTACCTCACTGCTGAAGGGGGGTCCGGCGCGCTTGCGCTGGTCAGCAGAGGCGAACAGAGCGTTCAGTCGCCTGAAGGAGCTGTTTACCGTCGCTCCAGTGCTGGCTCATCCGGATCCCTCTTTGGCATTCATAGTGGAGGTGGACGTGCACGCCACCCAAACTCCGCCCGTGCGCTTTCTTCTCTAGGAAGCTAGGGCCGGCGGAGCAGAACTATGATGTGGGGGACAGGGAGTTGTTAGCTGTGGTCAAGGCTCTGAAGGTGTGGAGACATTGGCTTGAGGGGGCAAAGCACCCTTTCCTCATCTGGACTGACCACCGTAATCTCGAGTACATCCGGGCAGCTAGGAGACTGAATCCGCGTCAGGCCAGGTGGGCCATGTTCTTTACCCCTTTCCGGTTCACCATCTCTTATCGGCCAGGTTCACTGAACACGAAGGCCGACGCACTGTCCCGCCTATATGACACCGAGGAGAGGGCCATCGATCCGGCTCCCATTCTTCCGGCGTCGTGTTTGGTAGCTCCGGTGGTGTGGGAGTTGGACGCGGAGATCGAGCGGGCGTTAAGGTCGGAACCTGCACCATCGCAGTGTCCGACAGGGGTTCAGTACGTACCGCTTGGTCTCCGTGATCGATTGATTTGATGGGCCCATAATCTCCCCTCTTCGGGTCACCCTGGGATCGAGAGGACAGTGCGGAACCTGAGGGGGAAGTACTGGTGGCCCACCTTGGGTAAGGACGTGCGGTTTTATGTTTCCTCCTGCTCGGTGTGCGCTCAGAGCAAGGCTCCTCGACACCTGCCTAGAGGGAAATTACACCCCCTTCCTGTTCCACAGCGGCCGTGGTCACACTTATCAGTGGACTTCCTCACTGACCTTCCCGTATCACAGGGGAACACCACTATCCTGGTCGTTGTGGATCGGTTCTCGAAGTCCTGTCGTCTCATCCCGTTGCCCGGTCTCCCTACGGCTTTGCAGACTGCGGAGGCCCTGTTTACCCATGTCTTCCGGCACTATGGGGTGCCCAAGGACATCGTTTCTGATCGGGGTCCCCAGTTCACGTCCAGAGTTTGGAGGGCGTTCATGGAACGTTTGGGGGTCTCGGTCAGCCTGACCTCGGGTTTCCACCCCGAGAGTAATGGGCAGGTGGAGAGGGTGAACCAAGAGGTGGGTAGGTTTCTAAGGACGTATTGCCAGGACCGGCCCAGAGAATGGGCGAGATGGGCAGAAATAGCCCAGAAATAGCCATGGGCAGAAATAGCCCAGAATTCTCTACGGCACTCATCAACCAACATGTCACCGTTCCAGTGCGTGTTGGGCTACCAGCCGGTCCTGGCTCCATGGCACCAGAGCCAGACCGAGGCTCCTGCGGTGGAGGATTGGGTGCAGCGCTCGAAGGACACCTGGAGAGCCGTCAAAGACGCACTTACAAAGGCGAGTGGACGGCAGAAGAAGAGCGCTGACCAGCACCGCAGTGAGACCCCTGTGTTTGCACCAGGGGATCGAGTCTGGCTCTCGGCTAGAAACCTGCCCCTCCGCTTGCCCTGCCGGAAGCTGGGCCCGCAGTGTGTAGGGCCGTTTAAAGTCCTGAGGAGGATAAACGAGGTGTGTTACCGGTTACAACTTCCATCTTACTACCGTATTAACCCCTCGTTTCATGTGTCTCTCCTCAGGCCGGTGGTGGCTGGTCCCATGCAGGAAGGTGAGGTGCCGGAGGTTCCTCCCCCCCCGCTGGACATTGGGGGTCCCCGGCGTATAAAATACGCGCCATTCTGGACTCCAGACTTCGGGGGCGGGGCCTACAGTACCTCGTCGACTGGGAGGGGTACGGCGCGGAGGAGAGGTGCTGGGTACCCAGGAGGGACATTTTGGACCATCCACTACTGAGGGAGTTCCACCGCCTTCATGGGGATCGCCCTGCGCCTCGTCCTCCGGGTCGCCCTCGAGGTCGGTGGCGGCGCGCTGCGGGAGCCGCGCGTCAGGAGGGGGGTACTGTCACGAATCCCACCGAAGGTGGCTCCCCTGCCTGCTCGGGCGGTGCTCGGCGGTCGTCGTCACCGACCTACTAGCCGCCGCTGATCCTTTTTTCCTTTTCGTTTGGTTTGTCTTATTGGTTGCACCTGTTCCTCATTTGTCTTTTGATTTTGGTTATTTAAGCCTGGTTAGCCCGCCCAGTGTTGTGCGGGATTATTTAGCGTCAGGTTGTGTTTTGTATTTGGATGTGCTGGCGATCTACTACTGTTCTATTTTCATGCATGCTGTGCACCTGTTGTTTGGGCACTTTGCATTTTTCACGCCCGTTGTGTTGGCGTCGATCGTGTTGTGTTTTTATTGAATAAACACACAGTTCCTCACCTCTGCTCTCTGCGCCTGACTCCTACCACCACTCCTAGCAACGACTGACACTCCCGTGTAGTTCTGGGCTGATTCCTCACCGTTCTCATGATCATTGCAACTCCACGAGGTGAGATCTTGCATGGAGCCCCAGGCCGAGGGAGATTGACAGTTATTTTGTGTTTCTTCCATTTGCGAATAACCACACCAACTGTTGTCACCTTCTCACCGAGCTGCTTGGCGATGGTCTTGTAGCCCATTCCAGCCTTGTGTAGGTCTACAATCTTGTCCCTGACATCCTTGGAGAGGTCTTTGGTCTTGGCCATGGTGAAGAGTTTGGAATCTGATTGATTGATTGCTTCTGTGGACAGGTGTCTTTTATACAGGTAACAAACTGAGATTAGGAGCACTCCCTTTAAGAGTGTGCTTCTAATCTCAGCTCGTTACCTGTATAAAAGACACCTGGGAGCCAGAAATCTTTCTGATTGAGAGGGGGTCAAATACCTATTTCCCTCATTAAAATGCAAATAAATTCGTAACATTTTTGACATGGGTTTTTCTGGATTTTTTTGTTGTTGTTATTCTGTCTCTCACTGTTCAAATAAACCTACCATTAAAATTATAGACTGATCATTTCTTTGTCAGTGGGCAAACGTACAAAATCAGCAGGGCATCAAATACTTTTTTTCCCTCACTGTATAGCTCTACTATAGACATATATCCTTACTATACAGACATATTGCCGTTCTATAGACATATTGCCCTTCTATAGACATATTGCCCTTCTATAGACATATAGCCCTACTATAGACATATAGCCCTACTATACAGACATATAGCCCTACTATAGACATATAGCCCTACTATAGACATAGCCCCTAATATAGACGTATAGCCCTACTATAGACGTATTGCCCAACTATAGAGACATATAGCCCTACTATAGACATATAGCCCTACTATAGACACATAGCCCTACTATAGACATAGCCCCTAATATAGACGTATAGCCCTACTATAGACGTATTGCCCAACTATAAAGACACATAGCCCTACTATAAAGACACATAGCCCTACTATAGACACATAGCTACACTATACAGACTTATAATGCAGATCACCAGCAGGATAAGTGTTTGACATTGATATAAACAGGAGACATTACTGATACAGACACTCGACTGTTGGTCACAGTGGCTTGAGGTGAAAAGTAAAGAGTGTAAACTTTCCCTTTCAAAAAACATAGTGATGTTGGTAGACTTAGACTTATCTGTAAATAGGGTTTATTACCTTGAAGACAGTAGTCAAGCTTTAAAACCACATTGCAATTCTCCAATAAAACAAATGGAATCAAGTAGATTATCAAAGCATTTGTTTCAGACTCAAGAGGAGTTCCTTCCTCCTCTTATTCCTCAGTTCTAAGAATAGAGAAATCGAAGGTTTCCCAATCGTCCCAGTTTTTGCCAAAATGTAATGACTTTCCTTTCCAGGTGACCTTTCAGAAGTGGCTAATATTAGCGCTGTACTCAAATCTCTGCAGGTCTCTTTTGAGAGGGGCGATGGGGGGAGATACCTCTTCTCTCCCCGTGGAGCATCTGTATGAACCAGACACACAGCAGGGGATAACGGCACAATGCCACAAAAACCAGGGGGAACCTTCCAACCATGGGTATCATACTGTATATCTGCCATTGTGCCTCTCAATACCCAGTAGTTATTGGTCGAATTTTATGTTAATATTGTGTCAGAGGGAGGTGAGGGGAGTTGTTATTGAGGGGAGATATCTGGCAGCCTGTTGACTCCACCCCCGGGCCTTATATGGAATTCCTGCCCCAACGAGGCAAGGCTGTGATTCGTTAAGCCAGGGAATGCTTGGGGATAAAGGTGAAGCAGCCTGCACAAAGGGGCAGAGTAGGAGATAGCCAAGTGCGTGATGAAGAGTGGAAGAAGAGCAAGCAATACCTGTGTGATTACCCGTTGTGATCCCAACTTGGCCAGCGATCTCCAGCAGGTGACCGTAGTAGATGAAAAGCCCGTGGAGGGGGTAAGTCAAATAACCTACCCCCATTTTGCTATAAAGAAGAAGTTGCTGTATCAGGTCGTGAAGAAGAATGACAAATGTCTGGAGTTGTTGTTAGTGCCTCGTCCCTTTGTAACATCTGTCCTGCAGTTGGCGCACTCCCACCTTCTATTGGCTCACCTAGGGGTGGAAAATACCTTAGACAGAATCAAGGCACAATTTTACTGGCCAGGGGTGAAGAAACCAATGGAGGAATACTGCTACAGTTGCCCGGAGTGCCAGCAGGTGGCTCCAAAACCACATTTCCGCAGTCCCTTCATTCCCCTACCCATTATTTCAGTTCCTTTCAGCAGGATCCCAATGGACCTGGTGGGACCTCTACCCAAGAGAAACCGAGGGCACCAATACATTCTGTTGATTTTGGATTATGCCACCGGGTACCCAGAAGCCATTCCCCTGCGTACCATGGCCACCAAGGGATTGGCACATGAGTTGGTTATGCTGTTCTCCCGAGTAGGCATTTCTGGTGAGATATTGACCGACCAGGGCACCCCGTTCATGTCACGAATCATGAAGGATCTATGCAAGCTAATGAGAATAACCCAGTTGCGCACCTCAGTGTATCACCCTCAGACCAATGGATTTGTGGAAAGATTCAATCAAATCCTGAAGCAGATGCTAAAGAAGGTGATGGAGGCAGACGGAAAGAATTGGGACCAGCTGCTACCCTACCTGATGTTCTCGATCCGAGAAGTGCCCCAAGCTTCAACAGGATTCTCTCCCTTCGAACTCCTGTATGGGAGACGACCCGAGGACTGCTGGACGTGGCATAAGAAGCCTGGAACAGCAACCATCACCCCATCAAACCTTGGTGGAGTACGTGGGAGAAATGAGAGATTGGATGGCAATCCTGTGGCCCCTGGTACGGGAACACATGCTGGAGGCCCAGGAGGCCCAAGCGAGGGTGTACAACAGAGGCACAACGAAGGGACTTTCAGCCAGGAGACAAAGTGTTGGTGTTGGTCCCCACCTCAGAATGTAAGCTTTTAGCCCGATGGAACGGGCCATATGAAGTAATTGAGAAGGTGGGTGAAGTTAACTATAGGGTCAGACAGCCGGGACGTAAGCATCTGACCCAGATTTACCATGTGAATCTGCTAAAGAAATGGAATGCATGTGATGTACTCTACTCTATTTCCCCGAAGAAGGCTACCACAGAGACCGAGCCAGCAGAGGTGACAATGGGAGAGCAGCTGAGCCAAGCCCAGAAGCAGGAGCTGAGGGAGTTGGTCAGCTGAAACCAGGATGTGTTCTCCAGTGAACCAGTAGACAATGATCTGGTACAGCACCACATCATCACTGAACCCGGGAAAAAAGGTGAAGTTGAGACCCTACCGCATACCAGAAGCAAGGAGAGAGGCTGTCAGGACTAAGGTAAAAACGATGTTGGAAGCTGATATAATCGAAGAGTAGAATAGTGAGTGGTGCAGCCCCATAGCGTCGGTGCCAAAACCAGATGGCACCATTCAATTCTGTAAGGATTTTAGAAAAGTAAATGAAATCTCAAAGTTCGACACCTACCCCTTGCCCCGACTTGATGAATTAATCGAATGGCTAGACTGCCCTATTTATCAGCACGCTCGACCTGACAAAGGTTTACTGGCAGGTGCCGAGGCATGGGAGAAAACTGCTTTCGCCACCCCGGATGGTCTGTTCCATTGCAAGAAGCTGCCCTTTGGACTGAACGGGGCCCAGGACACCTTCCAGAGGTTGACGGACCGGGTTCTCCGACCCCATCGGAAGTACGCGGCAGCATACATCAATGATATTGTGATCCATGGAAGTGAGTGGGAGACCCATATAAACAAGGTGAGCACAGTAGTGCAGGCCTTACGGGAGGCGGGGCTAACAGCAAACCCAAAGAAATGTCGGCTTGGCCTGCGGGAGGCTGAGTACCTGGGGTACATGATTGGGAGGGGATGTGTCAAACCCCAGGTGAAGAAAGTGTAGGTGATTTGGGACGGGCCCCGCCCCTCACCAAGAAGCAGGTACGCATGTTTGTGGGGTTGACTAGCTCCTACCAGAGATTTATTCTCCACTTTGCCTCCCTAGCCAGCCCCCTTACAGATCTGACCAGGAGCCGTTTGCCCGCCCAGGTGAAGTGGCCCGAGGAGGCAGAAAAAGCCTTCCAGGACCTAAAGGGAGCACTGTGTTCTGGACCCGTGCTGGTGACACTGGATTTCTCCAAACCACTGGTGGTTCAGACCGATGCATCTGAAACAGGGGTGGCTGCCGTCCTATCACAGCTCCAAGAAGGTGAGGAACACCCAATCATGTACATTAGCTGGAAGCTGTTGCCACGGGAACAAAGATATTCCACGGTGGAGAAAGAATGTCTAGAAATCAAGTGGGTGCTAGAAACGGAGTATTACTTATTGGGACGGCACTTCACCCTCGTATCGGACCATGCACCACTGGTTTGGATGTCACGGAATAAGGACAGTAATGCCCAGGTCACCCGCTGGTTCCTATCCTTACAGCCCTTTGCTTTCTCTGTCATCCACAAATCAGGTGCAGCCCATGGTAATGCCAATGCCCTCTCCAGGAGGGATGCTCTAGGGAGCTGGACCGGGGCGGGGCAGATGGCAGGGAGAGGTGAGGGAGATATCTGGCAGCCCGTTGGCTCCACCCCTGGGCCTTATATGGACAAGGCAAGGCCCCAACGAGGCAAGGCTGTGATCGTTAAACCAGGGAGTGCTTGGGGATAAAAGAGGAGGCATCCTGAACAAAGGGGCAGAGTAGGAGAGAGCCAAGTGTGTGATGAAGAGTGGAAGAAGAGAGCAATACCTGTGTGATTACCATTGTGACCTGGACTGTCAGACTACCTCCCTTGTGTACCGGACTGGATTGTCTGAGAACCCGAGCGTGAGGATTACCCCTGGAAAATGGAACGACTTGTGGACTGTGAGGTGATTGGTGAATTTCCCCTTCTTCCCCGTGTTCTAAAATCCATAATCAACTTCCCATTTGCATTCTATTTGTGCTAATGGTGCATGTTTTGGTATTGAACTTGGTGACATGGAAACCCCACGCCCTTGAGCCTGCCACAATATATAGAAGGGATGGATACAAAATGATCATTGTGTAAATCAACATGAAAACATTTGAATCAACTACTATAGTAGTCATACTGTAGCACAGAAAGCACACTTGACATTTGGAGTGAAGAGCTTCGCTCTGAGTAACAAGATGTTTGGAATGGAAGCACTGTGGTTATTTCTCATCTTGAGACACCAGAGGACTTTGAATCACTGAGAAGGCCTTTGCTCCATCATTAATCCCTTCTGTCCAATCAGCAAACAGTCGGGCTCTAGTAATGTGCTTCCCAAATGGGACCCTTTTTCCAACATAGGGCTCTAGTCAAAAGTAGTGCACTGAAGGAAGAGGGTGCCATTTTGGACACATACGTAGTGTACACGGTCGCCATGGAGCCTCCTCAGCTCATGGGGAGCCGCAGCCGTGTTCCAACGCCAGGCAGAAATTCCCCATCGTCCTTCACGCCATGCAGTGTTAATCCTTAGAGCAAACTTCCATATGTCTGGACAAACTTAATTAACACCAAACACTTCCAAACAGAGCTGCATTAGTCTAAGCTGATTTTTTTCTTCTTCTAATTAGATCATTTTTATATGTGCGACAATGTTCAGGCGATGTTTAATGGCCATCGAATACTACTAACGTATATTGTGGTCTTCATTTCAATTCCTCCTCTGGCTTTTGCATCAGCCATCAGCCATCAACCCAAGTGATGCAAAGCCACAGCACCAAGGCAATTAATCACTAAGTCATTAGCTATGCATCAATTACTCAAGACGCCTGCCACGTTTTTGATTAGAGTGAACGAATCATGGAAGGCTGACTAACTGAATATTTAACAGTCCGCTCCAATACGCTCTTTAATCCCTCTCTGTCTGACGACCCCTGACAGAAGGCAGAGCACATCTGTCCATGATGCAGGAACGTATTGATCAGAACAACCCTATATCGATAGACTGATACACATACATTCCAATGGTGGGTTCCCCAGTTCCTTTTGTCAAAAACTTAGTCCACTTGCTGCATGGTGCCCGCTCAGTGGCGTGGCTGTATACCTGTCTGCCAGATACCTGTATGCTACTTCTTGTAGATGAAATCATATCTTTAGTTGGACAATAATCAGATCTGTAGCCCGTAGCCTGTATGGTTCAAGTATCACTGCCCCTCCGTTGGGATGTGTGCTCACTGTGCTGCTATGGGCTGTGGTGCTATGGACCCACTCAGTACTCAATAGTGGTATGAAACATAACCCTGGGTATTAGTGAATAATTGTTCACTAGCCAGATGATAGAAAGTCATTGCTCATCGGTAGGGCCATACACAAAAACAGATACATTAACAGTAAGGCTACATCCCTGGCACCCTATTCCCTATGTAGTGCACTACTTTGGACCAGGACCCATAGTGGGGTGCCATTTGGGACACAGTCATTGCTCACCAGACAAATTCATTGCTCATCAGTAGGGCCATAAACAAAAACAGATACATTATATTACAATTTGATAATAGGACTGGTCCTGCATGAAATGGAATCTTCAACCCCAATGGCTTTTGCAGATCAAAATGCTAATGTAGATGTGAATATGAAAATATAACTGTTGTAAAGAGGTAGTAATAGAGGACAAAAATAACCAGAAATCTGTGGCTCTGTTTATCCTCATGTATCCCCCAAGGCCAGTGATATCCAAGTAGTGGTCCAGTGTAGATTGGATGAAGGGCACCTTCAGCGTGAAACACAGTTGGCGTCTGGGAATTGTCTTGCTTGAAGGCTTTAATGAAATTGACGAAAAGTACAGGCTTCAGTTCAGAAAAGTGTTTTTAATAAATAGAGCAATGGTTGACATGAATAAAGGTTCTCAAACATTAATTGGCACTCCCAGGTCTATTAAATACGTGGCAATAGCCGGGTGTAATTTCTCTCCATCACAGGCACTCAATACACTGAGTTCAAAGTGATTGCAGACGTTAATTATGTTCAAAAGAGCTGTGCTGTTTCATCACACTAGATTGCAGGCAAATGAATGGCAGCAGGGGTGGAAGGAAAACCCAATAGAAGCATCATTAACATTCTCCTTTGAGATACTCTCATCCAGGTTCAGTGTATTGCTCAATAATCACCGCATATTACTCTTCCTCATCTCAATACAGAACATATAATTCCCTCCCAAAGGGAGAGTATTTTGTATCAGTGATATGAAAGACAAAATCATTTTGATGGAAACCTGTGAATCAACATTTTTCTGGTTCACCAAGGATTTTAAGTGACTCTAAATAGCTACAGTATCTCTCTGCACATGTAGTGTAAAAAAATTGCTCAGAAATGTACAGTTATTAATTTTGCAGTAGGTACCTGTTATTAGCTATTGTAGCAGGGAGGATTGATTATTTGGTTGTCTTTCAGAAAGGTAGCAGGATCACATTGCTGAGAATGACACTGCTTGTCTGGTTGAACAGACCTTGCAGCAAAGCTCAGCCCCCATGCCTTGTCTCATGTATCTCCTTCCCCCACCTCAGACACATTTCTGAAGCCCTGCATCTTTCAGAGCTGCACCAGGCATTGCTAAAGGTGTTCAGGCATTCGCCCCTCTCCTCCCATGTGGTGTTCAAGCACTGAAATGCTCCTCCTCCCATGTTAAGCTCTGGGCTAATTTTATTTATGTTAATTAGCATAAATATATTTTACCAGACACTCTTATCCAGAGTAAGTTACAGGAGCAATTAGGCTGGAGTTCCTTGCTCAAGGGCACATTGACAGATTTTTCACCTAGTCAGCTCGTTAATTCGAACCAGCGACCTTTCAGTTACTGGACCAACACTCTTATTAACCACTAGGCCACCTATAAGAATGAGTCCTCCTCCCCCCTCTCCTCAACCAAACTCCCATGATCCAATATGTAAATGTAATTGCAAATCAATGTATTTGGAAGAAGCTCTATCGTAATGACATCCCTGGGGTACCTGATGGTGAGCCTGTAGACTAAGGATCCTACTGAAGCCTCGATACTTAAGCATCACTGTAGGGCCTCTTGAACAATAAGCCTTAACAAACGTAGAAGGCACTCTCAACCAAAGTCATCTACCATGTTTATTAGAAGCCAAGTGTTGACTCAGATATAGGGTGATTTACATTTCCGACAACTGTCATATTACTGTTACAAGTTACATTATGGTTAGTAGCCTATTATTTTCCCCTTTCCACTGAACTGACTTAATTCCTTATCAATGAAAGTTTCAACACGAAGGTGTTCGTCAGGCTTTAATGATGAAGACCTAGTCAACCTGGTGGTTGAAATGTTGTCTAATAATTTCACATGGTAGCATAAAACAAACTGCCATAATGACAGTAACTGTATGTTGTGACACAGAGGTCTGCTGTGAATGAGAACCTACATGGTTATGTGTCAACAATTAGGGATTCTTGTTCACACTTTGCATATTGTATGTTGTGACGCAGCTGTCACCGTCAAACTAATGGAAATGTCACTCCTCTGAATGACACATGACAAATTGAATCTCTTGATAATTTGTTGTCCACTAAATGGAGTCTCTGGCCTCCATATCTGAAATAAATTAAATGCTTTTCTAGGATACACCAATACCTGGTCAAGCCAGGTTGATCTGATAGGGACTATGTTTGCATCCCAAATGGCACCCTGTGGGCCCTAGTCAAAAGTAGTGCACTATATGGGGAATAGGGTGACATTTGAGAAGAGCCCTAAAACTAACAGGGTACATGTTTGACACCAACCTAAATACAGTGTAATTTTATCGTTTTCACCCAAACCCAGCCAATCAGGGAACTGTATATTCTAGTACTGGATCTGATCTGCTAGCACGCAGCACTAATCATGTTAGAAACCAGTTCCCACAGAAAGACACCCATCTGGTAAACACTTCGACTGGAACCATGCAAATGAACTCTGGCTGATTATCAGTTTGATGGATAGGGAGGGGAGGTGACAAAATTACAACTCACCTGTTGATGCTGTTGGGCTAAGTGATGAATATCGATATCGCCATGGAAACGGCAAGTTGCATGTTTACTGTGCTGGAACTGGAATGTTAGGGTGGTGTGGGTGCCTGGGTGTGGAGGGGGTGGTGGGTGGATGTTTCAGAGAGAGGTGGCATAGCAGCACGGAGGGTGTCAAGGATTTGTGCATCCCAAATGGTTCCCTATTCCCGATATAGTGCACGGACCTGGTCAAAAGTAATGCACTACATAGAATAGGTTACCATTTGGGACTGAGTAAGGGTGTCAAGGATTAGTGCTCCAACCTGCCGGTGGTAAATAACATTGGCATGCTGATATTCCCCTGCTGGAAACCCCTCATATTTTAAGTGGTTACCTAGGAAACCAGAGTGAGAGAGAATGCCCCCTAATTTCATGTTGGACTCTGAGACAGATGAGCTCTTGAGTGCACAGGGTGGGTGGATGGGGAGGGGTTTGTTTTGAGGACATGTCTAGTATAGTTACAGTAAAATGCATGCAAAAGCACTTCATATACAGACAATCAATATAGGGCATAATAGCAACATAAACATGCTGTAACGCTCCTGTATCATAGCTACGGTAAATGACGTACCTCAAACTCTGCATAGCGGTCAAATTGAGTCTTTGAGATTGAGAATCAATCTACAGAGGATGATGTATTGTACAATGTCTTTCTTTTTCTCTTTCAATAATTCATTTGCCATTAATGTTCATCAAGAAATGACCTTGGAAAGTTTAGCTATCTCTAATTCTTAAAAGCGACCGCTTAATTCTCAAAATATTGAACAACAGCTTACAGCTTTAGAAATTCACTCAGGACTTGGAGGCATTCCATAATGAGAAGAAATCCCCCTGGTTCGGTTTCTCTTTACACTGTATGTTCTACAGCAGACTAGAAATCAATACTGTATCAGTGGGAACGACATCTGTGGGAAGGCTAGGGAATCAGTACATTTAGGCAGTGAATGTGGATATCGGGAGACCTGTTATCAAATTATCAAATAATGAGCATCTCCAAGAAATGTGAGCGAGTGTGACAGACGCAAAGAGTTCAGTAGATTAAACTCTGTCAAGTTGAATCCATTGAAAAGGTGTGTGTGTGTGTGTGTGTGTGTGTGTGTGTGTGTGTGTGTGTGTGTGTGTGTGTGTGTGTGTGTGTGTGTGTGTGTGTGTGTGTGTGTGTGTGTGTGTGTGTAAGTAAGGTTTGGGCTGGATTTCTGGGTTCATTCATAATGTATCAAGGAGAGTGCTCATAAAGTATTACCACGCTGATCATCTCTCGAGAGTTGTCTGGCACTGATCCCAGCTCTGCCGTGGGCAACACAGGGCAGGACACACTGGGGATGAAACCAAAGCACTTCTATTCAAATATTGATCCAACGCCAGCGGCTCCCACCTATTCAGACTCAAACTTCTGAAATCCACATTCACTTCATACAGCACGACAAAGAGAAAAACAGTGGCCATAAAGTGAACTGTATCAATGGAAAGGGCTAACGTCTATATCAATGGAGAATTGAGATGACAATAACATTTTACACACCTGAAGGTATAGGCTGCTATGAGTTGGTTTGTTATGTTTGATTGTGTTTTTATTACCCTGAATTGATTTATTTTTAAACACAATTCTATATAATCAATGTTATGAACACTGACAGTTCTCTAGTCAATGTTTTCTCTCTGCAGACCTACCCAGGGATGGACTGGGACCAGAAATTCGCTCTGGCGTTTCTAACATGAACCATTTCTTTCCTCAAGGCCCCCACACCGGCCCATTTCTTTCCTCTAGGCCCCCACACCGGCCCATTTCTTTCCTCAAGGCCCCCACACCGGCCCATTTCTTTCCTCAAGGCCCCCACACCGGCCCATTTCTTTCCTCAAGGCCCCCACACCGGCCCATTTCTTTCCTCAAGGCCCCCACACCGGCCCATTTCTTTCCTCAAGGCCCCCACACCGGCCCATTTCTTTCCTCAAGGCCCCCACACCGGCCCATTTCTTTCCTCAAGGCCCCCACACCGGCCCATTTCTTTCCTCAAGGCCCCCACACCTGCCCATTTCTTTCCTCAAGGCCCCCACACCGGCCCATTTCTTTCCTCAAGGCCCCCACACCGGCCCATTTCTTTCCTGAAGGCCCCCACACCGGCCCATTTCTTTCCTCAAGGCCCCCACACCTGCCCATTTCTTTCCTCAAGGCCCCCACACCAGCTCATTATTTTGCTCAAGGCCCCCACACCAGACAATTATTTAGCTCAAGGCCCCCACACCAGCCCATTTCTTTGCTCAAGGCCCCCACACCAGCCCATTTCTTTCCTCAAGGCCCCCACACCTGCCCATTTCTTTCCTCAAGGCCCCCACACCTGCCCATTTCTTTCCTCAAGGCCCCCACACCGGCCCATTTCTTTCCTCAAGGCCCCCACACCGGCCCATTTCTTTCCTCAAGGCCCCCACACCGGCCCATTTCTTTCCTCAAGGCTCCCACAACAGCCCATAGCCTCAAGACCCCACACCAGCCAATTTTCTTCCTCAAGGCCCCCATTATTAGCCAAATAATGATCACTCTTCACACCAAAAAATATATATATTTAGACCGGCCCACTGCGCTAAAGATAGGGACCAGCCCATCTGGCATTTGCCTAAACTACCCTATTTCTGGATCTGGACCTGCCTCCAGTGAATCAGTAACTGAGTAAGTGAACCTCCACCTGTTCAACCCTCCATAGCCTAAAGAGTAGAAGACAGATGAGTGGCCTGAAACGGTCTGGTCCTAATGGACTGTGTGGATACAGCGTAATGAGGCGATGTGTCTTCTGTAAAGGAGGGAGTCTATGGCTGTTGTCTTCATTAACCCCCAACACTGGGCTTGTGTTACATCATTCAGTTACAAAGCAGTAGGGAGAAGGTAGAGTACAGAAGTATTCCTAAAGGAGTTCTGTTGCTGGTAAATGTAATGAACCACAAGGGATTTTAACACTGAACTCCTGATGGTCTGTGGGTTAAACCGAACAGAATGGAAAAGCTGTGTAGTGTGTCTTAATTGTTTAATGGCCTAATGCTTGAAAGTGGACGTTAAGGATATGACCTATTCTCCTTGTATTGTTTGAACGGAATAGAAATATGCATGTACAGCAGATGCTTCCACAAGACATTTCTGCTTCCCTGAAATTCCGTCTCCCAGTATTACTGACTGAGGTGTAGACCCAGGCTGCGTCTCAAATGGCCTCTATTTCCTGTATAGTGCACTACAGTATAAAGGGAATAGGGTGCCATTTGGGACACACACCCTGTGAGCCAACTCACCTTCTCACCACCCCCATACCTTACCATGGAGAGCAGAGCTGAGCTGAGACCATCTCAGAGAGTGAACAAATGTGCTCCTTCAAAGCCCAGTAAACCATCAACTCAGAAAGCACTGGAGCCAGTGGAGCAGGAAAGATGCATGGTCCTTTAAGCCATTCCAGCTCTGCTGTCCATGCGGTGAGACTGTAACCCGGCACCGTGGCACTACGCATCACATTCAGAATAAAAATGAGGTGAGGCAGCACAAAAATTGAAAATGTTGTCAGCTGGGAATGGCCGTTCTGGGTGATTTAGTAACTGTGCTGGAGTCCATTACTGCCATTTATTACGCAAATGTAAATACTATGGCAAGGTTGGTCAGGTGGTTGGCTAGGGCTACTTTTAGAACTGTTGAGGGTACTAAACTGAAGTGAATGGGAGGTTTTATGGAAAATAAAGTGGGTTACTCCCATTTTCTGTTTTCTGAAATGTACACCAACTGCTTTTAATATTGTCTGAATGGTATTAGATTGACATCAAGTAGCATTGAGTCACTCTATCTATGGCAAGTTGGCTTTGAAATGTAGATACTTTTTTGAAAGATCAGTTAGTTTCCACATTGAATTCATACAACATGATCCAGCAGCAGCAGGAAATGTGAATTATCGTGTGGATTATAATTAATGGACATTTCTGTAGGTGTTGATACATTTGTAGTTAGGGCAAATCAAGTCTGACATTTTTAAATGGAAATCAAACTTTAGAAGCCTTTTTAAACTTTGAATACACATACCAGTTTGAATTTCCTGCAACAACAGGGTGATCAAATGTAAACCCTACACCTGTACACTGTGCAAAATGTTTGTTTTTTGCAACCTGTAGAGCAATACACAATCCCAAAAAATAATTCAAGATCAGAGTTAAATCCTTTGCTTATAAAGAAGTATTTAAGCGTAGCTCAGAATCAGTACATATTTACTCAGTCACTCAGTACGAGAGCATCAACCAGCTGCCTTATCCCTTTGGTAATAATATATCCCTTTGGTAATAATATATCCCTTTGATAATAATATATCCCTTTGATAATTATATATCCCTTTGATAATTATATATACCTTTGATAATAATATATCCCTTTGATAATAATATCATGCATTGTGTATCAATAACAACCATGAACTCTAATGAAATCAACAATCATCTTATCTTGCTACTTAAAACTGAATTTCAGAAAAGAGGTTTAAGTTACCTCCTGATGGCAAATGGAGCCGTATTAAAGTCTCATCCTCCACAGTTTCCAGATTTGACACAAATGAAAACACTACAGAGGATCTTAATACTCTGACATAGCCGCAGGAAGTAGGGCTGCTGAGGGTGCTGCAGCACCCCCTGAAAAATCTGAATCCAAAAAATATAGAAATATTCTCTTTTTCACAAAGTACTACACTGGGTTTTTACTAGTCCCAGTGGATCAATATAGCCGTCTGTAGCGCGGATCCCCCAAAAATGTAAGCATCCCAGTGTAGCATCTTCATTAACATTTTAGTCATTTAGCAGACGCTCTTATCCAGAGCAACTTACAGTAGTGAATGCATACATTTCATGCATTTTTGTACTGGCCCCCCGTGGGAATCGAACCCACAACCCTGGTGTTGCACACACCATGCTCTACCAACTGAGCCACAGGGACAGCCACAGTAGGAACTTAAAGTTGTGCTCTGCTGCTCCTCTCTTCCTTCTCTGTGCTCTTGCTCTACCCCAGGGGTGTCACACTCATTTTGCAACACGGGCCACATTCGGTATTCACTGAGGTCCGGAGGGCCGCAAAAAAAATGGTCCTCTATCCAAGAGGTCTTCAACCTTTTCTTGCCCAGGGAACCCTCCCAGGCAAACCGGCGACCTAGGGAACCCCATCATAGAATACGTTTTAACAGGTCTTTTCTTATCATCAGGTATAATGGAAAGGAGAAGTGATCAACATTTAAAAATGTATAGATTTGGTAGATTGTTTTAATGTCCATACATAATTGGAAGAGGAAGCGTAAACTAACACAGCCAATAAGATAGAAAGGTAACTCCAAACACGTTTTCACTAAGATCAGCTATTTAGCTGGTTAACCTCTATGGGCTAGGTGGGACGCTTGCGTCCCACCTACTCAACAGCCAGTGTAATCCCGTGGCGCGTTATTCAAATACCTTAGAAATGCAAAACCTTCAATTTTTCAAACATATGACTATTTTACACCATTTTAAAGATAAGACTCTCGTTAATCTAACCACACTGTCCGATTTCAAAAAGGCTTTACAACGAAAGCAAAACATTAGATTATGTCAGCAGAGTACCCAGCCAGAAATAATCAGACACCCATTTTTCAAGCTAGCATATAATGTCACATAAACCCAAACCACAGCTAAATGTAGCACTAACCTTTGATGATCTTCATCAGATGACAACCCTAGGACATTATGTTATACAATACATGCATGTTTTGTTCAATCAAGTTCATATTTATATCAAAAACCAGCTTTTTACATTAGCATGTGACTAGCATGTGACTAGCATTCCAACCGAACGCATGTGACTAGCATGTGACTAGCATTCCAACCGAACTCACGATAAACGTTCACAAAAAGCATAACAATTATTTTAAGAATTATAGATACAGAACTCCTCTATGCACTCGATATGTCCGATTTTAAAATAGCTTTTCGGTGAAAGCACATTTTGCAATATTCTCAGTAGATAGCCCAGCATCACAGGGCTAGCTATTTAGACACCCAGCAAGTTTAGCACTCATCAAAGTCAGATTTACTATAATAAAAATGTTATTACCTTTGCTGTCTTTGTCAGAATGCACTCCCAGGACTTCTACTTCAATAACAAGTGTTGGTTTGGTCCAAAATAATCCATCGTTATATCCAAACAGCGGCGTTTTGTTCGTGCGTTCAAGACACTATCCGAAAGGGTAAATAAGGGTTACGAGCATGGCGCAATTCGTGACAAAAGTTTTCTAAATATTCCATTACCGTACTTCGAAGCATGTCAACCGCTGTTTAAAATCAATTTTTATGCCATTTTTCTCATAAAAAAGCGATAATATTCCGAACGAGAATCTGCGTTTAGGTAAACAGACAAAAGAAAAGAAAGCATTCGGTCGACTCGGGCACGCGCCTAAGCCCATAGTACTCTGAGCGGCCACTTGCCAAAAGCGATAAAGTGTTTCAGCCAGAGCCTGCCTCGATATCCTTCAGCTTTTTCCTGGGCTCTGAGAGCCTATGGGAGCCGTAGGAAGTGTCACGTTATTGCAAAGATCCTCAGTCTTCAATAAAAAGAGCCAAGATAAAACACACCTTGTCAGACAGGCCACTTCCTGCATGGAATCTTCTCAGGTTTTGGCCTGCCATTTGAGTTCTGTTATACTCACAGACACCATTCAAACAGTTTTAGAAACTTTAGGGTGTTTTCTATCCAAAGCCAATAATTATATGCATATTCCAGTTACTGGGCAGGAGTAGTAACCAGATTAAATCGGGTACGTTTTTTATCCGGCTGTGTCAATACTGCCCCCTAGCCCTAACAGGTTAATCAAAGGTTAGACATACATTTTTGCCAACACATGGCTAAGTCAAGAGAGCTAACCAGCAGCGCTTGTTGCAAAAGCAGTGTTGTAAAATGTTATTTGTCATATGCGCCTAATACATTGGGTGTAGACTTTACTCCAGTGATCCAGTCAAATACTCCAGTGAATGTAATTTGTTGAGAAATAAAGTAATTAGAAATAAAATTAATCTATTTTCTACTGTATGTAATTACATTTGTTTTTCTATTGTTGCTAGCGATATTTATAAAACATTTTAAATAAACACGTTTTTCACAACAACAAAAACAATGTAATTTTTTTTAATGCAAACCCCCATGCAATGCAGACCGCCGGTTGAATACACCTGCTCTATACATCACTTTTGGCATTTTTGACGCTCCCTGAACATCTCCCCTGATCACCAGGGATTGGATCCGGGACGATAGACATAGAGCTCTAGTCAAAAGCAGTGCACTATTTAAGAAATAGTGTTCCATGTGGGACCCGGGCCCAGTCATGGTGTGGTGTATTAGGCTACTGACACCATGCGAAGGCCTTCGATATATTTGGGCATGCTGTGTCAACCCTGATAGTTTGTTTGTTTCTTTGGATCCCCATTAGCTGTTGCTCATGCAGCAGCTACTCTTCCTGGGGTCCACACAAAACATAAAACATAACTAATACAAAACATGAATAGACGAGAACAGTTCAAGGACAGAGCTACATCCGTTTTAAATAAGAATAATAGAAGATACACATAAAAAGTCCTGTACTGACAAAAAGGTGTTATCTAGAACCTAAAAGGGTTCTTCAGCTGTCGCCATAGGTGAACCCTTTAAAGAACCCTTTTAGTTCCAGGTAAAACCCTTTTGAGTTCCACGTAGAACCCTTTCCACAGAGGGGTTCTACATGGAACCAAAAAGAGTACTACCTGGAACCATTAAGGGTTCTGCCTGGAACCAAAAAGGGTTCTCCTATGGGGACAGCCGAAGAAGCCTGTTGGAACCCTTTTTGTAAGAGTGTATCATACATATCAGCATACAAATCAGCTTATACTGTACATATCAACATCATCATCGTCCTCTGACACATGCTGTATTTCTGGAGACACTTTTATAAAAAGAACAACATTTCCATAGCAAGTTCCATAGCAAGTTTTCATGCACATATGTCTTGAGCATATCATTAATCATGTCATAGGAAGGTGGGTGTTTAGGGGTGTTGGTTGGCAAATACAGAGTACCGTAGTAGGAAAATAGTTAACAGATGTACACTCTTAAAAGGGTTACAAAAGGGTTCTGTCCCCATAGGGAGACCCCTTTTGGGTTCCAGGTGGAACCTTTCTTAGTCCAGCAGAACCCTCTATGGAAAGGGGTTCTACATGGAACCAAAAAGGGTTCTTCAAAGGGTTCTCCTATGGGGACAGCCAAAGAACCCTTAAAGGTTATAGATCACAGGAGGCTGGTGGGAGGAGCTATAGGAGGACGGGCTCATTATAATAGCAGGAATCACGTTTGAGTCCATTCCATTCATTCCATTCCAGCCATTACAATCAGCTCGTCTTCCTATAGCTCCTCCCACCATCCTCCACTGTTGTAGATTGCACCTTTTTTTCCTGAGAGGGTAGAGTACTTAAGCTATCATACACAACAGCAATGTCATATAAGACTTATAATAAATTCACCATACAAACATTGATAACCAAGGCTCTGAGGAGGAAAATGAACATTTGAAACAGCTGTTACTTAAAATATGTGAGCTGACTTAAATCTCCCACAGGAATGTGTCACAGACATGAGAAGTGTTAATATATCACCCTGTAAGACCTGTCATGTAAATTATGTGAGGAAAGAAATCTTCTCAGTGGTGGTGATAGCTGAAATGACTGTATTTACAAAATATTTGGGATTAATTCACTAATTCAGCAACACCCTCAATGGTATTAGACAACATTTTGAAAAGGTAGGCTGTGGCCCAATGGCACTACTATTCCCTACACAGCAGAGGAGACAAGAGACTCATATATCCACTTCACATTCAAATCAGACTGATGAGACAACAAAAAGACAGGAGCCAAGGAAAGATAGAGTCGCAAATGAACTGTAGAAGGGTGCCTGGGTCAATGATAGAGATTAAACAGTGAGCTAAACCTGGATCCTGTGACAATGGGTCTTTTGGCCTGAACAGGAGGTTGCTTCCCTATCTGATCCCCTTGCTGGTCCCTGAAGCTCTAGGCTGCGTCCCGTATGGAACCCTGTCCTCTGTGTATTGCATTACTTTTCACCAGAGCCTTCATCAAAACTAGTGCACTACATAGGGAATAGGGTGACATTTGGGAAACAATCCCTAGTCTTGGCAGGGTGGTTCACCAACAGACAGCACCGCTGGCAGCTTGGCCTTTGTCTAAGCTGGGTGTGAAACGATGACAGTTCCCTGGATGAGATCCACCTCAAACACTATGTTCTTATCACGGCTATATGACCTCATGATGTGTCCAACCATAGAAATAGAATGATTATTATTTCAATGTGTCCAAATGTCTTCCTCTGCTAGAAATGTTGTGGGATTTGACTAGGTTAAAGGAGATCAAACAAGAGGTGGTTCTTGGCAGTAGCAGAAAAGGCTTCTTCCAAGGTTGTACTTATGTGATTTGCTCCATGTGTACAGGCGTGATTGTGGATATGTGTGTCTACATGGCTATAGACCACTATGAGCGGTACCTTCAAGATGGCGTTCCACCTCAAGTCCACCATAACTGTGTAATGCATCACTGTCCCTAAGCCTGTAATTATGGTGATATGAATATGTAATTACAGAAACTGCTCCTCTCCTCCATCATTCCTGGCTTATTATCTGGCAGTCATTGAAAAATAGACACACACACACACACACACACACACACGTCAACATTGTGAATGTATTCAACCTATAGTTCAACCCACATTATCAGGAGGATTGACACCAACGGCGTAGGTGTCCCAATGACTTACCATGTGGAAATACTATGAAGAACCCTCACAAGAGCCTTAACATCCCATTATGAGTGTGCTAACATGTGTGGCCAAATGGCACACTGTTCCCTGTATAACTAGTCCACTATATTTGACCAGGGCTCTGGTCTAAAGTAATGGATTACATAGTTAATATGGTGACATTTGGGACACATCATTGTGTAATTACCGTTCAAATATGACGTTGGGGACAGAGTCGAGCTGTCGTGTGTGTGCGTGCGTGCGTGCGTGCGTGTGTGTCTTTCGTAAATCAGTGGGGCCTAAAACATAAATGATGCAATTTATATTGATGACGTTCTGCCACCATTGAGGCCCTCGTGGCTTTGATCTACTCTCCCCAGAGAAAGAAACCCTCTCTCCCTCTTTCTGTCTTTCTCTCGCTCTTTCTCTCTCTCTTTACTCTCTCTCTGTGCTCTGCTGTTGGCTGGGTTGGGGGTTGGCTATTTTAGAGCTACAACAGACTCGTTGAGCAATTATGACTTTGATTATGTAATTACATAAAAGCAAATGATGGTCACATCTTAATGGCTAATTAAATTACACATTTAAAGCTAATTTAACGACGTCTTGCGGGCAGTAGTGTCACGTCCTGACCAGTAAAGGGGTCATTTGTCATTGTAGTATGGTCAGGGCGTGGCAGGGGGTGTTGTTTCTGTGTGTTTTGGGGTTTGTTTGTTTCCAGGGGATATGTTCTAGTTTTCTTTTTCTATGTTCATTTTCTATGTGTGGCCGAGTATGGTTTCCAATCAGAGGCAGGTGTCTTTCGTTGTCTCTGATTGGAAGCCATACTTAGGCAGCCTGTTTTTTCCTTTGGGTTTGTGGGTGGTTGCTTTCTGTATAGTCTGTGAACCTTACAGAACTGTTGACTGTCGGTTTGTTATTTTTGTTTAAGTGTTCACTCTCTTTAATAAATATATGAAGATGAGCACTATACCCGCTAGCGTTTTGATCCCCTTTCATCGACGCTTGTGACAAGTAGGTTCAGGACAAAAGCGATAAGAAGTGTATACAAATAAATATATATACAGTATACTGTATATATACATATACTTTTTACCAATAACAAAAGGGCACTTTGGAGACTGGTAGGGCAAAAGGCATGTGCTCTTCTCAGGTAGAGCCCTATCTGTGCATGTGCCGGATGGTATTCTACTGCTACCATTAATCTTGTGTGAAACAGCAGTGGGTTCAAATGACAGCATAACCATATCATCTACTCGTGACTGCTGCTGCTTTGGTCATGTTTAGGATTATTATGTGTCTTTAAGTTGTGCATGATTCACTCTAATACATGGGATTTCAAATGTATAACATATATAGATCATTTTTCACCGCGCGCGTGCGTGCACACACACACACACACACACACACACACACACACACACACACACACACACACACACACACACACACACACAGAGTGTAATTCTGGCACATAAAATGTGTTACAGTACAATGACATGCCTTTCACTTTCAACATACTCAGTCCAGAATGACTGGCATTCAGAGATAGAAACCATGCCATCCTCTGCAGAAACTGACCAACCCACATACACAGAGTCAATGGTGCCTTCTTCCACATAAGACATCTGAGTTCATATTCATAATGAGTCTCAGAGAAGGAGTACTGATCTAGAATCAGTTTTCCCTTTTAGATCATAATGAATAAGATTATATGAACAGACGGGACCTGACACTAGATCAGCACTCCTGCTCTGAGACATTGTTTTAATTCGAGCCCTGAGTCCTAACACTGTTCCATGCATCCTTGCTGCCCTTTGTAAATTGAGTAATTGAACACTGGTCACTTTAATAATGTTTACATACTGTTTTACCCACTTTATATGTATATAGTGTATTCTAGTCAAGGCTTATCCTATATAACTACTGCTGTATACACCTTTTCTATTCATATACTGTCTATATACACCATGATATGGTTATATATTTATATTCCGGTCTCTGACATTGCTCGTTCTGCTATTTCTTTATTTCTTTATTATTCATCTTTTTAATCTGTATTATGTGCGTATTGTGTTTTTAGGTTTGTTACTACTCTGTATTACTGCACTATTGGAACTAGAAACACAAGCATTTTGCTGCACCTGCGATAAAATAGCAAATCTGTTTACACTTTGATTTGATTTAATTAGATTTGATTTGAACAGTGAGGACCATCCCTGGCCAGACCATTCCCCCCCCCCCCCCCCCCCCACACACACACACACACACACACCACTGCCTGCTCTGCTCCCACTCACCCCACAGGTTAACTGTTCCTCTGAAGGCACTGAGGCTCGTCCCCTGTTTCCTGCCTGAATTAATTAAGGGCTTTTGCTGTGGTTTCAAGCATGTTCATATGTGTTGTTCCAGAGCTTGCACAGTTATACCACGTTATTGTAGGTGCTGATATGGGTTTAAGATGTATTCCTGCAGAATGAGGATGTTACTCATGACATTATGGGGGGGGGGGATGTTCATAGCCAGTGTGCTGATGATTGAGTTTCTTTCTTTCTCACTCCCTTCAGAGTTAAAAAGCCTGCTTTTTCAACAGACTGTTGTGTGATGGTACTTTAGTAGTGGGCACCCTCTTATAAGCAGTAGGCTACAGAACAACTGTTAGGGACATGGCAGCATTCTTAATAGGAACAGAAGACTGGCTTTGCACAGATCAAAATATTCCTCTTTATGTGTAGAATTGAAGTGGTGTTATAACAATACATATATAATATACTGATATTAAACTACTGTAAATGAATAAGAATAATGAGTATCCTATTTCATATGCAAGGAGCTATCCGTAAAGGAAAGCGTCAAGTGCATAAAGTAACAATTCCCCATAAACCCCGATGCCGTTGTTATAAGGGCCCATTGTTATATTTTAATCACTTGTTGTTTTTTAATTTGCAACAGCTTAGGTTTCTTATCAAAATGAATGCCTTCGTGTGCAATGTCCATTATATTCCTTCCTTCCAATTCAGCCCTCTCCCTCTGCTGTGCACGAGCGGGAGGAGGGCGCACCGGTGTCATTCGCTCCTGCCCACTCGTCTCATAGTGATCAGTCTGTGCGTGTTCGCGTCTTGGAGCTGGAATTTGGGGAGTGGAAATACCACTCACTGTTACTTTCACAGTAGGCGTCAAGTCGAATGAGAGTGACATTCTACTCTGTCGGTCAGTCAGCGCGCTTCGGAAAAGGGGCGAACCTTTACCGAACAGAACGCAGTCAAGAGGATTAGGAATTGGGTAGCCCGCTCGCACTCTCAGTACGCAGGTGTTTGTAGCTAACTCATGCCTTGGTTGATTTTAGACGGGATAGTGAGTGTATGAGATATTACTGAATTCTGGAACTTTTTCGTTACATTTTTTATGTAAAAATATCAGTTTTCGATTGATACCTGTCGGGGCACTTTAGGTGACTGGGTTTTCTGAATTGTTTTCTACGTTTGGATTATTATAATTTTCCTTGGAAATGGCACATTCTTATTCTGGGAGAGATACACGACTTTCAGAGAGAGGAAACCGTAGTTGAATAATAACACAGGATGCTGCTTGCGACCTGAAGCAAAATTTAGACATTTCTGAGACGTTTGTTATTTTGCTTTGCGCACTATAAGAAGGTGGACATATCAAGCATTTCTTTCTTTTTTTTTTACACGTGTGTATTTTACAGCACAATGATGTATTGTGGATTTATACTTTTCTTTTCAACCGAACTCCTCTTTGTGGCTTCATTGACTCAAAGTTGTAAGTGTGGACTCTTGAAATATCATATTTTCTAACATTAGCCTTATAAAAAAATCCTTAATTTGCACGATTTGTCATCACAACTCACCTGTTTTCGGGTCGTCTACAGAGGTGCATCTTGGCTACAGTAGGCTGGAGGGTTTTGCTGGGCGCATCTGTAGCTCTGTTCTCTAAATAAATTGAAAGTCAGGTTATCCAAAACGGAGAGGTGTATTATTTGTTTATTTAAATAAAGGTGTCGTTCCGTCAACAGCGGAGAGAGGGAATACTGTACATGAATCAATTACTTTTGTTCTTGCAAAGCTGTTCGTTGTCCTTTATCGTTTATGGTGTGGGTACGAGCGGGTTCTTTTGCGAGCATGTCTTCATATTTCATATGTTATTTACTATTCATGTAGTAAAAAAAGAAGGATATGAAAATGACAAAGTACCCTATTTAGGATTCATAGCACATGCTTCACTACTAGTTTTGAAACAAGCACACTGGTAAATGTGTGTTTTAACATTTTCCCCTGGTTAATTATTTCCATGTAGGATTAACTGAGTGTTATCAATATTGTTTCTGAATGATCACACATCGTTTTTTTAGAGGGGAGACTATAGGCCTACGCATCACCCTACTGGTTTTCTTTTGTTATAAAACAAATTGTATGTGTAATTTCCCTGTTGAATAATTATCTCTATCTGTTTTTGTTTGCAGATAAATGTGGAGATAACATTGAGATAACCAGTGCAGATTATCTCACCTCTCCTGGCTATCCGACCTCATACCCTCCATCACAACAATGTATGTGGGTGATATCGGCCCCAGACCCAGGACAGAAGATACTCATCAACTTTAACCCTCATTTTGATCTGGAGGACAGAGACTGCAAGTAAGTAACGCGCTCTTTTCTGGATGAAGTGTCAAACTCTGCCACCTATTGGTCAAAATAAGAACAATATTCAGTATTTCAAAGATGTTTCACTTCCTTCCCTCTGGGGCCATACGTATCAGAGTAGTAGAGGTGATCTAGGATCAGGTCCCCTCTGTCCAAATTATTTTTATTGATTGTTGTCAAAAAGGCAAAACGAATCATAAATCAGCACTCCTACTATGAGACATGTGATGCATACAGTACTGATCTGTACTGATCTGTATGTGACGAATGCAATTTGATTTGATCCTTTGAACATGAAAGAAAACTAGACTGGAGCATCATCCATTACTTCTGGATATTGGCATTTCAGAGGAAATATAATTGGAATGAAGCGTTTTGTTTTTGATATTTGATTTAATATATTTATTTTGCTGTGTAGTGCTGTCTACAATATTGTTGGGTCAATTATGTAATGTATATTTTGCCTAGTTGTGGGTGAATGTTTCCTAGTTCCTTTCTGGAGCTGTGCTATCTAGTCCTGATCATTGATTATGATTTGGGTTACACATACATTATGACACATACAGTATGACACATACAGTATGACACACACACACCTACATACCTGCACTCTGCACCTCAGGGTAAGAATGCCTTCTCACAAAAGCCCACATGTTCACAATTTACCATAAATAAACCCATTTTTATTATGGTCCCTCTGTCTTTTTAAATGCTTCATAAACTATGTGTAAATCATAGGCTCACTGACTCGCGCTGGGGTCCTTAACTGCTATTGGATCACGTTTCACCACCAAGGGACCTATAAAATGTTAGCAGTGTTTAGCGTTCTGACAGATCCTGGATAGTGTATAGCTGTAAGGATAGTTGTTGTTCTTTGGAACCATGGTTGGAATGCTTCCAGTTCCAACATGGAATGGAGGCGTTCTCTAAGTTAATCATTAAGTTCTGTGTAACGGCAACCTAGCCTGTCCTAGCCTGTGATGATAGGTTTACTCTAATATTTGTTGTGAGGATTTATATTATAGTTCATAGTCATTGTTTGGCAGAAGTGAAAGTTGTGGTAAGAGACTAAATGTTTAAAATGCCAAATGAGGGGCCTTGGCTAAACCACAGTTTCCTAAGATAATTATTTTCCCCTCTATTAACATCAGCAAATCAAACTCCAAAACATGATATTTCAATATCATCTATAAAAGTCGTAGTTGCAACGGTTAGGGTCATTGTCCTACGGTGGTTCCACTCTTTTCAAATGTCTCCTTTTAATTCAAATGTATTGTCACAACTGAATTCCTTCTTTCAGATACAATGTCCGGGAAAGCTGCAGTGCATGGTTGCATCGCAAATGGCACCCTCTTCCCTATATAGTGCACTACTTTTGACCAAGGCCCTGGTCAAAACTTGTGCACTAAATAAGGAATAGGGTGCCATTTGGGTCGCGACCCATGAGGCGCATGCCATCACCACCCTATATTATTAATTGAATTAAAGAACCAAATAGAACACACATGTCCCTGGAACATGGCTGTAATTAACTAGCTATCCAAACAAAGGATGCTTAGGTTCTATTTGCCTTCAAGCAGAGCTCTTGTACAAAACATCTGGGTTTTTTTTCTTCTAAGGAGGGGTCGGTCTATGTTACATTTTTATGCAATCTTGAGCTCTTCTCTTGATATCATAGTCGGAACAGACAACTTTACATTCCTTGAGTGGTCAGACATCTAAATAACATCAATCAGGCTTTTGTGGAGATGCTCTGGTGTCCATTCGATATGCCAATGTGGAGCAGTATCAAAGTCAGAGTTCCAAATCAGGCCCTGTCCCCTATTTAGCAAGCAAATCACACACTACTCCCTATGTGCCCTGGTCAAAAGTAGTGAACTATATAGGGAATAGGGTGCAATTTGGGACACAGCCCTGAGCCTAATCAAAGACAGACTTACCTCACGCTGACACTAAAATAGCATGACCGATGAAAAAAATCCCTCAACAGAAACTGGAGCAGAAGTCCATAACAAGACATATGGATTATAGAGTAATCAGAGACATATTTTGTTGAGGTTGTTTGAACTTTTTCCTCAAGCGTGCGATAATGACCAAGTTTTTGCTTGCAAATAACATTTTCTTTCTCAGAATCTGAGTTTTTGTCTGCTTTCAATTATGCAATAGTGTTGTTGCAGCTACTTAGTACATGGAAAGAAAAAGAGTCTCAGAAATGACTTCCATGGTATGGCAGACTCTTACAGCACCGATCACAATAGTGACAGTGAAGACATGAAGACGTACACGGTAACAGAGCTACTAACGGTATTTACATACAAGGCGGGAGATAAACAAAGGATAACATGACCCTCTACGGCTCTAATATAATCAGTCTCTGTCACTTATAGAGTTTAGCTGTTAAAGACCCCTGTCAATTTCACAGTGGCGAAATAAAGGGGAAATGCCCATGGAACTGAGCACAAACAAACAGATTATTGGAGTTCATAGCCCAATTTACTTCCTTAGAAACCAATCCTCAAACAAATCATGTTGTATCCAATAATACACTTGGCCTTCCTGTTTTTGCCTTCACTGCTGAGAAAATGTAAAACAAGATGTCGGAAAGAGTCATTCTACTTCAAATCAAATGTATTTATAAAGCCCTTCTTACATCAGCTGATATATCAAAGTGCTGTACAGAAACCCAGCCTAAAACCCCAAACAGCAAGCAATGCAGGTGTAGAAGCACGGTGGCTAGGAAAAACTCCCTAGAAAGGCCAAAACCTAGGAAGAAACCTAGAGAGGAACCAGGCTATGAGGGGTGGCCAGTCCTCTTCTGGCTGTGCCGGGTGGAGATTATAACAAAACATGGCCAAGATGTTCAAATGTTCATAAATGACCAGCATGGTCAAATAATAGTAATCACAGTGAACAGGTCAGGGTTCCATAGCCGCAGGCAGAACAGTTGAAACTGGAGCAGCAGCATGGCCAGGTGAACTGGGGACAACAAGGAGTCATCATGCCAGGTAGTCCTGAGGCATGGTCCTACGGCTCAGGTCCTCCGAGAGAGAGAGAGAGAGAGAGAAACAGAGAAACAGAGAATTAGAGAGAGCATACTTACACAGGACACCGGATAAGACAGGAGAAATACTCCAGATATAACAGACTGACCCTAGCCCCCCGACACATAAACTACTGCAGCATAAATACTGGAGGCTGAGACAGGAGGGGTCAGGAGACACTGTGGCCCCAACAGATGATACCCCCGGACAAGGTTACTTCTATTGAAACCAACACATTGAGGCTAAACCCATTGGCGAGCCCGAAGGTTCAAACACTAGGCTAAACCCAAATGTAAAGGGCTGATTGAACAGTGGGCTTGCTATGCCGATGAAGTCGTCTCCTTGGAGACACTTCTTCCCTCCTCATAGGAAGAAGCACTGAACAACATTTTCCTCACCAAAATGAGTAATGATGATTCAAAGTGCTATCTGTGTAGACATAAACATCTCCTTTTCCTCTCCAAAAGGAGAGTAGAGATGATTCAAAGCACTAACTGTGCAGTGTCTTTTTTTTCATATGACTTGGAGATGTCCTGTGAGTGAGGACATACTTGGGCGATTAGAAAGCTTGATGTTTTCGGGACACAGGGGCACTGTTGAACCATGCTGCCACCACATAGCTGGGGATTAGAAGGATCTCTGGTCTGGGGCTGTTTTTTAATGATTTTAGCTTCAGTGAAGGGAAATCTTAATGCTACAGCATACAATGACATTCTAGATGATTCTGTGCTTACAACTTCGTGGCAACAGTTTGGGGAAGGCCCTTTCCTTTGCACAAAGCGAGGTCCATACAGAAAAGGTTTGTTGATCTGTGGGGAAGAACTTGACTGGCCTGCACAGAGCCCTGACCTCATCCCCATCGAACACCTTTGGGATGAATTGGAATGCAGACTGCGAGCCAGGCCTAATCACCCATCATCAGTGCCCGACCTCACTAATGCTCTTGTGGCTGAATGGAAGCACATTGTATCAACATCTAGTAGAAAGCCTTCCCAGAAGAGTGGAGGCTGTTATAGCAGCAAAGGAGGGACCAACTCCATATTAATGCCCATGATTTTGAAATGAGATGTTCAAAGAGCAAGTGTCCACATACTTTTGGTCATGTATTGTACATACTTGCATGCATATATTAGATTTTACTCTGGTATACATTATATTATATGTTGTGTTTTTAATAATCTAGAAAAAAGAAACGCACACCTATAAAGGCGAGGTGCTGGCTAGCGGAGTAGAACACTAGAAAATAAAGGAAAGCCGCACACTCTAAGAGCTCAGATGCAAAAATGTAATAACCAATGTTTCGACAGCGAAGCTGTCTTCATCAGGGTATCATCACAAACACTGCAAGATGAGTCATTTATATAGTGTCAAGAGACACACAGGTGTTTGTAATCATGGCCAAGTATGGCCTAATATCATTGGTTAACTCAAATATTTAAAAAAAAATGGCATACAAAGAACATACAAAAAGACAAACAAATGAATAGCATACGATCATAGCATTTGTAGTCTAAAATGTATCTAACAAACAATTACAATGGCAAAATCACAATTATCACAAGAATGGCTTCAGATCAAAGTCTATGTTGAGACCGAAGGGAGCAAGGGTCTTTAAATTAAAGATCCAGGCAGCCTCTCGTTTTAACAATAAACGAAGCCATTCTTGTGATAATTGTGATTTTGCCATTGTAATTGTTTGTTAGATACATTTTAGACTACAAATGCTATGATCGTATGCTATTCATTTGTTTGTCTTTTTGTATGTTCTTTGTATGCCATTTTTTTAAATATTTGAGTTAACCAATGATATTAGGCCATACTTGGCCATGATTACAAACACCTGTGTGTCTCTTTTTTTAAATATTTGAGTTAACCAATGATATTAGGCCATACTTGGCCATGATTACAAACACCTGTGTGTCTCTTGACACTATATAAATGACTCATCTTGCAGTGTTTGTGATGATACCCTGATGAAGACAGCTTCGCTGTCGAAACGTTGGTTATTACATTTTTGCATCTGAGCTCTTAGAGTGTGCGGCTTTCCTTTATTTTCTAGTGTTTTTAATAATACCATTACCGATCACGAGCCTTGCCCCTTACTTTGCTGTAAGGGGTTGGGACAGATAGTTCCATTCCTGGAATGGCCAGGGCCCAGATTCACAAAATAATATAGTTCGTAAGTGAAATTCCTCAACAATATCTTAAGATTGAATCATTTTCTTACGAATTTCTCATATCTCGTTGAAAATCCTCTTAAGATGTTTGTTGCTATGCAACAATTTTAGCTAGCTATCTAGCTAGCAATGGCAATCATGTAGCGTATTGTTCTAAAACCTGTTCTTGGGTTTAAAATAATCAAAACTGAAACTTTCAGATTAAGTTTGTGAGTGAATTAAACATGTTCAATTGTTTTAATGAGCTTTTTCTTTCAATGCTCTGAGTTTGAGACAAGGGTTTAGCTATCTTGGAATTAAATACATTTCTAAAAACATTATTTTCCAGAATCTAATTTCTTGTTAACTTTTTGCTTAAGGAGAAACATAAAAAATAGCGCAATAATATTTCCAAGAGCCTTTTCGAGGAATAGCAACTTTGCTTAACTTTCTTCTTAAGTCTATTGTTAAGGAAACAATGGCAGTTAAGAAGTAATTCCTTCTTAAGAAGGTTTTGTGAATCTGGGTCCAGGCCCATGAGGGCACTCTATCTTCATGTATTTACTGTCACTATTGTGATCGGTCACTATTGAGACTCTTTTTTTCTCTCAATGTACTAAGTAGCTGCAACAACACTATTACATTACCCTGTACGGAAATAAATAGTTGGTGATTATATCGTGTCTTTTCGTGACATCGGCCTTTATATACCAATTTTAAAACAACCATATCAGAGTTGAAAATAGATTCTTGTAAAACCCCTCTTTACATAATCTCATAAATCTAAGAGAGTTTGCTGTAGGAATTTCCGGACAAATCCTAACTTAAGATATTTGGTGCTCGTGATTTTAAATTCCACTAAAGTTTCCCAATTACATCAATGAAAGATTTGTGAACTTCAGAGTTGGGACTGGCATGCTTATCTGAAGTTATTCTCTCTTGAACTTCAAGTCGTGTAATTGAATCAAATCTAAATGCCAGGATGTAGGGTGATTACAGGTTATGGAATCAGATGACTCATGTGTTCAACAATCAACAACCTTAAATCCAGCCTGCAGGTTCCTAAACTACATGGATGAGGCACGTGCGTTAGTACGTTAGTCACACGTTATATCTCAATTGGCCCAAGGGGGGGCGCTGCATCATTTGTGGGGGACGACATGTTTACTCTTGCCTTGTTTTCCCTTGTTGTCTGTAGTTGACATAACCTTTGTGGTATGACACGTATCAAATAAAAACACAGCTGCCGACCTACAGACTCCCAACCAGCAGTGCTGCTACTAACCTGGTCAGAGACAGTGACTGTCCCAAATGCACTCTATTCCCTATGTTTTGCACTACTTTTGACCAGGACCATGGGGAAGTAGTGCACTATGTAGGGTATAGGGTGTCCTGCTGGAGAGGAATGGTCCAGTGAAGGATACAGCCCTAATTGAATGATCCTCTCAGTGTGGTCAATGGACATTCCCACTGCCCCACTATGGTTCTGTGGTCATTGTGGTCAACCAGATGTAATACTTATTTAGACTGCTGGTGGTGACTTATAGAGCCATAGGCTAGTCAGCCTGATGGGCAGTCGTACTATGACCTCTTGGACAGATTTCATCTGGATTCTCTCTTTTCTTATGACATTCCATTTCTCACTTTGTACTGTATGCACACTGAACTCTCTATACACTCCTCAGTTTCCTGTTTTTCTTCTCCACACGCCATCTCTCTCTCGATCTCTCTCTGTCTCTCCCTGTCTCTCTCTTTCTGTCTCTCTCTCTCTCTCTGTGTCTCTCTCTCTCTGTCTCTATGTCTCTCTCTCGATCTCGATCTCTCGATCTTGATCTCTCTCTCTGTATTGGTGCAAAGTGCACACCATGGACACCAAGCATTTTTTACTCCCGGTACAGTGGCACTGCAGTTGACCCATTTTTTAACCTTATGACTGGCTTACACTGAATAGCTACATCATACATAAACATAACAGAACAGCCCCAATTAGGGGCATGGTGTTCCACAGGGATGCTGGCCCATGTTGACTCCAATGCTTCCCACAGTTGTGTCAAGTTGGATGGATGTCCTTTGGGTGGTGGACCATTCTTGATACAACGGGAAACTGTTGAGCGTGAAAAACCAAGCAGCATTGACAGAAACCGGTGCGCCTGGCACCTACTACCATACCCCGTTCAAAGGCACTTAAGTCTTGCCCATTCACCCTCTAATTAATGGCACACATACACAATCCATGTCTCAATTGTCTCAAGGTTTTAAAAATCCTTCTTTAACCTGTCCTCTCCCCTTCAGCTACACTGATTGAAGTGGATTGAACAAGTGACATCAATAAGGGATCATAGCTTTCACCTGGATTCACTTGGTCAGTCTGTCATAGAAAGAGCAGGTGTTCTTAATGTTTTGTACACACAGTATATAAATAGGTATTATCTGTACTGTAATCATGCTTTGTGCAATTGTATGACTTTTCCTTTCTCAAGACCGTTGTCATGATTGTTTGGATGCATTTTCCCAAATAAATGTTGTCACTCACCACTTGGCTTACGCCAGACGAAACATTGTGGATGCATCCCAAATGGCACCATGTTCCCTATAGGGTGCACTACCTTTGATGGGTAATGCACTATATAGGGTGCACTACCTTTGATGGGTAGGGTGCCATTTGGGACAAAACCTTTGTGTGTTTTGTTAACCGACACACAGGCAATGGGTCTAAAATGTGCCCTTCAGTCATCTTCAGTCTAAAGTGCATTTTAGTAGTCAGAGCATCCGGAGGCCCTCTGCCTCCCTACTCATGAGCAGGCTGAAGTTGCACAGCCTAATGAAAACACATGTCAGATTTCAGTCTAACGAGCAGATTAATGAGGAGAGAGTTAAGACAAAACTCAGATTCAGAGAGGTGCTGCGCTGCAATCTCACAGCTGCTATCCCTCTGTGGACAGAAAGCACCCCCTTCCAGATGTCTTCAGGACTTAGGAAATGCGTCACAAGTCACAAGAACTGTGTACCAGACCTGGGTTTAAGGATTATTTGAAATAATTTCAAATACTTTGTCTGTGCTTGATTGAACTTGCCTGGCTTTCATAGACCAATAGTATCATAACTGCAAACCCAGCTCATCTGGCACTCCAGGCAGGCTAAAGCAAATGTTCAAGGTAATTGAAAGATTTCAAATAGTGTTTGAACACAGGTCTGCTGTCTACAGCATGTACACAGTCTGTCCCCCTTGACAGTGGCTTTCTCCAGAGTTCACTGTGAATAGTAATATTGTCCTATTACCATGGCAACGTGATGTGTGTGTGTCTGTGTGTGTGTCTGTGCCAACAACAATCATGAGACACTGAGCAACAAACTCAATGAACTAATCAGTTAAAAATAGTGCCTTTTTACTCTGTTTGGATCATGTCATTGTAGCTTCAGGTGATTTCATAGTGGACAGAAAAGACCATAAGGATGCAGGGAGACCTCTTACCGCTGGGGTCAGGGTCCCTTAAGGGGTCAAAGGGGAGTCCGACGGTCACCCAGTTAGTGTCCTCAGGATGAGAGGATGAGCCGATGGTCTATATCACTTCAGCATTGCAGTGGGTGTCTCAAATGACACCCTATTCCATATTTAGTGCACTACTTTTGACTAGGGCGCATAGGGCTCTGGTCAAAAGTAGTGAAATCTATACAGAATAGGGTGCCATTTGAGACTCATCCAGAGTCAGACAGACAGGAAGCCCATCCTCTGGAGCCAGGGTTAGGGTTAGCCGCCCACCAACAGCAGGGACCCTGGTGGATAATAACTCTCTATCACGAGTGGCATGGAGGAATGCCTTGTATCTGCTCCCAACACAAGAACAGGCCCTTAGGCTGACCCCCCAGTCTGTCTGAACTCATAAAGCAGCATTGTTTATAGGAGAGGAGAGGACAGCAGACGTCTTTGATTCTTGACTACTGAGACTCATTCTCAATATGGCTGTGGAGAAGTTGGAGATCAGACCTGCATCACAAATGGAACCCTATTCCTTATATACAGATATACTATCTTAATTTGATCACTCGCTTGTCACAGATTATTTTAGTTTAAAAAGGCTTCTAAAGTTTGTAATTTCCACTTTAAAATGTCAGACTTGGTTTATCCTAACTAAAAATGTAAAAACCCTACACAAGTATATATTAGAATCCACATATTAATTTCCTGTTGATGCAGCTTTATTTTCCTGCTGTGAGAAACTGGTCAAATTAAGATAGGACATCTGTAGTGCTATAAGCCTTATAGACCCTGGTGATAAGTAGTGAACTATACTGTATAGTGAATAGGGTGCCATTTGGGATGGATATCAGGTCCCTCCGGTCACTCTTTTCTCTGTATACATCAATGATGTCGCTCTTACTGCTAGTGATTCTCTGATCCACCTCTACGCAGAAGACATCATTCTGTATACTTCTGGCTATTCTTTGGTCACTGTGTTAACTAACCTCCAGACGAGCTTCAATGCCATACAACTCTCCTTCCGTGGCCTCCAACTGCTCTTAAATACAAGTAAAACTAAGTGCATGCTCTTCAACCGATTGCTGCCCTCCCGTCCAGCATCACTACTCTGGACGGTTCTGACTTAGAATATGTGGACAACTACAAATACCTAGGTGTCTGGTTAGACTGTAAGCTCTCCTTCCAGACTCACATTAAGCATCTCCAATCCAAAATTAAATCTATAATCGGCTTCCTATTTCACAACAAAGCATCCTTCACTCATTCTGCCAAACATACCCTTGCAAACTGACTATCCTACCGATCCTTGACTTCGGCGATATCATTTACAAAATAACCTCCAACACTCTACTCAGCAAATTGGATGCAGTCTATCACAGTGCCATCCGTTTTGTCACCAAAGCCCCATATACTACCCACCACTGCGACCTGTATGCTCTCGTTGGCTGGCCCTCGCTTCATATTCGTCGCCAAACCCACTGGCTTCAGGTCATCTATAAGTCTTTGCTAGGTAAAGCCCCGCCTAATCTTAGCTCACTGGTCACCATAGCAGCACCCACCCGTAGCATGCGCTCCAGCAGGTATATCTCACTGGTCAACCCCAAAGCCTATTCCTGCTTTGGCCGCCTCTCCTTCCAGTTCTCTGCTGCCAATGACTGGAACGAATTGCAAAAATCACTGAAGCTGGAGACTCATATCTCCCTCACTAACTTTAAGCATCAGCTGTCAGAGCGGCTTACATTGCACCTGTACATAGCCCATCTGTAAATAGCCCTCCAACTACCTCATCCCCATATTGTTATTTATGTTTTTGCTCCTTTGCACCCCAGTATCACTACTTGCACATTCATCTTCTGCACATCTATCATTCCAGTGTTAATTGCTAAATTGTAATTATTTCGCCACTATGGCCTATTTATTGCCTTATCTCCCTAATCTTACCTCATTTGCACACACTGTATATATACTTTTCTATTGTGTTATTAACTGTACGTTTGTTTATCCAATGTGTAACTCTGTGTTGTTGTTTGTGTCACACTGCTTTGCTTTATCTTGGCCAGGTCGCAGTTGTAAATGAGAACTTGTTCTCAACTGGCCTACCTGGTTAAATAAAGGTGAAATAAAAAATACATAAAAAAAACTCAACCGCTTGTATTTAGGAAGGGCTATAGGACTATCTATCACCACAGATGGTTATGTATCTATCTGGCCTTCCTCATGTATCTAAACAGAATAAGCAGTGGACTGGAGTACAGCTGCAGTCTAAAAATAAGAGTTACTGCTGTGTGGCTGGCCGGCTGACCATGTGGATGGTATAGAAATATATTATTGGCATCTACAAAATGATCTGCCAGGACAAGCATTAAAATGATCTGCCAGGACAAGCATTAAAATGATCTGCCAGGACAAGCATTAAAATGATCTGCCAGGACAAACATGAATGTCTAGATAACTGTGTTGTTGCTGTGCTATAATATGGATGAAAAAAAGCCTTGATCACCAATCATCATGAGGACTCCAGTCACCATGTTTCCATCTCGGGGTGTCAGACACTACAAGGCTGAAACCAGAGGTGTTTGTGGCCAGCCAGCTACAATCAGAAAGCCCAGTAAGCAGTGCTTTCCTTTCAGAGTATAAGTAACAGCTTGTTCCTCTCCTCCCTGTCTGTCCATCTGTCCAGGATGCGTCCCAAATATAAAGTATTCCCTATATATAGTGCACTACTTTTGAGCAAGGGCCATTTTCCTCTTACCTCTCCCAGGTATATGAGTCTCCTTTCTCAGGATTTAGACATGGGAACACCCTTTAAATGTTTGTTACACCTAAGGGTTACGCTGACTGAGGCATGGGGTATAGATAGTGACACATTTTATGTGGTTGGCCCCATAGGTTCGATTTTACTGTATTTATTTGTTCAATGCCAGAACAGACAGCTATTTGGTTATGTTGTGCTCATTAATAGTGTCTTTCACTGTTTCTGGACACCTTTGGTAGATCTTGTAAAATAACATTCTGTTGTTAAAGAGGTAATGATGGTATATTGTTCTCCGACACCCAGCATGTGATCTACTGTGTGCGGCTGACATTCGCTATGCCATGTCGTGTCCTTAACTTCTCTGGGCTAGGTGGGACGTGACCGTCCCACACTACTCAACAGCCAGTGAAATACCATGGCGCGAAATACAAAACAGCAAAAATCTCATAATTTCATTTTCTAAAAAAAGAACTATTTTACACCATTTTAAAGATAAGACTCTCGTTAATGTAACCACATTGTCTGATTTCAAAAAGGCTTTACGGCGAAAGCATAAAATTAGATTATGTTAGGACATAAACTTCACAAGAAAATCCACACAGCCATTTTCCAAGCAAGGACATGCATCACAAAAAACAAAAGTACAGCTAAAATATTCACTAACCTTTGATGATCTTCATCAGATGGCACTCATAGGACTTCATGTTATACAATACATGTATGTTTTGCTCGATAAAGTTCATATTTATATCCAAAAACAGCATTTTACATTGGCGCGTGATGTTCAGAAAATGTATTCTCACCAAAATTTCCAGTGAATGTGCACATCAATTTACAAAAATACTCATCATAAACATTGATAAAATGTACAACAGTTATTGAAAGAATTATAGATGCACTACTCCTTGACGCAACCGCTTTGTCAGATTTCAAAATAACTTTATGGAGAAAGCACATTGTTCAATATTCTGAGTACATTGCTCAGCCATCGAAGCAGCTACCCGCCAAGTTCTGGCATCAACAAAACTCTGAATTAGTATTATAAATATTCTATTACCTTTGCTGATCTTCGTCAGAATGCACTCCGAGGACTCCTACTACCACAAGAAATGTTTGTTTTGTTCGAAATACTCCATATTTATGTCCAAATACATCAGTTTTGTTCGTGCGTTCAGATCACTATCCAAAGGCATAACGCGCAAGCACAGAACCAGAGACGAAAAGTCAAAATGTTCCATTACCGGTCGTAGAAACATGTCAAACGTTGTTTACAATCAATCCTTAGGGTATTTAACATAAAACGTCGATAATATTCCAACCGGACAATAGCGTATTCATTCAAGAAGAAAAAGAAGGATCGCACATCACCAAGTCCTTTGTCCATAGGCAGTCCACTCATTGACTGAGCTACTATTCTCTGCCCAGTAACAGGAGAATGATGGAAAAACTTTCTGAAGGCTGTTGACAGCCAATGGAAGCCTTAGGAAGTGCAACGTGACCCCACAGACACTGTAGTTTCGATAGGGATTTAAAAGAAGAACTACAATTCTCAGATTTCCACACTTCCTGGTTGGATTTTTCTCAGGTTTTTGCCTGCCATATGACTTCTGTTATACTCACAGACATCATTCAAACAGTTTTATAAAACACTCTGAAGTTTCTATCCAAATCTACTAATAATATGCAAATATTTGACTCTGGGCCCAAGTATTAGGCAGTTTACTCTGAGCACGCTTTTCATCCGAAATCGAAAATACTGTCCCCTATACCCTAAAAAGTTAAGGGAGTCTGTCTATTATCCTCCGCCCATGTGCCTTGTTTAGCTTATAGTCAACTAGGCAAACACGGAGTGGTGTCATAATTAACAGTAATTATGACACCAGTCTTCATACCTGACTGCAGTTTATTGGTCACAGACAGCTTAGGGCATAAATATGTTTCCAATGCTTAAATGAACACTCTGCGTTATAAAATCTATTCATTCTGTTCACAGCAGGCTTTATGTGACCTGTGGGAAGCATTTGAAGTGCCCTCTAGTAAAGCACTAGTGCCTAGCTTACAGTGATGTTATGTACGTATGGCATTTTATTCCTGTGCATCATGCCCCCCTTAGATAGACTTGTAAAAGCAGTGCCATGGGGAGAGAGTATGCAGATGGCTGCACACTTGGGGCTTTCATTGCGCACTGAGACAGCCCTATTAACCAACTGAAACTCTTTCCTCTCGCCCTTGTTAAATAGGAACTTAGGCTATGTTCTGTAGCTGTAGCCTAACTGCCCTCATATTGTCCAGTAGAACACACACACACACACACACACACACACACACACACACACACACACACACACACACACACACACACACACACACACACACACACACACACACACACAGGGAATGACTCCTTCCATCCTCTCTTCTCACTGGGAGAAGTTAAGGCATTAGTTATTCCACTGACCTAGCCACGCTCAGGGTTAATCCAGCCTGCAGTGTCGAGCAGGCTGAATACTGGAAACTGTCGACAGACGGACACACTGTCTCAGCTAGGTCCTGCCTTAGGGCAGAGTAGTGTCTCAAACAGTCAGACATACCACACACTTCTATGAGAATTTGGTCGGGTCGCCCAAAAAGTGACATATTGCAGGTTTAACCAAAGCCTAAAGGACTGTGTGTCCACAGGCATTGAAGGAAGCAAAGGTAATTTCACCGCCTAAAAATAGTAAAGCATCCTTTCAGTTTGCTGCCTATTCTTAATAAACTGTTCTTAGTAAACTGCTGGAGAAGATTGTGTTTGTGTCACGTCCTGGCAAGTATAAGGGTTAATTGGTATTGTAGTTTGGTCAGGACGTGGCAGAGGGTATTTGTTTTATGTGGTTAGGGGTGGTGTGTTTGTTGTAGGGCAGTCGATTTAGGTATTCCCTGGGTTTTTGGGCGCTGTTTGATTTTCATGTACTCTGTTTAGTCTAGTGTGTCTGTTTCTATGTTTGGGTTCATTGGGGTTGGGACTCTCAATCGAAGGCAGGTGTTGTCTATTTGCCTTTGATTGAGAGTCCCATATATGAGGGTGTGTTTGTGTTTGTCTTTTGTGGGAGATTGTTGTGTGCATTGCGTTTGTTTGAGCCTGCAACACTGTTGCCGTTGTGAGTATTGTTTATTGTTTTGTTTTTCTTCAAGTGGATACCTTACCTGTTTTTATCAGGAATAAACATGTGTCCACAATCCCGCTGCATTTTGGTCCTCCTTTCCTCAACACAACGAAATACGTGACAGTTTGACCAAATACAATGCTATTTTTCAGCAAACAAGTTAACTACTGACTTTCAATATGATTAACTACTGATTAATATGATCAATACAAGTGGATGCCAAAGATCCAACACTATTGGAATGCACTCTAGTTGATTGAGTAATAACCTGGGTCATATTACAGGCATTAGTCACAGTTAGAAGCTTCCTTTTGAGAGGACAGCTAGTTGCTAACCAGTCAAGTCACCCAGAAAATAGACCTCTGTTAACATCACACACATTATCAAGCTTTGCAGACATATTATCCATTATCAGTTGCCAGAGCGGAAGAAATCCACTCATGGAATTCACCATGAGGTTAATGGTGACTTTAAAACAGTTATAGTTTAATGGCTGTGATAGGAGAAAACTGAGGATGGATGAACAACATTGTACTTACTCCACAATACTAACCTAATTGACAGAGTGAAAAGAAATAAGCCTGTACACAATAAAAAATATTACAAAACATGTCCTGAATAAAGTTTATATTTGGGGCAAATCCAAAACAAAAAATGACTGAGTACCACGCTCCATATTTTCAAGCATAGGGGTGGCTGAATCATGTTATGGGTATGCTTGTAATCATTAAGGAGTTTTTCAGGATTAAAAAAAGAAGCGGAATGGAACTACTGTAAGCACAGGCAAAATCCTAGAGGAAAACCTGGTTCAGTTTCCTTCCCACCAGACACTGGAAGATGAATTAACCTTTCAGTAGAGCAATAACCTAAAACACAATGTCACGGCTGTCGTAGGAAGGAGAAGCGTACCAAAGTGCAGCATGTGTGTCGTTCCACAGTTTATTTACACTGTGAATCTATGCAATACATAAACAAACTGAAGAACAAAAAAACGCAAAGGTGAAACATACACTACTCAAAAACAATATCCCACAAACCCAGGTAGAGAAAAAAACCTACTTAAGTATGATCTCCAATTAGAGACAACAAGGACCAGCTGCCTCTAATTGGAGATCATCCCAAACAAAACCCAACATAGAAATACAAAACTAGAACATGACAACATAGAAAAACTAAACTAGAAGAAAAAAAAACCTGTCACGCCCTGACCTACTCTACCATAGAAAATAACATCTTTCTATGGTCAGGACGTGACAAAGAAAGGGAGGGTAGGGTGGGTAACTACTGTCTATGGCGGCTCTGGTGCAGTACACATAAACTTCTCATCCCGCGGATCCTCCAACAGAGGAGGCGGCTCCGGTTCGGGGCGTAACCCCCGCTCCGCCGGCTGATCCCTCTGCTTCTGTGCCACCGGACTGTGGATCGTCATCGGAGGAACTGGACTGTAGATCATCGCCAGAGGCTCCGGGCTGCAGGCTGCCGCCGGAGGCTCCGGGCTGCCGGAGGCTCCGGGCTGCCGGCCGCTCCGGGCTGGGGAACGCCGCCGGAGGGTCCGGACTGGGGAACGTCGCCGGACTGTGGCCCGTCTCAGGAGGTTCCGGACTGCGGCCCGTCTCAGGAGGTTCCGGACTGGGAACTGTCGCTGGAAGCTCTGGACTGGGAATGCGCACTGGAGGCCTGATGCGTGGGGCTGGCACAGGTGGCGCCAGACTGGTAACACGCACCTCAAGGCGAGTGCGGGGAGCAGGAACAGGACACCCCGGACTGGGCAGCCGCACTGGAGACCTGATGCGTGGGGCTGGCACAGGTGGCGCCAGACTGGTGACACGCACCTCAGGGCAAGTGCGAGGAGCAGGCACAAGGCGTATCAGGCTGGATAGACTCACTGGAGGCCGGGTACGTGGGACAGGCACAGGATATACTGGACCATGGAGGCGCACTGGAGGTCCCGAGCGTATAGCTGGCACAACCCGTCCTGGCTGGATGCTTACTTCCGCCCGGCAAATGCGGGGAGCTGGCATAGGACGAACTGGGCTGTGAATACGCACTGGCGACACAGTGCGCAGCGCCGGCGCAGGATATCCTGGACCGAGAAGGTGAACTGGAGACCAGGAGCGCTGAGCTGGCACCACCCTTCCTGGCTGAATGCTCAACCTAGCTCGGCAAATGCGGGGCGCCGGCACAGATCGCACCGGGCTGTGAATCACTGCATAACACGGTGCTTGCTTCTTCACTCGCTCCCCACAGTAAGCACGGGGAGTTGGCTCAGGTCTCCACCCTGACTCTGCCAATCTCCCCGTGTGCCACCCCCCCCCCCCCCCCCCCCCACAAATATATTTGGGGGTGCCTCTCGTGCTTCCGTCGTTGCCGTGCTAGTTCCTCGTAACGTTGCCGTTCCTACCTCGCTGTCTCCACCTGCTTCCATCGCAGGGTCTTGTCCCCTGCCATTACCTCCTCCCAGGTCCAGGACGTCCTCCACTCTTTCCTCTCCCGGGCCCAGGATCCCTGCTCCTCCTGGGCACGCTGCTTGGTCCTTTTGTGGTGGGAGATTCTGTCACAGCTGTCGTAGGAAGGAGAAGCGGACCAAAATGCAGCGTGTATGTCGTTCCACATTTTATTTACACTGTGAAACTATGCAATACATAAACATAAACCTAAGAACAACAAACCGTGACGCATAGGTGAAACATACACTACTTAAAAACAATCTCCCACAAACCCAGGTAGAAAAAAACCTACTTAAAGTAGGATCTCTAATTAGAGACAACGTGGACCAGCTGCCTCTAATTGGAGATCATCCCAAACAAAACCCAACATAGAAATACAAAACTAGAACATGACAACATAGAAAAACTAAACTAGAAAAAAAAAACTGTCACGCCCTGACCTACTCTACCATAGAAAATAACATCTTTCTATGGTCAGGACGTGACACACAAGGCCAAATCTACACTTGAGTTGCTTACCCAGAAGACAGTGAATGTTCCTAAGTGGCAGAGTTACAGTTAAATCTGCTTAAAAATCTAGGGCAAGACTTGAAAATGGTTGCCTAGCAATGATCAACAACCAATTTGACAGAACTTGAAGATTTTTGAAAAGAATAATGTGCAAATATTGTACAATCCAGGTGTGCAAAGCTTTTAGAGACATACCCAGAAAGACTCATAGCTTTAATCGCTGCCAAAGGTGATTCTAATATGTATTGACTCAGGGGTATGGAAATGAGATACTGTATTTAATTTCAATACATTTGCAAACATTTCTAAAAACATGTTTTCACTTTGTCATTATGGGGTATTGTGTGTAGACTGGTGAGAAAAAACATCTATTTAATTCATTTTGAATTCAGGCTGTAAGTCAAGGGATATAAATACTTCCTGAAGGCACTGTAGCTAGCTAATAACCAGACTTTTTTAATAGAATACTTTTCCAGAGACTTTCAAAACTTTCAAAACAACAAACCGAGCTCTCCTTTGTTCTGGGTTCAACATGTGACGTACTGAATGTGGGTGTGATGATGAGTCTTGATATGACCTACAAATATACAGGGAGTGAGTTCATGGTTCTCACAGCCTAGCTAACAGTCTAACTAACATCGTTGGTATAGACAAGAGAGACACTCACAGGACAAACTCACTCTGTCACTCCCCGGCCCTAAAAATAGATGCAACCCTACAAATGGTGTGTCTTAGAACAGAATGTAACATTGTGCCTCCCTGCTGGTGGAGACAGAAACAAATGGGTTTTCTTTCCCTCTCCTCCCACCCCTACTCCTTTAGTAGTTCAGTTGTGCCAACCCCATCTTTCCCTCTCCTCCCACCCCCACTCCTTTAGCAGTTCAATTGGGCCAACCCCATTTTTCCCACTCCCTTCCCATAGGTTTTTTTGTAGGCTTTATTTATTCGCACCAAAGAAAAGAAGTGAAAGGCATAACAGTACAGATTAAAAACACAGGTAAAAACGGTGTGCTGGTGAGGTTGTAAGCCAAAAAGGGCTTATATGAAAACCACACCACAAATATAAGTACAAAAAAATGTCAGTAGTTTGTTCAATCAGTTAAACAAAGCATACTCATTATAATTGTACATGATGTACTCAGTATACAAGAAAAAACATGTTTGATTATGTGTGTGTGTGCAAGTATGTGAGTGTGACAGTTAGGCTATATGGAGGCAGCCAGGCTACATACAGGCAGCCAGGCTACATACAGGCAGCCAGGCTACATACAGACAGCCAGGCTACATACAGACAGCCAGGCTACATATAGGCAGCCAGGCTACATATAGGCAGCCATGCAAAAAGTGGAGAGGTGGAACCCTTTATTGGTGTTCTTTAACCCACCCGAGGATGGGAACTTTTTCTTGAGAGTGGAACAGAGACAGCTGTCGTCATCATCAAGCCTGCTTAGACACAGCAGTCATGGGATTGGAAAGAGACAACTATACAGGATTCATAAAATGCTGAACTGTGTTCACATTGAGAGTTCATTTTCATTTTTGTCATTTAGCAGACGCTCTTATCCAGAGCGACTTACAGCAGTGAATGCATACATTTCATACAATTTCATACATTTTTTTTTTTTCTGTGCTGGCCCCCCGTGCGAATCGAACCCACAACCCTGGCGTTGCAAACACCATGCTCTACCAACTGAGCTACATGTGGCTAGAGTAGATACTATTAGTCCACATGTCCAGGCCGTTATTGGAAATAAGAATTTGTTCTTAATTGGCCTACCTGGTAAAAAATAAAAAAGGTTAAATAACTAAAATAAATAAATGTGTTAGCAGTCTGGTTTAAACAAAGAAACCCAAACCCAGAGAGCTCAGCTGAGAACCCAATTACACACACACACACACACACACACACACACACACACACACACACACACACACACACACACACACACACACACACACACACACACACACACACACACACACACACACACACACACACACACACACACACACACACACACACAGGTTCCTGAGAATCAAACTCCTGGGCAAACTGATGAAGTAGCTGTGTGTAAAGCCTAGGATATGGCACCCTATTGCCTTCAGAAAATATTCATACCCTTGGACTTTTTCCACATTTTGTTGTGTTACAGCCTTAATTGAAAATGGATTCAATTGAGATTTTGTTTCAATTCGGTTTTTAGATTTTTTTACAAATTAATAAAAAATGAAAAGCTGAAATGTCTTTAGTTAATAAGTATTCAACCCCTTTGTTATGGCAAGCAGAAATAACTTCATCAAAGTATTTGGAAGGTCCCTCAATGGAGCAGTGAATTTCAAACACAGATTCAACCACAAAGACCAGGGAGGTTTTCCAATGCCTTGCAAAGAAGGGCACCTATTGGTAGATGGGTAAAAAAAAAGGAGACATTAAATATCCCTTTGAGCATGGTGAAGTTATTCATTACACTTTGGATGGTGTATCAATGCATCCAGTCACTAGAAAGATACAGGCGCCCTTCCTATCTCAGTTGCCAGAGAGGAAGGAAACCGCTCAGGGATTTCACCATTATGCTAATGGTGACTTTAAAACAGCTACAGAGTTTAATGGATGTGATAGGAGAAAACTGAGGATGGATCAACAACATTGTAGTTACTCCACAATACTAACCTAAATGACAGAGTGAAAAGAAGGAAGCCTGTACACAATACAAATATTCCAAAACATGCATCATGTTTGCAATAAGGCACGAAAGTAAAACTGCAAAAAATGTGGCAAAGAATTGAACTTTATGTCCTGAATACAAAGTGTTATGTTTAGGGCAAATCCAACACAACACATCACTGAGTACCACACTTCATATTTTCAATCATGGTGGTGGCTGCATCATGTTATGACCATGACGCAGCCATGCTCAAAAGCAACCTCACCATACCACTCTATGAACATGTATTTTCCTTACTTGCAGTAGGTTGAGGCCCAGTGCTGTGGACAAACCTCCAAACCTAAATAATGATCTATTTCACTATTGTTTAGCTATTGTTTAGCTACTGCAGCAGTGTTGTACAATAAGTAAGTCTTACACCCCTCTCTGTGTCGTCAGGTATGACTATGTGGAGGTGTTTAACGGTGGGGATGAGCAGGCTCCGACCCTGGGGAAGTTCTGTGGGAAGATAGCCCCCTCCCCCATCATCTCCAGCGGCAGCCAGCTCCTAATCAAGTTTGTGTCCGACTACGAGTCACCCGGGGCTGGATTCTCAGTGCGCTACGAGGTCTTCAAGACAGGTCAGCCTCTTTGGATACGGTGTTGAACCGTTTCTAAAGTATTTCTTACTATTATGTGTTATTACTTGTTTCACTCTGTTCAGATACAGACAAGGGTGAATCCTAACTTCCACCTAAGAGGAATTTTCACTTAGTCATGCATTGACGGCAATGGGAGACTAAGGGCCAGTTAGGATTCGCAGCTAAGAGGCTAAATCTTTTGTTCAAGGTCTTACAAACTGAAGTTAAAGCTACTTCATCCTTTCCTATACAACTAGCGTCAGTACTGTAGGTCACCCTTGTTGAAGCCAAATGAACCCAGGGACCCAGAGTCCCCTGTTCTCTGAATGGCCCCTCGGGGGGCAGGATGCAGGACAGGGAGAGTACTGTAAACATTCATATCAGCCTTTAAAGGAAGGAACCCCATTCCCATATCCTTTATCCAATCCCTATTAGCCCGGCCAGTCTCTCTCTATCCAGCTGACTGAGAGCCAATGAGGACAGATCTGATAAGGAAGGTCCAACACACACTGACTCTCCTGAAAAGACCCCTCTCTACTACTCTTGGAACCAATGGTGGCCAGGTTCATTGTAATGGCTGGAATGGAATGGAAAGGTATCAAACACATCCAACACACGGAAACCATGTGTTTGATACCTTTTCATTCCATTCCAGTCATGACAATGAGCCCATCCTCCGATTTCTTCCTCTATCGGTCATCACTGCTTGGAACCCATTACCTGGCTGTCTGAGTCTCTGCCTGTATCTCTCCCGTCCACGCCTGGTGCTTGTGGTTGTTAGAGAATGGGGATGGATGCAGTACGAGCAGGTTTCCTGTTGTTGCTAAGTCTTCCTGCTGAGTCGTTCCTGCTGCCGTTTGGCTCTAGAAGTGCTAGTGGGAGAAGCTGGGACTTTTCCACTGTAGCAGCCAGTAAGGACAGGTGCAGGAGACCCCAGTGAGAGAGAGAGACAGAGGCACAGAGAGAGAGAGAGACAGAGGCACAGAGAGAGAGAGAGAGAGAGAGAGAGAGAGAGAGACAAAGACAGAGACAGACAGACAGACAGACAGACAGACAGACAGACAGACAGACAGACAGACAGACAGACAGACAGACAGACAGACAGACAGACAGACAGGGAGGGAGGGAGGGAGGGAGGGAGGGAGGGAGGGAGGGAGGGAGGGAGGGAGGGAGGGAGGGAGGGTACGAGACGGGTGCAGGAGACCCCAGCGAGAGAGAGAGACAGAGAGAGAGAGAGAGAGAGACAAAGACAGACAGACAGACAGACAGACAGGGAGGGAGGGAGGGAGGGAGGGAGGGTACGAGACGGGTGCAGGAGACCCCAGTGAGAGAGAGAGACAGAGACACAGAGAGAGAGAGAGAGAGAGAGAGAGAGAGACAAAGACAGACAGGGAGACAGACAGGGAGACAGACAGGGAGTGAGGGTGGGGAGGGGGGGTACCAGACAGGTGCGGTAGCCCCAGGCTCATTTAGTTAATGCACAGTTTATCCTTGGACGCTCAGGGGTGACCTGCACATTAGATGAATGCTCTGGCAAAGAGAGGCTGAATCTGAATCTAGGACAGGGGTGTTGGGGGGGGGGGGGGGGGGGGGGGGTGTTAGAAAGACGAATGTAGGTCCTCTTAACAAAGGGTGCACCCTGAATGGCACCCTATTCCCTATATAATGCACTGTTTTAAAAAAAGTAGTAGGCAAAAGTAGTGTACTATATCGGTAATAGGGTACAATTTGGAAGGCATACAAGTAATAATGCACTGTTTTAAAAAAAGTAGTAGGCAAAAGTAGTGTACTACATCAGGAATAGGGTACAATTTGGAAGGCATACAAGTAATAATCATTTCTACTGTTACACACGTGTGTAAGTCCCCCTGAGACACCCACAGGGAGTGGGGTCACAGCCAGGATCACCATTGTCCAGCACCCCTGGAGGAATTAGGGTTAGTGCCATGCTCAAGGGCACAGCAACAGATTCTTCACCTTGTCGGCTCCTGTATTTGAACCAGCGACGTTTCGGTTACTGGTTCAACACTCTAACCTCGAGGCTACCTGCCATATGTATGACTTAAAAATTGCGCCTGCATTGGCCTGCCTATATAATCCCATGACATATTACATTCCACTCTTGCCACATTTAAAATACATTACAGTCAGAAAAGCATCTATGGCTCTTCCCTCTACGGCTCTGCTCCCTCTACGGCTCTGCTCCCTCTATGGCTCTGTTCCCTCTATGGCCCGGTTCCCTCTATGGCCCTGTTCCCTCTACGGCTCTGCTCCCTCTATGGCTCTGTTCCCTCTATGGCTCTGTTCCCTCTATGGATCTGTTCCCTCCACGGCTCTGCTCCCTCCACGGCTCTGCTCCCTCTACGGCTCTGTGTCCTCTATGGAACCTCTATGGCTCTTCTCCCTCTATGGCTCTTCTCCCTCTATGGCTCTGCTCCCTCTATGGCTCTGCTCCCTCTATGGCTCTGTTCCCTCTATGGCTCTGCTCCCTCTATGGCTCTGTTCCCTCTATGGAACCTCTATGGCTCTGCTAACACTATGGCTCTGTTCCCTCTATGGCTCTGTTCCCTCTATGGCTCTGCTCCCTCTATGGCTCTGTTCCCTCTATGGAACCTCTATGGCTCTGTTCCCTCTATGGAACCTCTATGGCTCTACTCCCTCTATGGCTCTGCTCCCTCTATGGCTCTGTTCTCTCTGTGGCTCTGTTCCCTCTATGCAACCTCTATGGCTCTGCTCCCTCTATGGCTCTGTTCCCTCTATGGAACCTCTATGGCTCTGCTCCCTCTATGGCTCTGTTCCCTCTATGGAACCTCTATGGCTCTGTTCCCTCTATGGCTCTGTTCCCTCTATGGAACCTCTATGGCTCTGTTCCCTCTATGGAATCTCTATGGCTCTTCTCCCTCTATGGCTCTGCTCCCTCTATGGTTCAGCTCCCTCTATGGCTCTGCTCCCTCTATGGCTCTGTTCCCTCTATGGCTCTTCTCCCTCTATGGCTCTGCTCCCTCTATGGCTCTGTTCCCTCTATGGCTCTGCTCCCTCTATGGCTCTGTTCCCTCTATGGAACCTCTATGGCTCTGCTCCCTCTATGGCTCTGCTCCCTCTATGGCTCTGTTCCCTCTATGACTCTGCTCCCTCTATGGCTCTGTTCCCTCTATGGAACCTCTATGGCTCTGCTCCCTCTATGGCTCTTCTCCCTCTATGGCTCTGCTCCCTCTATGGCTCTGTTCTCTCTATGTCTCTGTTCCCTCTATGAAACCTCTATGGCTCTGCTCCCTCTATGGCTCTGCTCCCTCTATGGCTCTGTTCTCTCTATGGCTCTGTTCCCTCTATGGAACCTCTATGGCTCTGTTCCCTCTATGGAACCTCTATGGCTCTGCTCCCTCTATGGCTCTGCTCCCTCTATGGCTCTGTTCTCTCTGTGGCTTTGTGTCCTCTATGGAACCTCTATGGCTCTGTTCCCTCTATGGCTCTTCTCCCTCTATGGCTCTGCTCCCTCTATGGCTCTGTTCACTCTATGGCTCTGCTCCCTCTATGGCTCTGTTCCCTCTATGGAACCTCTATGGCTCTGCTCCCTCTATGGCTCTGCTCCCTCTATGGCTCTGCTCCCTCTATGGCTCTTCTCCCTCTATGGCTCTGTTCCCTCTATGGAATCTCTATGGCTCTGCTCCCTCTATGGCTCTGTTCCCTCTATGGAACCTCTATGGCTCTGTTCCCTCTATGGCTCTGTTCCCTCTATGGAACCTCTATGGCTCTGTTCCCTTTATGGAACCTCTATGGCTCTTCTCCCTCTATGGCTCTGCTCCCTCTATGGCTCAGCTCCCTCTATGGCTCTGCTCCCTCTATGGCTCTGTTCCCTCTATGGCTCTTCTCCCTCTATGGCTCTGCTCCCTCTATGGCTCTGTTCCCTCTATGGCTCTGCTCCCTCTATGGCTCTGTTCCCTCTATGGAACCTCTATGGCTCTGCTCCCTCTATGGCTCTGCTCCCTCTATGGCTCTGCTCCCTCTATGGCTCTGTTCCCTCTATGACTCTGCTCCCTCTATGGCTCTGTTCCCTCTATGGAACCTCTATGGCTCTGCTCCCTCTATGGCTCTGCTCCCTCTATGGCTCTGCTCCCTCTATGGCTCTGTTCTCTCTATCGCTCTGTTCCCTCTATGAAACCTCTATGGCTCTGCTCCCTCTATGGCTCTGCTCCCTCTATGGCTCTGTTCTCTCTATGGCTCTGTTCCCTCTATGGAACCTCTATGGCTCTGTTCCCTCTATGGAACCTCTATGGCTCTGCTCCCTCTATGGCTCTGCTCCCTCTATGGCTCTGTTCTCTCTGTGGCTTTGTGTCCTCTATGGAACCTCTATGGCTCTGTTCCCTCTATGGCTCTTCTCCCTCTATGGCTCTGCTCCCTCCACGGCTCTGCTCCCTCTACGGCTCTGTGTTCTCTATGGAACCTCTATGGCTCTTCTCCCTCTATGGCTCTTCTCCCTCTATGGCTCTGCTCCCTCTATGGCTCTGCTCCCTCTATGGCTCTGCTCCCTCTATGGCTCTGTTCCCTCTATGGCTCTGCTCCCTCTATGGCTCTGTTCCCTCTATGGAACCTCTATGGCTCTGCTAACTCTATGGCTCTGTTCCCTCTATGGCTCTGTTCCCTCTATGGCTCTGCTCCCTCTATGGCTCTGTTCCCTCTATGGAACCTCTATGGCTCTGTTCCCTCTATGGAACCTCTATGGCTCTACTCCCTCTATGGCTCTGCTCCCTCTATGGCTCTGTTCTCTCTGTGGCTCTGTTCCCTCTATGCAACCTCTATGGCTCTGCTCCCTCTATGGCTCTGCTCCCTCTATGGCTCTGTTCCCTCTATGGAACCTCTATGGCTCTGCTCCCTCTATGGCTCTGCTCCCTCTATGGCTCTGCTCCCTCTATGGCTCTGTTCCCTCTATGACTCTGCTCCCTCTATGGCTCTGTTCCCTCTATGGAACCTCTATGGCTCTGCTCCCTCTATGGCTCTGCTCCCTCTATGGCTCTGCTCCCTCTATGGCTCTGTTCTCTCTATGGCTCTGTTCCCTCTATGAAACCTCTATGGCTCTGCTCCCTCTATGGCTCTGCTCCCTCTATGGCTCTGTTCTCTCTATGGCTCTGTTCCCTCTATGGAACCTCTATGGCTCTGTTCCCTCTATGGAACCTCTATGGCTCTGCTCCCTCTATGGCTCTGCTCCCTCTATGGCTCTGTTCTCTCTGTGGCTTTGTGTCCTCTATGGAACCTCTATGGCTCTGTTCCCTCTATGGCTCTTCTCCCTCTATGGCTCTGCTCCCTCCACGGCTCTGCTCCCTCTACGGCTCTGTGTTCTCTATGGAACCTCTATGGCTCTTCTCCCTCTATGGCTCTTCTCCCTCTATGGCTCTGCTCCCTCTATGGCTCTGCTCCCTCTATGGCTCTGCTCCCTCTATGGCTCTGTTCCCTCTATGGCTCTGCTCCCTCTATGGCTCTGTTCCCTCTATGGAACCTCTATGGCTCTGCTAACTCTATGGCTCTGTTCCCTCTATGGCTCTGTTCCCTCTATGGCTCTGCTCCCTCTATGGCTCTGTTCCCTGTATGGAACCTCTATGGCTCTGTTCCCTCTATGGAACCTCTATGGCTCTACTCCCTCTATGGCTCTGCTCCCTCTATGGCTCTGTTCTCTCTGTGGCTCTGTTCCCTCTATGCAACCTCTATGGCTCTGCTCCCTCTATGGCTCTGTTCCCTCTATGGAACCTCTATGGCTCTGCTCCCTCTATGGCTCTGTTCCCTCTATGGAACCTCTATGGCTCTGTTCCCTCTATGGCTCTGTTCCCTCTATGGAACCTCTATGGCTCTGTTCCCTCTATGGAATCTCTATGGCTCTTCTCCCTCTATGGCTCTGCTCCCTCTATGGTTCAGCTCCCTCTATGGCTCTGCTCCCTCTATGGCTCTGTTCCCTCTATGGCTCTTCTCCCTCTATGGCTCTGCTCCCTCTATGGCTCTGTTCCCTCTATGGCTCTGCTCCCTCTATGGCTCTGTTCCCTCTATGGAACCTCTATGGCTCTGCTCCCTCTATGGCTCTGCTCCCTCTATGGCTCTGTTCCCTCTATGACTCTGCTCCCTCTATGGCTCTGTTCCCTCTATGAAACCTCTATGGCTCTGCTCCCTCTATGGCTCTGCTCCCTCTATGGCTCTGTTCTCTCTATGGCTCTGTTCCCTCTATGGAACCTCTATGGCTCTGTTCCCTCTATGGAACCTCTATGGCTCTGCTCCCTCTATGGCTCTGCTCCCTCTATGGCTCTGTTCTCTCTGTGGCTTTGTGTCCTCTATGGAACCTCTATGGCTCTGTTCCCTCTATGGCTCTTCTCCCTCTATGGCTCTGCTCCCTCTATGGCTCTGTTCACTCTATGGCTCTGCTCCCTCTATGGCTCTGTTCCCTCTATGGAACCTCTATGGCTCTGCTCCCTCTATGGCTCTGCTCCCTCTATGGCTCTGCTCCCTCTATGGCTCTTCTCCCTCTATGGCTCTGTTCCCTCTATGGAATCTCTATGGCTCTGCTCCCTCTATGGCTCTGTTCCCTCTATGGAACCTCTATGGCTCTGTTCCCTCTATGGCTCTGTTCCCTCTATGGAACCTCTATGGCTCTGTTCCCTTTATGGAACCTCTATGGCTCTTCTCCCTCTATGGCTCTGCTCCCTCTATGGCTCAGCTCCCTCTATGGCTCTGCTCCCTCTATGGCTCTGTTCCCTCTATGGCTCTTCTCCCTCTATGGCTCTGCTCCCTCTATGGCTCTGTTCCCTCTATGGCTCTGCTCCCTCTATGGCTCTGTTCCCTCTATGGAACCTCTATGGCTCTGCTCCCTCTATGGCTCTGCTCCCTCTATGGCTCTGCTCCCTCTATGGCTCTGTTCCCTCTATGACTCTGCTCCCTCTATGGCTCTGTTCCCTCTATGGAACCTCTATGGCTCTGCTCCCTCTATGGCTCTGCTCCCTCTATGGCTCTGCTCCCTCTATGGCTCTGTTCTCTCTATGGCTCTGTTCCCTCTATGAAACCTCTATGGCTCTGCTCCCTCTATGGCTCTGCTCCCTCTATGGCTCTGTTCTCTCTATGGCTCTGTTCCCTCTATGGAACCTCTATGGCTCTGTTCCCTCTATGGAACCTCTATGGCTCTGCTCCCTCTATGGCTCTGCTCCTTCTATGGCTCTGTTCTCTCTGTGGCTTTGTGTCCTCTATGGAACCTCTATGGCTCTGTTCCCTCTATGGCTCTTCTCCCTCTATGGCTCTGCTCCCTCCACGGCTCTGCTCCCTCTACGGCTCTGTGTTCTCTATGGAACCTCTATGGCTCTTCTCCCTCTATGGCTCTTCTCCCTCTATGGCTCTGCTCCCTCTATGGCTCTGCTCCCTCTATGGCTCTGCTCCCTCTATGGCTCTGTTCCCTCTATGGCTCTGCTCCCTCTATGGCTCTGTTCCCTCTATGGAACCTCTATGGCTCTGCTAACTCTATGGCTCTGTTCCCTCTATGGCTCTGTTCCCTCTATGGCTCTGCTCCCTCTATGGCTCTGTTCCTTCTATGGAACCTCTATGGCTCTGTTCCCTCTATGGAACCTCTATGGCTCTACTCCCTCTATGGCTCTGCTCCCTCTATGGCTCTGTTCTCTCTGTGGCTCTGTTCCCTCTATGCAACCTCTATGGCTCTGCTCCCTCTATGGCTCTGCTCCCTCTATGGCTCTGTTCTCTCTATGGCTCTGCTCCCTCTATGGCTCTGTTCCCTCTATGGAACCTCTATGGTTCTGCTCCCTCTATGGCTCTGTTCCCTCTATGGCTCTGTTCCCTCTATGGCTCTGTTCCCTCTATGGCTCTATAACCTCTATGGATCTCTATGGCTCTGCTCCCTCTATGGCTCTGTTCCCTCTATGGCTCTGTTCCCTCTATGGAACCTCTATGGCTCTGCTCCCTCTATGGCTCTGCTCCCTCTATGGCTCTGTTCCCTCTATGGCTCTGTTCTCTCTGTGGCTATGTTCCCTCTATGGAACCTCTATGGCTCTGCTCCCTCTATGGCTCTGCTCCCTCTATGGCTCTGTTCTCTCTGTGGCTCTGTTCCCTCTATGGAATCTCTATGGCTCTGCTCCCTCTATGGCTCTGCTCCCTCTATGGCTCTGTTCCCTCTATGGCTCTGTTCCCTCTATGGAATCTCTATGGCTCTGCTCCCTCTATGGCTCTGTTCCCTCTATGGAACCTCTATGGCTCTGCTCCCTCTATGGCTCTGTTCCCTCTATGGAACCTCTATGGCTCTGTTCCCTCTATGGCTCTGTTCCCTCTATGGAACCTCTATGGCTCTGTTCCCTCTATGGAATCTCTATGGCTCTTCTCCCTCTATGGCTCTGCTCCCTCTATGGCTCAGCTCCCTCTATGGCTCTGCTCCCTCTATGGCTCTGTTCCCTCTATGGCTCTTCTCCCTCTATGGCTCTGCTCCCTCTATGGCTCTGTTCCCTCTATGGCTCTGCTCCCTCTATGGCTCTGTTCCCTCTATGGAACCTCTATGGCTCTGCTCCCGCTATGGCTCTGCTCCCTCTATGGCTCTGTTCCCTCTATGACTCTGCTCCCTCTATGGCTCTGTTCCCTCTATGGAACCTCTATGGCTCTGCTCCCTCTATGGCTCTTCTCCCTCTATGGCTCTGCTCCCTCTATGGCTCTGTTCTCTCTATGTCTCTGTTCCCTCTATGAAACCTCTATGGCTCTGCTCCCTCTATGGCTCTGCTCCCTCTATGGCTCTGTTCTCTCTATGGCTCTGTTCCCTCTATGGAACCTCTATGGCTCTGTTCCCTCTATGGAACCTCTATGGCTCTGCTCCCTCTATGGCTCTGCTCCCTCTATGGCTCTGTTCTCTCTGTGGCTTTGTGTCCTCTATGGAACCTCTATGGCTCTGTTCCCTCTATGGCTCTTCTCCCTCTATGGCTCTGCTCCCTCTATGGCTCTGTTCACTCTATGGCTCTGCTCCCTCTATGGCTCTGTTCCCTCTATGGAACCTCTATGGCTCTGCTCCCTCTATGGCTCTGCTCCCTCTATGGCTCTGCTCCCTCTATGGCTCTGCTCCCTCTATGGCTCTTCTCCCTCTATGGCTCTGTTCCCTCTATGGAATCTCTATGGCTCTGCTCCCTCTATGGCTCTGTTCCCTCTATGGAACCTCTATGGCTCTGTTCCCTCTATGGCTCTGTTCCCTCTATGGAACCTCTATGGCTCTGTTCCCTTTATGGAACCTCTATGGCTCTTCTCCCTCTATGGCTCTGCTCCCTCTATGGCTCAGCTCCCTCTATGGCTCTGCTCCCTCTATGGCTCTGTTCCCTCTATGGCTCTTCTCCCTCTATGGCTCTGCTCCCTCTATGGCTCTTCTCCCTCTATGGCTCTGTTCCCTCTATGGCTCTGCTCCCTCTATGGCTCTGTTCCCTCTATGGAACCTCTATGGCTCTGCTCCCTCTATGGCTCTGCTCCCTCTATGGCTCTGCTCCCTCTATGGCTCTGTTCTCTCTATGGCTCTGTTCCCTCTATGAAACCTCTATGGCTCTGCTCCCTCTATGGCTCTGCTCCCTCTATGGCTCTGTTCTCTCTATGGCTCTGTTCCCTCTATGGAACCTCTATGGCTCTGTTCCCTCTATGGAACCTCTATGGCTCTGCTCCCTCTATGGCTCTGCTCCCTCTATGGCTCTGTTCTCTCTGTGGCTTTGTGTCCTCTATGGAACCTCTATGGCTCTGTTCCCTCTATGGCTCTTCTCCCTCTATGGCTCTGCTCCCTCTATGGCTCTGTTCACTCTATGGCTCTGCTCCCTCTATGGCTCTGTTCCCTCTATGGAACCTCTATGGCTCTGCTCCCTCTATGGCTCTGCTCCCTCTATGGCTCTGCTCCCTCTATGGCTCTTCTCCCTCTATGGCTCTGTTCCCTCTATGGAATCTCTATGGCTCTGCTCCCTCTATGGCTCTGTTCCCTCTATGGAACCTCTATGGCTCTGTTCCCTCTATGGCTCTGTTCCCTCTATGGAACCTCTATGGCTCTGTTCCCTTTATGGAACCTCTATGGCTCTTCTCCCTCTATGGCTCTGCTCCCTCTATGGCTCAGCTCCCTCTATGGCTCTGCTCCCTCTATGGCTCTGTTCCCTCTATGGCTCTTCTCCCTCTATGGCTCTGTTCCCTCTATGGCTCTGCTCCCTCTATGGCTCTGTTCCCTCTATGGAACCTCTATGGCTCTGCTCCCTCTATGGCTCTGCTCCCTCTATGGCTCTGCTCCCTCTATGGCTCTGTTCCCTCTATGACTCTGCTCCCTCTATGGCTCTGTTCCCTCTATGGAACCTCTATGGCTCTTCTCCCTCTATGGCTCTGCTCCCTCTATGGCTCTGCTCCCTCTATGGCTCTGCTCCCTCTATGGCTCTGTTCTCTCTATGGCTCTGTTCCCTCTATGGAACTTCTATGGCTCTGCTCACTCTATGGCTCTGTTCACTCTATGGCTCTGTTCCCTCTATGGCTCTGCTCCCTCTATGGCTCTGCTCCCTCTATGGCTCTGTTCTCTCTGTGGCTCTGTTCCCTCTATGAAACCTCTATGGCTCTGCTCCCTCTATGGCTCTGCTCCCTCTATGGCTCTGCTCCCTCTATGGCTCTGTTCCCTCTATGGCTCTTCTCCCTCTATGGCTCTGCTCCCTCTATGGCTCTGCTCCCTCTATGGCTCTGCTCCCTCTATGGCTTTGCTCCCTCTATGGCTCTGTTCTCTCTGTGGCTCTGTTCCCTCTATGGAACCTCTATGGCTCTGCTCCTTCTATGGCTCTTCTCCCTCTATGGCTCTGCTCCCTCTATGGCTCTGTTCTCTCTGTGGCTCTGTGTCCTCTATGGAACCTCTATGGCCCTGTTCCCTCTATGGCTCTTCTCCCTCTATGGCTCTGCTCCCTCTATAGCTCTGCTCCCTCTATGGCTCTGCTCCCTCTATGGCTCTGTTCCCTCTATGGAACCTCTATGGCTCTGCTCCCTCTATGGCTCTGCTCCCTGTATGGCTCTGTTCTCTCTGTGGCTCTGTTCCCTCTATGGAACCTCTATGGCTCTGCTACCTCTATGACTCTGTTCCCTCTATAGAACCTCTATGCCTCTGTTCCCTCTATGGCTGTGTTCCCTCTATAGAATCTCTATGGCTCTGTTCCCTCTATGGCTCTGTTTCCTCTATGGAAACTCTATGGCTCTGCTCCCTCTATGGCTCTGCTCCCTCTATGGCTCTGTTCCCTCTATGGAACCTTCATGGCTCTGTTCCCTCTATGGCTCTGTTCCCTCTATGGAACCTTTATGGCTCTGATTCCTCTATGGAACCTTTATGGCTCTGTTCCCTCTATGGAACCTCTATGGCTCTGCTCCCTCTATGGCTCTGTTCCCTCTATGGAACCTCTATGGCTCTGTTCCCTCTATGGCTCTGTTCCCTCTATGGAACCTCTATGGCTCTGTTCCCTCTATGGAACCTCTATGGCTCTTCTCCCTCTATGGAACCTCTATGGCTCTTCTCCCTCTATGGCTCTGCTCCCTCTATGGCTCAGCTCCCTCTATGGCTCTGCTCCCTCTATGGCTCTGTTCCCTCTATGAAACCTCTATGGCTCTGCTCCCTCTATGGCTCTGCTCCCTCTATGGCTCTGTTCTCTCTATGGCTCTGTTCCCTCTATGGAACCTCTATGGCTCTGTTCCCTCTATGGAACCTCTATGGCTCTGCTCCCTCTATGGCTCTGCTCCCTCTATGGCTCTGTTCTCTCTGTGGCTCTGTGTCCTTTATGGAACCTCTATGGCTCTGTTCCCTCTATGGCTCTTCTACCTCTATGGCTCTGCTCCCTCTATGGCTCTGTTCCCTCTATGGCTCTGCTCCCTCTATGGCTCTGTTCCCTCTATGGAACCTCTATGGCTCTGCTCCCTCTATGGCTCTGCTCGCTCTATGGCTCTGCTCCCTCTATGGCTCTGTTCCCTCTATGACTCTGCTCCCTCTATGGGTCTGTTCTCTCTATGGCTCTGTTCCCTCTATGGAACCTCTATGGCTCTGCTCACTCTATGGCTCTGTTCCCTCTATGGCTCTGTTCCCTCTATGGCTCTGCTCCCTCTATGGCTCTGCTCCCTCTATGGCTCTGTTCTCTCTGTGGCTCTGTTCCCTCTATGGAACCTCTATGGCTCTGCTCCTTCTATGGCTCTGCTCCCTCTATGGCTCTGCTCCCTCTATGGCTCTGTTCCCTCTATGGCTCTGCTCCCTCTATGGCTCTGTTCCCTCTATGGAACCTCTATGGCTCTGCTCCCTCTATGGCTCTGCTCCCTCTATGGCTCTGCTCCCTCTATGGCTCTGTTCTCTCTGTGGCTCTGTTCCCTCTATGGAACCTCTATGGCTCTGCTACCTCTATGACTCTGTTCCCTCTATAGAACCTCTATGGCTCTGTTCCCTCTATGGCTCTGTTCCCTCTATGGAACCTCTATGGCTCTGCTCCCTCTATGGCTCAGCTCCCTCTATGGCTCTGCTCCCTCTATGGCTCTGTTCCCTCTATGAAACCTCTATGGCTCTGCTCCCTCTATGGCTCTGTTCTCTCTATCGCTCTGTTCCCTCTATGGAACCTCTATGGCTCTGCTTCCTCTATGGCTCTGCTCCCTCTATGGCTCTGTTCTCTCTGTGGCTCTGTGTCCTCAATGGAACCTCTATGGCTCTGTTCCCTCTATGGCACTGCTCCCTCTATGGCTCTGTTCCCTCTATGGAACCTCTATGGCTCTGCTCCCTCTATGGCTCTGCTCCCTCTATGGCTCTGCTCCCTCTATGGCTCTTCTCCCTCTATGGCTCTGTTCCCTCTATGGAATCTCTATGGCTCTGCTCCCTCTATGGCTCTGTTCCCTCTATGGAACCTCTATGGCTCTGTTCCCTCTATGGCTCTATTCCCTCTATGGAACCTCTATGGCTCTGTTCCCTCTATGGAACCTCTATGGCTCTTCTCCCTCTATGGCTCTGCTCCCTCTATGGCTCAGCTCCCTCTATGGCTCTGCTCCCTCTATGGCTCTGTTCCCTCTATGGCTCTTCTCCCTCTATGGCTCTGCTCCCTCTATGGCTCTGTTCCCTCTATGGCTCTTTTCCCTCTATGGCTCTGTTCCCTCTATGGAACCTCTATGGCTCTGCTCCCTCTATGGCTCTGCTCCCTCTATGGCTCTGCTCCCTCTATGGATCTGTTCCCTCTATGACTCTGCTCCCTCTATGGCTCTGTTCCCTCTATGGAACCTCTATGGCTCTGCTCCCTCTATGGCTCTGCTCCCTCTATGGCTCTGCTCCCTCTATGGCTATGTTCTCTCTATGGCTCTGTTCCCCCTATGGAACCTCTATGGCTCTGCTCACTCTATGGCTCTGTTCCCTCTATGGCTCTGTTCCCTCTATGGCTCTTTTCCCTCTATGGCTCTGCTCCCTCTATGGCTCTGTTCTCTCTGTGGCTCTGTTCCCTCTATGAAACCTCTATGGCTCTGCTCCCTCTATGGCTCTGCTCCCTCTATGGCTCTGTTCCCTCTATGAAACCTCTATGGCTCTGCTCCCTCTATGGCTCTGCTCCCTCTATGGCTCTGTTCTCTCTATGGCTCTGTTCCCTCTATGGAACCTCTATGGCTCTGTTCCCTCTATGGAACCTCTATGGCTCTGCTCCCTCTATGGCTCTGCTCCCTCTATGGCTCAGTTCTCTCTGTGGCTCTGTTCCCTCTATGGAATCTCTATGGCTCTGCTCCCTCTATGGCTCTGTTCCCTCTATGGAACCTCTATGGCTCTGTTCCCTCTATGGCTCTGTTCCCTCTATGGAACCTCTATGGCTCTGTTCCCTTTATGGAACCTCTATGGCTCTTCTCCCTCTATGGCTCTGCTCCCTCTATGGCTCAGCTCCCTCTATGGCTCTGCTCCCTCTATGGCTCTGTTCCCTCTATGGCTCTTCTCCCTCTATGGCTCTGTTCCCTCTATGGCTCTGCTCCCTCTATGGCTCTGTTCCCTCTATGGAACCTCTATGGCTCTGCTCCCTCTATGGCTCTGCTCCCTCTATGGCTCTGCTCCCTCTATGGCTCTGTTCCCTCTATGACTCTGCTCCCTCTATGGCTCTGTTCCCTCTATGGAACCTCTATGGCTCTTCTCCCTCTATGGCTCTGCTCCCTCTATGGCTCTGCTCCCTCTATGGCTCTGCTCCCTCTATGGCTCTGTTCTCTCTATGGCTCTGTTCCCTCTATGGAACTTCTATGGCTCTGCTCACTCTATGGCTCTGTTCACTCTATGGCTCTGTTCCCTCTATGGCTCTGCTCCCTCTATGGCTCTGCTCCCTCTATGGCTCTGTTCTCTCTGTGGCTCTGTTCCCTCTATGAAACCTCTATGGCTCTGCTCCCTCTATGGCTCTGCTCCCTCTATGGCTCTGCTCCCTCTATGGCTCTGTTCCCTCTATGGCTCTTCTCCCTCTATGGCTCTGCTCCCTCTATGGCTCTGCTCCCTCTATGGCTCTGCTCCCTCTATGGCTTTGCTCCCTCTATGGCTCTGTTCTCTCTGTGGCTCTGTTCCCTCTATGGAACCTCTATGGCTCTGCTCCTTCTATGGCTCTTCTCCCTCTATGGCTCTGCTCCCTCTATGGCTCTGTTCTCTCTGTGGCTCTGTGTCCTCTATGGAACCTCTATGGCCCTGTTCCCTCTATGGCTCTTCTCCCTCTATGGCTCTGCTCCCTCTATAGCTCTGCTCCCTCTATGGCTCTGCTCCCTCTATGGCTCTGTTCCCTCTATGGAACCTCTATGGCTCTGCTCCCTCTATGGCTCTGCTCCCTGTATGGCTCTGTTCTCTCTGTGGCTCTGTTCCCTCTATGGAACCTCTATGGCTCTGCTACCTCTATGACTCTGTTCCCTCTATAGAACCTCTATGCCTCTGTTCCCTCTATGGCTGTGTTCCCTCTATAGAATCTCTATGGCTCTGTTCCCTCTATGGCTCTGTTTCCTCTATGGAAACTCTATGGCTCTGCTCCCTCTATGGCTCTGCTCCCTCTATGGCTCTGTTCCCTCTATGGAACCTTCATGGCTCTGTTCCCTCTATGGCTCTGTTCCCTCTATGGAACCTTTATGGCTCTGATTCCTCTATGGAACCTTTATGGCTCTGTTCCCTCTATGGAACCTCTATGGCTCTGCTCCCTCTATGGCTCTGTTCCCTCTATGGAACCTCTATGGCTCTGTTCCCTCTATGGCTCTGTTCCCTCTATGGAACCTCTATGGCTCTGTTCCCTCTATGGAACCTCTATGGCTCTTCTCCCTCTATGGAACCTCTATGGCTCTTCTCCCTCTATGGCTCTGCTCCCTCTATGGCTCAGCTCCCTCTATGGCTCTGCTCCCTCTATGGCTCTGTTCCCTCTATGAAACCTCTATGGCTCTGCTCCCTCTATGGCTCTGCTCCCTCTATGGCTCTGTTCTCTCTATGGCTCTGTTCCCTCTATGGAACCTCTATGGCTCTGTTCCCTCTATGGAACCTCTATGGCTCTGCTCCCTCTATGGCTCTGCTCCCTCTATGGCTCTGTTCTCTCTGTGGCTCTGTGTCCTTTATGGAACCTCTATGGCTCTGTTCCCTCTATGGCTCTTCTACCTCTATGGCTCTGCTCCCTCTATGGCTCTGTTCCCTCTATGGCTCTGCTCCCTCTATGGCTCTGTTCCCTCTATGGAACCTCTATGGCTCTGCTCCCTCTATGGCTCTGCTCGCTCTATGGCTCTGCTCCCTCTATGGCTCTGTTCCCTCTATGACTCTGCTCCCTCTATGGGTCTGTTCTCTCTATGGCTCTGTTCCCTCTATGGAACCTCTATGGCTCTGCTCACTCTATGGCTCTGTTCCCTCTATGGCTCTGTTCCCTCTATGGCTCTGCTCCCTCTATGGCTCTGCTCCCTCTATGGCTCTGTTCTCTCTGTGGCTCTGTTCCCTCTATGGAACCTCTATGGCTCTGCTCCTTCTATGGCTCTGCTCCCTCTATGGCTCTGCTCCCTCTATGGCTCTGTTCCCTCTATGGCTCTGCTCCCTCTATGGCTCTGTTCCCTCTATGGAACCTCTATGGCTCTGCTCCCTCTATGGCTCTGCTCCCTCTATGGCTCTGCTCCCTCTATGGCTCTGTTCTCTCTGTGGCTCTGTTCCCTCTATGGAACCTCTATGGCTCTGCTACCTCTATGACTCTGTTCCCTCTATAGAACCTCTATGGCTCTGTTCCCTCTATGGCTCTGTTCCCTCTATGGAACCTCTATGGCTCTGCTCCCTCTATGGCTCAGCTCCCTCTATGGCTCTGCTCCCTCTATGGCTCTGTTCCCTCTATGAAACCTCTATGGCTCTGCTCCCTCTATGGCTCTGTTCTCTCTATCGCTCTGTTCCCTCTATGGAACCTCTATGGCTCTGCTTCCTCTATGGCTCTGCTCCCTCTATGGCTCTGTTCTCTCTGTGGCTCTGTGTCCTCAATGGAACCTCTATGGCTCTGTTCCCTCTATGGCACTGCTCCCTCTATGGCTCTGTTCCCTCTATGGAACCTCTATGGCTCTGCTCCCTCTATGGCTCTGCTCCCTCTATGGCTCTGCTCCCTCTATGGCTCTTCTCCCTCTATGGCTCTGTTCCCTCTATGGAATCTCTATGGCTCTGCTCCCTCTATGGCTCTGTTCCCTCTATGGAACCTCTATGGCTCTGTTCCCTCTATGGCTCTATTCCCTCTATGGAACCTCTATGGCTCTGTTCCCTCTATGGAACCTCTATGGCTCTTCTCCCTCTATGGCTCTGCTCCCTCTATGGCTCAGCTCCCTCTATGGCTCTGCTCCCTCTATGGCTCTGTTCCCTCTATGGCTCTTCTCCCTCTATGGCTCTGCTCCCTCTATGGCTCTGTTCCCTCTATGGCTCTTTTCCCTCTATGGCTCTGTTCCCTCTATGGAACCTCTATGGCTCTGCTCCCTCTATGGCTCTGCTCCCTCTATGGCTCTGCTCCCTCTATGGATCTGTTCCCTCTATGACTCTGCTCCCTCTATGGCTCTGTTCCCTCTATGGAACCTCTATGGCTCTGCTCCCTCTATGGCTCTGCTCCCTCTATGGCTCTGCTCCCTCTATGGCTATGTTCTCTCTATGGCTCTGTTCCCCCTATGGAACCTCTATGGCTCTGCTCACTCTATGGCTCTGTTCCCTCTATGGCTCTGTTCCCTCTATGGCTCTTTTCCCTCTATGGCTCTGCTCCCTCTATGGCTCTGTTCTCTCTGTGGCTCTGTTCCCTCTATGAAACCTCTATGGCTCTGCTCCCTCTATGGCTCTGCTCCCTCTATGGCTCTGTTCCCTCTATGAAACCTCTATGGCTCTGCTCCCTCTATGGCTCTGCTCCCTCTATGGCTCTGTTCTCTCTATGGCTCTGTTCCCTCTATGGAACCTCTATGGCTCTGTTCCCTCTATGGAACCTCTATGGCTCTGCTCCCTCTATGGCTCTGCTCCCTCTATGGCTCAGTTCTCTCTGTGGCTCTGTTCCCTCTATGGAACCTCTATGGCTCTGCTCCCTCTATGGCTCTGCTCCCTCTATGGCTCTGCTCCCTCTATGGCTCTGTTCTCTCTGTGGCTCTGTTCAGCTCTATGGAACCTCTATGGCTCTGGTCCTTCTATGGCTCTGCTCCCTCTATGGCTCTGCTCCCTCTATGGCTCTGTTCTCTCTGTGGCTCTGTGTCCTCTATGGAACCTCTATGGCTCTTCTCCCTCTATGGCTCTGCTCCCTCTATTGCTCTGTTCCCTCTATGGCTCTGCTCCCTCTATGGCTCTGTTCCCTCTATGGAACCTCTATGGCTCTGCTCCCTCTATGGCTCTGCTCCCTCTATGGCTCTGCTCCCTCTATGGCTCTGTTCTCTCTGTGGCTCTGTTCCCTCTATGGAACCTCTATGGCTCTGCTACCTCTATGACTCTGTTCCCTCTATAGAACCTCTATGGCTCTGTTCCCTCTATGGCTCTGTTCCCTCTATAGAATCTCTATGGCTCTGTTCCCTCTATGGCTCTGTTCCCTCTATGGAACCTCTATGGCTCTGCTCCCTCTATGGCTCTGCTCCCTCTATGGCTCTGTTCCCTCTATGGAACCTTCATGGCTCTGTTCCCTCTATGGCTCTGTTCCCTCTATGGAACCTTTATGGCTCTGTTCCCTCTATGGAACCTCTATGGCTCTGCTCCCTCTATGGCTCTGTTCCCTCTATGGAACCTCTATGGCTCTGTTCCCTCTATGGCTCTGTTCCCTCTATGGAACCTCTATGGCTCTGTTCCCTCTATGGAACCTCTATGGCTCTTCTCCCTCTATGGCTCTGCTCCCTCTATGGCTCAGCTCCCTCTATGGCTCTGCTCCCTCTATGGCTCTGTTCCCTCTATGGCTCTTCTCCCTCTATGGCTCTGTTCCCTCTATCGAACCTCTATGGCTCTTCTCCCTCTATGGCTCTGCTCCCTCTATGGCTCTGCTCCCTCTATGGCTCTGTTCTCTCTATGGCTCTGTTCCCTCTATGGCTCTGCTCCCTCTATGGCTCTGCTCCCTCTATGGCTCTGTTCCCTCTATGGCTCTGCTCCCTCTATGGCTCTGCTCCCTCTATGGCTCTGTTCCCTCTATGGCTCTGCTCCCTCTATGGCTCTGTTCCCTCTATGGAACCTCTATGGCTCTGCTCCCTCTATGGCTCTGCTCCCTCTATGGCTCTGCTCCCTCTATGGCTCTGTTCTCTCTGTGGCTCTGTTCCCTCTATGGAACCTCTATGGCTCTGCTACCTCTATGACTCTGTTCCCTCTATAGAACCTCTATGCCTCTGTTCCCTCTATGGCTCTGTTCCCTCTATAGAATCTCTATGGCTCTGATCCCTCTATGGCTCTGTTCCCTCTATGGAACCTCTATGGCTCTGCTCCCTCTATGGCTCTGCTCCCTCTATGGCTCTGTTCCCTCTATGGAACCTTCATGGCTCTGTTCCCTCTATGGCTCTGTTCCCTCTATGGAACCTTTATGGCTCTGTTCCCTCTATGGAACCTTTATGGCTCTGTTCCCTCTATGGAACCTCTATGGCTCTGCTCCCTCTATGGCTCTGTTCCCTCTATGGAACCTCTATGGCTCTGTTCCCTCTATGGAACCTCTATGGCTCTTCTCCCTCTATGGAACCTCTATGGCTCTTCTCCCTCTATGGCTCTGCTCCCTCTATGGCTCAGCTCCCTCTATGGCTCTGCTCCCTCTATGGCTCTGTTCCCTCTATGAAACCTCTATGGCTCTGCTCCCTCTATGGCTCTGTTCTCTCTATGGCTCTGTTCCCTCTATGGAACCTCTATGGCTCTGCTTCCTCTATGGCTCTGCTCCCTCTATGGCTCTGTTCTCTTTGTGGCTCTGTGTCCTCTATGGAACCTCTATGGCTCTGTTCCCTCTATGGCTCTTCTCCCTCTATGGCTCTGCTCCCTCTATGGCTCTGTTCCCTCTATGGCTCTGCTCCCTCTATGGCTCTGTTCCCTCTATGGAACCTCTATGGCTCTGCTCCCTCTATGGCTCTGCTCCCTCTATGGCTCTGCTCCCTCTATGGCTCTGCTCCCTCTATGGCTCTTCTCCCTCTATGTGTCTGTTCCCTCTATGGAATCTCTATGGCTCTGCTCCCTCTATGGCTCTGTTCCCTCTATGGAACCTCTATGGCTCTGTTCCCTCTATGGCTCTATTCCCTCTATGGAACCTCTATGGCTCTGTTCCCTCTATGGAACCTCTATGGCTCTTCTCCCTCTATGGCTCTGCTCCCTCTATGGCTCAGCTCCCTCTATGGCTCTGTTCCCTCTATGGCTCTGTTCCCTCTATGGCTCTTCTCCCTCTATGGCTCTGCTCCCTCTATGGCTCTGCTCCCTCTATGGCTCTGTTCCCTCTATGGCTCTGCTCCCTCTATGGCTCTGTTCCCTCTATGGAAACTCTATGGCTCTGCTCCCTCTATGGCTCTGCTCCCTCTATGGCTCTGTTCCCTCTATGACTCTGCTCCCTCTATGGCTCTGTTCCCTCTATGGAACCTCTATGGCTCTGCTCCCTCTATGGCTCTGCTCCCTCTATGGCTCTGCTCCCTCTATGGCTCTGCTCCCTCTATGGCTCTGCTCCCTCTATGGCTCTGTTCTCTCTATGGCTCTGTTCCCTCTATGGAACCTCTATGGCTCTGCTCACTCTATGGCTCTGTTCCCTCTATGGCTCTGTTCCCTCTATGGCTCTGCTCCCTCTATGGCTCTGCTCCCTCTATGGCTCTGTTCTCTCTGTGGCTCTGTTCCCTCTATGAAACCTCTATGGCTCTGCTCCCTCTATGGCTCTGCTCCCTCTATGGCTCTGTTCTCTCTATGGCTCTGTTCCCTCTATGGAACCTCTATGGCTCTGTTCCCTCTATGGAACCTCTATGGCTCTGCTCCCTCTATGGCTCTGCTCCCTCTATGGCTCAGTTCTCTCTGTGGCTCTGTTCCCTCTATGGAACTTCTATGGCTCTGCTCCCTCTATGGCTCTGCTCCCTCTATGGCTCTTCTCCCTCTATGGCTCTGTTCTCTCTGTGGCTCTGTTCAGCTCTATGGAACCTCTATGGCTCTGCTCCTTCTATGGCTCTGCTCCCTCTATGGCTCTGCTCCCTCTATGGCTCTGTTCTCTCTGTGGCTCTGTGTCCTCTATGGAATCTCTATGGCCCTGTTCCCTCTATGGCTCTTCTCCCTCTATGGCTCTGCTCCCTCTATGGCTCTGTTCCCTCTATGGCTCTGCTCCCTCTATGGCTCTGTTCCCTCTATGGAACCTCTATGGCTCTGCTCCCTCTATGGCTCTGCTCCCTCTATGGCTCTGCTCCCTCTATGGCTCTGTTCTCTCTGTGGCTCTGTTCCCTCTATGGAACCTCTATGGCTCTGCTACCTCTATGACTCTGTTCCCTCTATAGAACCTCTATGGCTCTGTTCCCTCTATGGCTCTGTTCCCTCTATAGAATCTCTATGGCTCTGTTCCCTCTATGGCTCTGTTCCCTCTATGGAACCTCTATGGCTCTGCTCCCTCTATGGCTCTGTTCCCTCTATGGAACCTTCATGGCTCTGTTCCCTCTATGGCTCTGTTCCCTCTATGGAACCTTTATGGCTCTGTTCCCTCTATGGAACCTCTATGGCTCTGCTCCCTCTATGGCTCTGTTCCCTCTATGGAACCTCTATGGCTCTGTTCCCTCTATGGCTCTGTTCCCTCTATGGAACCTCTATGGCTCTGTTCCCTCTATGGAACCTCTATGGCTCTTCTCCCTCTATGGCTCTGCTCCCTCTATGGCTCAGCTCCCTCTATGGCTCTGCTCCCTCTATGGCTCTGTTCCCTCTATGGCTCTGCTCCCTCTATGGCTCTGTTCCCTCTATCGAACCTCTATGGCTCTTCTCCCTCTATGGCTCTGCTCCCTCTATGGCTCTGCTCCCTCTATGGCTCTGCTCCCTCTATGGCTCTGCTCCCTCTATGGCTCTGTTCTCTCTATGGCTCTGTTCCCTCTATGGCTCTGCTCCCTCTATGGCTCTGCTCCCTCTATGGCTCTGTTCCCTCTATGGCTCTGTTCCCTCTATGGAACCTCTATGGCTCTGCTCCCTCTATGGCTCTGCTCCCTCTATGGCTCTGCTCCCTCTATGGCTCTGTTCTCTCTGTGGCTCTGTTCCCTCTATGGAACCACTATGGCTCTGCTCCTTCTATGGCTCTGCTCCCTCTATGGCTCTGCTCCCTCGATGGCTCTGTTCTCTCTGTGGCTCTGTGTCCTCTATGGAACCTCTATGGCTCTGTTCCCTCTATGGCTCTGCTCCCTCTATGGCTCTGTTCCCTCTATGGCTCTGCTCCCTCTATGGCTCTGTTCCCTCTATGGAACCTCTATGGCTCTGCTCCCTCTATGGCTCTGCTCCCTCTATGGCTCTGTTCTCTCTGTGGCTCTGTTCCCTCTATGGAACCTCTATGGCTCTGCTACCTCTATGGCTCTGTTCCCTCTATAGAACCTCTATGGCTCTGTTCCCTCTATGGCTCTGTTCCCTCTATAGAATCTCTATGGCTCTGTTCCCTCTATGGCTCTGTTCCCTCTATGGAACCTCTATGGCTCTGCTCCCTCTATGGCTCTGCTCCCTCTATAGAACCTCTATGGCTCTGTTCCCTCTATGGCTCTGTTCCCTCTATAGAATCTCTACGGCTCTGCTCCCTCTATGGCTCTGTTCCCTCTATGGCTCTGTTCCCTCTATGGATCTGTTCCCTCCACGGCTCTGCTCCCTCCACGGCTCTGCTCCCTCTACGGCTCTGTGTCCTCTATGGAACCTCTATGGCTCTTCTCCCTCTATGGCTCTTCTCCCTCTATGGCTCTGTTCCCTCTATGGCTCTGCTCCCTCTATGGCTCTGCTCCCTCTATGGCTCTGTTCCCTCTATGGCTCTGCTCCCTCTATGGCTCTGTTTCCTCTATGGAACCTCTATGGCTCTGCTAACTCTATGGCTCTGTTCCCTCTATGGCTCTGTTCCCTCTATGGCTCTGCTCCCTCTATGGCTCTGTTCCCTCTATGGAACCTCTATGGCTCTGTTCCCTCTATGGAACCTCTATGGCTCTACTCCCTCTATGGCTCTGCTCCCTCTATGGCTCTGTTCTCTCTGTGGCTCTGTTCCCTCTATGCAACCTCTATGGCTCTGCTCCCTCTATGGCTCTGCTCCCTCTATGGCTCTGTTCTCTCTATGGCTCTGCTCCCTCTATGGCTCTGGTCCCTCTATGGCTCTGGTCCCTCTATGGAACCTCTATGGCTCTGCTCCCTCTATGGCTCTGTTCCCTCTATGGCTCTGTTCCCTCTATGGCTCTATAACCTCTATGGATCTCTATGGCTCTGCTCCCTCTATGGCTCTGTTCCCTCTATGGCTCTGTTCCCTCTATGGAACCTCTATGGCTCTGCTCCCTCTATGGCTCTGCTCCCTCTATGGCTCTGTTCCCTCTATGGCTCTGTTCTCTCTGTGGCTCTGTTCCCTCTATGGAACCTCTATGGCTCTGCTCCCTCTATGGCTCTGCTCCCTCTATGGCTCTGTTCTCTCTGTGGCTCTGTTCCCTCTATGGAATCTCTATGGCTCTGCTCCCTCTATGTCTCTGCTCCCTCTATGGCTCTGTTCCCTCTATGGCTCTGTTCCCTCTATGGAATCTCTATGGCTCTGCTCCCTCTATGGCTCTGTTCCCTCTATGGAACCTCTATGGCTCTGCTCCCTCTATGGCTCTGTTCCCTCTATGGAACCTCTATGGCTCTGTTCCCTCTATGGCTCTGTTCCCTCTATGGAACCTCTATGGCTCTGTTCCCTCTATGGCTCTGCTCCCTCTATGGCTCAGCTCCCTCTATGGCTCTGCTCCCTCTATGGCTCTGTTCCCTCTATGGCTCTTCTCCCTCTATGGCTCTGTTCCCTCTATGGAACCTTTATGGCTCTGATCCCTCTATGGAACCTTTATGGCTCTGTTCCCTCTATGGAACCTCTATGGCTCTGCTCCCTCTATGGCTCTGTTCCCTCTATGGAACCTCTATGGCTCTGTTCCCTCTATGGCTCTGTTCCCTCTATGGAACCTCTATGGCTCTGTTCCCTCTATGGAACCTCTATGGCTCTTCTCCCTCTATGGAACCTCTATGGCTCTTCTCCCTCTATGGCTCTGCTCCCTCTATGGCTCAGCTCCCTCTATGGCTCTGCTCCCTCTATGGCTCTGTTCCCTCTATGAAACCTCTATGGCTCTGCTCCCTCTATGGCTCTGCTCCCTCTATGGCTCTGTTCTCTCTATGGCTCTGTTCCCTCTACGGTACCTCTATGGCTCTGTTCCCTCTATGGAACCTCTATGGCTCTGCTCCCTCTATGGCTCTGCTCCCTCTATGGCTCTGTTCTCTCTGTGGCTCTGTGTCCTCTATGGAACCTCTATGGCTCTGTTCCCTCTATGGCTCTTCTCCCTCTATGGCTCTGCTCCCTCTATGGCTCTGTTCCCTCTATGGCTCTGCTCCCTCTATGGCTCTGTTCCCTCTATGGAACCTCTATGGCTCTGCTCCCTCTATGGCTCTGCTCGCTCTATGGCTCTGCTCCCTCTATGGCTCTGTTCCCTCTATGACTCTGCTCCCTCTATGGCTCTGTTCCCTCTATGGAACCTCTATGGCTCTGCTCCCTCTATGGCTCTGCTCCCTCTATGGCTCTGTTCTCTCTATGGCTCTGTTCCCTCTATGGAACCTCTATGGCTCTGCTCACTCTATGGCTCTGTTCCCTCTATGGCTCTGTTCCCTCTATGGCTCTGCTCCCTCTATGGCTCTGCTCCCTCTATGGCTCTGTTCTCTCTGTGGCTCTGTTCCCTCTATGAAACCTCTATGGCTCTGCTCCCTCTATGGCTCTGCTCCCTCTATGGCTCTGCTCCATCTTTGGCTCTGCTCCCTCTATGGCTCTGTTCCCTCTATGGAACCTCTATGGCTCTGCTCCCTCTATGGCTCTGCTCCCTCTATGGCTCTGCTCCCTCTATGGCTCTGTTCTCTCTGTGGCTCTGTTCCCTCTATGGAACCTCTATGGCTCTGCTCCCTCTATGGCTCTGCTCCCTCTATGGCTCTGCTCCCTCTATGGCTCAGTTCTCTCTGTGGCTCTGTTCCCTCTATGGAACCTCTATGGCTCTGCTCCCTCTATGGCTCTGCTCCCTCTATGGCTCTGCTCCCTCTATGGCTCTGTTCTCTCTGTGGCTCTGTTCCCTCTATGGAACCTCTATGGCTCTGCTCCTTCTATGGCTCTGCTCCCTCTATGGCTCTGCTCCCTCTATGGCTCTGTTCTCTCTGTGGCTCTGTGTCCTCTATGGAACCTCTATGGCCATGTTCCCTCTATGGCTCTTCTCCCTCTATGGCTCTGCTCCCTCTATGGCTCTGTTCCCTCTATGGCTCTGCTCCCTCTATGGCTCTGTTCCCTCTATGGAACCTCTATGGCTCTGCTCCCTCTATGGCTCTGCTCCCTCTATGGCTCTGCTCCCTCTATGGCTCTGTTCTCTCTGTGGCTCTGTTCCCTCTATGGAACCTCTATGGCTCTGCTACCTCTATGACTCTGTTCCCTCTATAGAACCTCTATGCCTCTGTTCCCTCTATGGCTCTGTTCCCTCTATAGAATCTCTATGGCTCTGTTCCCTCTATGGCTCTGTTCCCTCTATGGAACCTCTATGGCTCTGCTCCCTCTATGGCTCTGCTCCCTCTATGGCTCTGTTCCCTCTATGGAACCTTCATGGCTCTGTTCCCTCTATGGCTCTGTTCCCTCTATGGAACCTTTATGGCTCTGTTCCCTCTATGGAACCTTTATGGCTCTGTTCCCTCTATGGAACCTCTATGGCTCTGCTCCCTCTATGGCTCTGTTCCCTCTATGGAACCTCTATGGCTCTGTTCCCTCTATGGCTCTGTTCCCTCTATGGAACCTCTATGGCTCTGTTCCCTCTATGGAACCTATATGGCTCTTCTCCCTCTATGGAACCTCTATGGCTCTTCTCCCTCTATGGCTCTGCTCCCTCTATGGCTCAGCTCCCTCTATGGCTCTGCTCCCTCTATGGCTCTGTTCCCTCTATGAAACCTCTATGGCTCTGCTCCCTCTATGGCTCTGTTCTCTCTATGGCTCTGTTCCCTCTATGGAACCTCTATGGCTCTGCTTCCTCTATGGCTCTGCTCCCTCTATGGCTCTGTTCTCTCTGTGGCTCTGTGTCCTCTATGGAACCTCTATGGCTCTGTTCCCTCTATGGCTCTTCTCCCTCTATGGCTCTGCTCCCTCTATGGCTCTGTTCCCTCTATGGCTCTGCTCCCTCTATGGCTCTGTTCCCTCTATGGAACCTCTATGGCTCTGTTCCCTCTATGGCTCTGTTCCCTCTATGGAACCTCTATGGCTCTGTTCCCTCTATGGAACCTATATGGCTCTTCTCCCTCTATGGAACCTCTATGGCTCTTCTCCCTCTATGGCTCTGCTCCCTCTATGGCTCAGCTCCCTCTATGGCTCTGCTCCCTCTATGGCTCTGTTCCCTCTATGAAACCTCTATGGCTCTGCTCCCTCTATGGCTCTGTTCTCTCTATGGCTCTGTTCCCTCTATGGAACCTCTATGGCTCTGCTTCCTCTATGGCTCTGCTCCCTCTATGGTCTGTTCTCTCTGTGGCTCTGTGTCCTCTATGGAACCTCTATGGCTCTGTTCCCTGTATGGCTCTTCTCCCTCTATGGCTCTGCTCCCTCTATGGCTCTGTTCCCTCTATGGCTCTGCTCCCTCTATGGCTCTGTTCCCTCTATGGAACCTCTATGGCTCTGCTCCCTCTATGGCTCTGCTCCCTCTATGGCTCTGCTCCCTCTATGGCTCTGCTCCCTCTATGGCTCTTCTCCCTCTATGGCTCTTCTCCCTCTATGGAATCTCTATGGCTCTGCTCCCTCTATGGCTCTGTTCCCTCTATGGAACCTCTATGGCTCTGTTCCCTCTATGGCTCTATTCCCTCTATGGAACCTCTATGGCTCTGTTCCCTCTATGGAACCTCTATGGCTCTTCTCCCTCTATGGCTCTGCTCCCTCTATGGCTCAGCTCCCTCTATGGCTCTGCTCCCTCTATGGCTCTGTTCCCTCTATGGCTCTTCTCCCTCTATGGCTCTGCTCCCTCTATGGCTCTGTTCCCTCTATGGCTCTGCTCCCTCTATGGCTCTGTTCCCTCTATGGAACCTCTATGGCTCTGCTCCCTCTATGGCTCTGCTCCCTCTATGGCCCTGCTCCCTCTATGGCTCTGTTCCCTCTATGACTCTGCTCCCTCTATGGCTCTGTTCCCTCTATGGAACCTCTATGGCTCTGCTCCCTCTATGGCTCTGCTCCCTCTATGGCTCTGCTCCCTCTATGGCTCTGCTCCCTCTATGGCTCTGTTCTCTCTATGGCTCTGTTCCCTCTATGGAACCTCTATGGCTCTGCTCACTCTATGGCTCTGTTCCCTCTATGGCTCTGTTCCCTCTATGGCTCTGCTCCCTCTATTGCTCTGCTCCCTCTATGGCTCTGTTCTCTCTGTGGCTCTGTTCCCTCTATGAAACCTCTATGGCTCTGCTCCCTCTATGGCTCTGCTCCCTCTATGGCTCTGTTCTCTCTATGGCTCTGTTCCCTCTATGGAACCTCTATGGCTCTGTTCCCTCTATGGAACCTCTATGGCTTTGCTCCCTCTATGGCTCTGCTCCCTCTATGGCTCAGTTCTCTCTGTGGCTCTGTTCCCTCTATGGAACCTCTATGGCTCTGCTCCCTCTATGGCTCTGCTCCCTCTATGGCTCTGCTCCCTCTATGGCTCTGTTCTCTCTGTGGCTCTGTTCAGCTCTATGGAACCTCTATGGCTCTGCTCCTTCTATGGCTCTGCTCCCTCTATGGCTCTGCTCCCTCTATGGCTCTGTTCTCTCTGTGGCTCTGTGTCCTCTATGGAACCTCTATGGCCCTGTTCCCTCTATGGCTCTTCTCCCTCTATGGCTCTGCTCCCTCTATGGCTCTGTTCCCTCTATGGCTCTGCTCCCTCTATGGCTCTGTTCCCTCTATGGAACCTCTATGGCTCTGCTCCCTCTATGGCTCTGCTCCCTCTATGGCTCTGCTCCCTCTATGGCTCTGTTCTCTCTGTGGCTCTGTTCCCTCTATGGAACCTCTATGGCTCTGCTACCTCTATGACTCTGTTCCCTCTATAGAACCTCTATGGCTCTGTTCCCTCTATGGCTCTGTTCCCTCTATAGAATCTCTATGGCTCTGTTCCCTCTATGGCTCTGTTCGCTCTATGGAACCTCTATGGCTCTGCTCCCTCTATGGCTCTGCTCCCTCTATGGCTCTGCTCCCTCTATGGCTCTGCTCCCTCTATGGCTCTGTTCTCTCTATGGAACCTTTATGGCTCTGTTCCCTCTATGGCTCTGTTCCCTCTATGGAACCTTTATGGCTCTGTTCTCTCTATGGATCTGTTCCCTCTATGGAACCTCTATGGCTCTGCTCCCTCTATGGCTCTGCTCCCTCTATGGCTCTGCTCCCTCTATGGCTCTGCTCCCTCTATGGCTCTTCTCCCTCTATGGCTCTGTTCCCTCTATGGAATCTCTATGGCTCTGCTCCCTCTATGGCTCTGTTCCCTCTATGGAACCTCTATGGCTCTGTTCCCTCTATGGCTCTATTCCCTCTATGGAACCTCTATGGCTCTGTTCCCTCTATGGCTCTTCTCCCTCTATGGCTCTGCTCCCTCTATGGCTCTGTTCCCTCTATGGCTCTGCTCCCTCTATGGCTCTGTTCCCTCTATGGAACCTCTATGGCTCTGCTCCCTCTATGGCTCTGCTCCCTCTATGGCCCTGCTCCCTCTATGGCTCTGTTCCCTCTATGTCTCTGCTCCCTCTATGGCTCTGTTCCCTCTATGGAACCTCTATGGCTCTGCTCCCTCTATGGCTCTGCTCCCTCTATGGCTCTGCTCCCTCTATGGCTCTGCTCCCTCTATGGCTCTGCTCCTTCTATGGCTCTGTTCTCTCTATGGCTCTGTTCCCTCTATGGAACCTCTATGGCTCTGCTCACTCTATGGCTCTGTTCCCTCTATGGCTCTGTTCCCTCTATGGCTCTGTTCCCTCTATGGCTCTGCTCCCTCTATGGCTCTGCTCCCTCTATGGCTCTGTTCTCTCTGTGGCTCTGTTCCCTCTATGAAACCTCTATGGCTCTGCTCCCTCTATGGCTCTGCTCCCTCTATGGCTCTGTTCTCTCTATGGCTCTGTTCCCTCTATGGAACCTCTATGGCTCTGTTCCCTCTATGGAACCTCTATGGCTCTGCTCCCTCTATGGCTCTGCTCCCTCTATGGCTCAGTTCTCTCTGTGGCTCTGTTCCCTCTATGGAACCTCTATGGCTCTGCTCCCTCTATGGCTCTGCTCCATCTATGGCTCTGCTCCCTCTATGGCTCTGTTCTCTCTGTGGCTCTGTTCAGCTCTATGGAACCTCTATGGCTCTGCTCCTTCTATGGCTCTGCTCCCTCTATGGCTCTGCTCCCTCTATGGCTCTGTTCTCTCTGTGGCTCTGTGTCCTCTATGGAACCTCTATGGCCCTGTTCCCTCTATGGCTCTTCTCCCTCTATGGCTCTGCTCCCTCTATGGCTCTGTTCCCTCTATGGCTCTGCTCCCTCTATGGCTCTGTTCCCTCTATGGAACCTCTATGGCTCTGCTCCCTCTATGGCTCTGCTCCCTCTATGGCTCTGCTCCCTCTATGGCTCTGTTCTCTCTGTGGCTCTGTTCAGCTCTATGGAACCTCTATGGCTCTGCTCCTTCTATGGCTCTGCTCCCTCTATGGCTCTGCTCCCTCTATGGCTCTGTTCTCTCTGTGGCTCTGTGTCCTCTATGGAACCTCTATGGCCCTGTTCCCTCTATGGCTCTTCTCCCTCTATGGCTCTGCTCCCTCTATGGCTCTGTTCCCTCTATGGCTCTGTTCCCTCTATGGCTCTGTTCCCTCTATGGAACCTCTATGGCTCTGCTCCCTCTATGGCTCTGCTCCCTCTATGGCTCTGTTCTCTCTGTGGCTCTGTTCCCTCTATGGAACCTCTATGGCTCTGCTCCCTCTATGGCTCTGCTCCCTCTATGGCTCTGCTCCCTCTATGGCTCTGCTCCCTCTATGGCTCTGTTCTCTCTATGGCTCTGTTCCCTCTATGGAACCTCTATGGCTCTGCTCACTCTATGGCTCTGTTCCCTCTATGGCTCTATTCCCTCTATGGCTCTGCTCCCTCTATTGCTCTTCTCCCTCTATGGCTCTTTTCTCTCTGTGGCTCTGTTCCCTCTATGAAACCTCTATGGCTCTGCTCCCTCTATGGCTCTGCTCCCTCTATGATTCTGTTCTCTCTATGGCTCTGTTCCCTCTATGGAACCTCTATGGCTCTGTTCCCTCTATGGAACCTCTATGGCTCTGCTCCCTCTATGGCTCTGCTCCCTCTATGGCTCAGTTCTCTCTGTGGCTCTGTTCCCTCTATGGAACCTCTATGGCTCTGCTCCCTCTATGGCTCTGCTCCCTCTATGGCTCTGCTCCCTCTATGGCTCTGTTCTCTCTGTGGCTCTGTGTCCTCTATGGAACCTCTATGGCCCTGTTCCCTCTATGGCTCTTCTCCCTCTATGGCTCTGCTCCCTCTATGGCTCTGTTCCCTCTATGGCTCTGCTCCCTCTATGGCTCTGTTCCCTCTATGGAACCTCTATGGCTCTGCTCCCTCTATGGCTCTGCTCCCTCTATGGCTCTGCTCCCTCTATGGCTCTGTTCTCTCTGTGGCTCTGTTCCCTCTATGGAACCTCTATGGCTCTGCTACCTCTATGACTCTGTTCCCTCTATAGAACCTCTATGGCTCTGTTCCCTCTATAGAATCTCTATGGCTCTGTTCCCTCTATGGCTCTGTTCCCTCTATGGAACCTCTATGGCTCTGCTCCCTCTATGGCTCTGCTCCCTCTATGGCTCTGCTCCCTCTATGGCTCTGCTCCCTCTATGGCTCTGTTCTCTCTATGGAACCTTTATGGCTCTGTTCCCTCTATGGCTCTGTTCCCTCTATGGAACCTTTATGGCTCTGTTCTCTCTATGGCTCTGTTCCCTCTATGGAACCTCTATGGCTCTGCTCCCTCTATGGCTCTGCTCCCTCTATGGCTCTGCTCCCTCTATGGCTCTGCTCCCTCTATGGCTCTTCTCCCTCTATGGCTCTGTTCCCTCTATGGAATCTCTATGGCTCTGCTCCCTCTATGGCTCTGTTCCCTCTATGGAACCTCTATGGCTCTGTTCCCTCTATGGCTCTATTCCCTCTATGGAACCTCTATGGCTCTGTTCCCTCTATGGAACCTCTATGGCTCTTCTCCCTCTATGGCTCTGCTCCCTCTATGGCTCAGCTCCCTCTATGGCTCTGCTCCCTCTATGGCTCTGTTCTCTCTGTGGCTCTGTTCCCTCTATGAAACCTCTATGGCTCTGCTCCCTCTATGGCTCTGCTCCCTCTATGGCTCTGTTCTCTCTATGGCTCTGTTCCCTCTATGGAACCTCTATGGCTCTGTTCCCTCTATGGAACCTCTATGGCTCTGCTCCCTCTATGGCTCTGCTCCCTCTATGGCTCAGTTCTCTCTGTGGCTCTGTTCCCTCTATGGAACCTCTATGGCTCTGCTCCCTCTATGGCTCTGCTCCATCTATGGCTCTGCTCCCTCTATGGCTCTGTTCTCTCTGTGGCTCTGTTCAGCTCTATGGAACCTCTATGGCTCTGCTCCTTCTATGGCTCTGCTCCCTCTATGGCTCTGCTCCCTCTATGGCTCTGTTCTCTCTGTGGCTCTGTGTCCTCTATGGAACCTCTATGGCCCTGTTCCCTCTATGGCTCTTCTCCCTCTATGGCTCTGCTCCCTCTATGGCTCTGTTCCCTCTATGGCTCTGCTCCCTCTATGGCTCTGTTCCCTCTATGGAACCTCTATGGCTCTGCTCCCTCTATGGCTCTGCTCCCTCTATGGCTCTGCTCCCTCTATGGCTCTGTTCTCTCTGTGGCTCTGTTCAGCTCTATGGAACCTCTATGGCTCTGCTCCTTCTATGGCTCTGCTCCCTCTATGGCTCTGCTCCCTCTATGGCTCTGTTCTCTCTGTGGCTCTGTGTCCTCTATGGAACCTCTATGGCCCTGTTCCCTCTATGGCTCTTCTCCCTCTATGGCTCTGCTCCCTCTATGGCTCTGTTCCCTCTATGGCTCTGTTCCCTCTATGGCTCTGTTCCCTCTATGGAACCTCTATGGCTCTGCTCCCTCTATGGCTCTGCTCCCTCTATGGCTCTGTTCTCTCTGTGGCTCTGTTCCCTCTATGGAACCTCTATGGCTCTGCTCCCTCTATGGCTCTGCTCCCTCTATGGCTCTGCTCCCTCTATGGCTCTGCTCCCTCTATGGCTCTGTTCTCTCTATGGCTCTGTTCCCTCTATGGAACCTCTATGGCTCTGCTCACTCTATGGCTCTGTTCCCTCTATGGCTCTATTCCCTCTATGGCTCTGCTCCCTCTATTGCTCTTCTCCCTCTATGGCTCTTTTCTCTCTGTGGCTCTGTTCCCTCTATGAAACCTCTATGGCTCTGCTCCCTCTATGGCTCTGCTCCCTCTATGATTCTGTTCTCTCTATGGCTCTGTTCCCTCTATGGAACCTCTATGGCTCTGTTCCCTCTATGGAACCTCTATGGCTCTGCTCCCTCTATGGCTCTGCTCCCTCTATGGCTCAGTTCTCTCTGTGGCTCTGTTCCCTCTATGGAACCTCTATGGCTCTGCTCCCTCTATGGCTCTGCTCCCTCTATGGCTCTGCTCCCTCTATGGCTCTGTTCTCTCTGTGGCTCTGTGTCCTCTATGGAACCTCTATGGCCCTGTTCCCTCTATGGCTCTTCTCCCTCTATGGCTCTGCTCCCTCTATGGCTCTGTTCCCTCTATGGCTCTGCTCCCTCTATGGCTCTGTTCCCTCTATGGAACCTCTATGGCTCTGCTCCCTCTATGGCTCTGCTCCCTCTATGGCTCTGCTCCCTCTATGGCTCTGTTCTCTCTGTGGCTCTGTTCCCTCTATGGAACCTCTATGGCTCTGCTACCTCTATGACTCTGTTCCCTCTATAGAACCTCTATGGCTCTGTTCCCTCTATAGAATCTCTATGGCTCTGTTCCCTCTATGGCTCTGTTCCCTCTATGGAACCTCTATGGCTCTGCTCCCTCTATGGCTCTGCTCCCTCTATGGCTCTGCTCCCTCTATGGCTCTGCTCCCTCTATGGCTCTGTTCTCTCTATGGAACCTTTATGGCTCTGTTCCCTCTATGGCTCTGTTCCCTCTATGGAACCTTTATGGCTCTGTTCTCTCTATGGCTCTGTTCCCTCTATGGAACCTCTATGGCTCTGCTCCCTCTATGGCTCTGCTCCCTCTATGGCTCTGCTCCCTCTATGGCTCTGCTCCCTCTATGGCTCTTCTCCCTCTATGGCTCTGTTCCCTCTATGGAATCTCTATGGCTCTGCTCCCTCTATGGCTCTGTTCCCTCTATGGAACCTCTATGGCTCTGTTCCCTCTATGGCTCTATTCCCTCTATGGAACCTCTATGGCTCTGTTCCCTCTATGGAACCTCTATGGCTCTTCTCCCTCTATGGCTCTGCTCCCTCTATGGCTCAGCTCCCTCTATGGCTCTGCTCCCTCTATGGCTCTGTTCCCTCTATGGCTCTTCTCCCTCTATGGCTCTGCTCCCTCTATGGCTCTGTTCCCTCTATGGCTCTGCTCCCTCTATGGCTCTGTTCCCTCTATGGAACCTCTATGGCTCTGCTCCCTCTATGGCTCTGCTCCCTCTATGGCCCTGCTCCCTCTATGGCTCTGTTCCCTCTATGACTCTGCTCCCTCTATGGCTCTGTTCCCTCTATGGAACCTCTATGGCTCTGCTCCCTCTATGGCTCTGCTCCCTCTATGGCTCTGCTCCCTCTATGGCTCTGCTCCTTCTATGGCTCTGTTCTCTCTATGGCTCTGTTCCCTCTATGGAACCTCTATGGCTCTGCTCACTCTATGGCTCTGTTCCCTCTATGGCTCTGTTCCCTCTATGGCTCTGCTCCCTCTATGGCTCTGCTCCCTCTATGGCTCTGTTCTCTCTGTGGCTCTGTTCCCTCTATGAAACCTCTATGGCTCTGCTCCCTCTATGGCTCTGCTCCCTCTATGGCTCTGTTCTCTCTATGGCTCTGTTCCCTCTATGGAACCTCTATGGCTCTGTTCCCTCTATGGAACCTCTATGGCTCTGCTCCCTCTATTGCTCAGTTCTCTCTGTGGCTCTGTTCCCTCTATGGAACCTCTATGGCTCTGCTCCCTCTATGGCTCTGCTCCCTCTATGGCTCTGCTCCCTCTATGGCTCTGTTCTCTCTGTGGCTCTGTTCAGCTCTATGGAACCTCTATGGCTCTGCTCCTTCTATGGCTCTGCTCCCTCTATGGCTCTGCTCCCTCTATGGCTCTGTTCTCTCTGTGGCTCTGTGTCCTCTATGGAACCTCTATGGCCCTGTTCCCTCTATGGCTCTTCTCCCTCTATGGCTCTGCTCCCTCTATGGCTCTGCTCCCTCTATGGCTCTGCTCCCTCTATGGCTCTGTTCCCTCTATGGAACCTCTATGGCTCTGCTCCCTCTATGGCTCTGCTCCCTCTATGGCTCTGCTCCCTCTATGGCTCTGTTCTCTCTGTGGCTCTGTTCCCTCTATGGAACCTCTATGGCTCTGCTACCTCTATGACTCTGCTCCCTCTATGGCTCTGCTCCCTCTATGGCTCTGTTCCCTCTATGGAACCTCTATGGCTCTGCTCCCTCTATGGCTCTGCTCCCTCTATGGCTCTGCTCCCTCTATGGCTCTGTTCTCTCTGTGGCTCTGTTCCCTCTATAGAACCTCTATGACTCTGTTCCCTCTATAGAATCTCTATGGCTCTGTTCCCTCTATGGAACCTCTATGGCTCTGTTCCCACGATGGAACCTTTATGGCTCTGTTCCCTCTATGGAACCTCTATGGCTCTGTTCCCTCTATGGAACCTCTATGGCTCTGTTCCCTCTATGGAACCTTTATGGCTCTGCTCCCTCTATGGCTCTACTCCCTCTATGGAATCTCTCTGGCTCTGTTCACATTTAGGATGTGTAATATACTGTGACAAGCCAAGCAACGACTCTGGCTATGGGTCTATCTTTACGACGAGAGAAAAGTGACACTGGAAATTGTCATAAACTGTTCTCATGATGAAGACAAGCACCATTTGTGTTAAAGATAGCGTATCGCCAGGGTGACTGATAAATGTGGTTGTGTCCCAAATGGCACTCTATTCTCTACATTGTGTACTACTTTTGATCTGAGCCCTATAGGTCCTGATCAAAAGAAGTGCACTATATACGGAATAGGGTACCATTTGGAACGCAATACGATTGGAACACATCCGGCCGCCATATCCAGAGCTCCTCCCCTCATTGACCACATAATACACACCAGTGGTCTTATAAATGATACACACTGGGTGTTCCACAGAACCATGAGACTATATCTGTCTAGGCCTCTCCTCTCACTATCGTTTCACTGACATTCCTCAAACCAAAAACACATGTCTGGTGGTTTTGAAAGACGGACATTTTTCCAGGACCACATCAAACTGTGGCTTAGACAGGGAAAGTTCTCCGTCCAAGTGGGTGGAGTTTGGCAGGAGGTTAGTTGATAGACACAATGTACAGGCAAGATCACACACACACACTCTCTCTCTCTCTCTCTCTCTCTCTCTCTCTCTCTCTCTCTCTCTCTCTCTCTCTCTCTCCTCTCTCTCTCTCTCTCTCTCTCTCTCTCTCTCTCTCTCTCTCTCTCTCTCTCTCTCTCTCTCTCTCTCTCCTCTCTCTCTCTCTCTCTCTCTCTCTCTCTCTCTCTCTCTCTCTCTCTCTCTCTCTCTCTCTCTCTCTCTCTCATATGTTGCATGCTCTCATGTATCAGAGGTCACATCTGGCCCGACAACATGAGAGACACATCTCTCTCCTGTGGGTCAGTGACCCACATCAACACTGTGTGCTGCTGTCATCTCATCTTCTCTACAAAGATCAGTCAACATTACAACAGTAACCTTGGCTTGCACATGTCGCTTTATGACAGTCCACTGACTCCCTGGCTTTTGGACTGAGGTAAACCGTGTCTGTCATCATAGGCATCTTTGTGCAGACAAACTCTCCGTTGTGTCACAAATGTCTTGTACAAACTCTCTGTTGTGTGAAACGTCTTGTACATCAGTTGTACAACTTGAATGTGTACAATGCAATAATGTGTACAAGGCCAAAGCAACAGTGAGGGAACAACACTTTATCTCCTCACAGCGGGGAATGATACTCTTCCTGACTGAAGCTCATTGGGGTGGGGTGGAGTGGGTGTGAGGGGTTTGGTGGGGTGGAGTGGGGGTGAGGGGTGGAGTGGCGGTGAGCAGTTAGTTGGGGTGGAGTGGCGGTGAGCAGTTAGTTGGGGTGGAGTGGGGGTGAGGGGTGGAGTGGCAGTGAGAGGTTAGTTGGGGTGGAGTGGGGGTGAGCAGTTAGTTGGGGTGGAGTGGCGGTGAGAGGTTAGTTGGGGTGGAGTGGGGGTGAGGGGTTAGTTGGGGTGGAGTGGGGGTGAGAGGTTAGTTGGGGTGGAGTGGCGGTGAGAGGTTAGTTGGGGTAGAGTGGGGGTGAGCAGTTAGTTGGGGTGGAGTGGCGGTGAGAGGTTAGTTGGGGTGGAGTGGCGGTGAGAGGTTAGTTGGGGTGGAGTGGGGGTGAGAGGTTAGTTGGGGTGGAGTGGCGGTGAGCAGTTAGTTGGGGTGGAGTGGGGGTGAGGGGTGGAGTGGTAGTGAGAGGTTAGTTGGGGTGGAGTGGGGGTGAGGGGTGGAGTGGTAGTGAGAGGTTAGTTGGGGTGGAGTGGCGGTGAGAGGTTAGTTGGGGTGGAGTGGGTGTGAGGGGTTTGGTGGGGTGGAGTGGGGGTGAGGGGTGGAGTGGCGGTGAGCAGTTAGTTGGGGTGGAGTGGCGGTGAGCAGTTAGTTGGGGTGGAGTGGCGGTGAGAGGTTAGTTGGGGTGGAGTGGGGGTGAGGGGTGGAGTGGCAGTGAGAGGTTAGTTGGGGTGGAGTGGCAGTGAGAGGTTAGTTGGAGTGGAGTGGCGGTGAGAGGTTAGTTGGGGTGGAGTGGGGGTGAGAGGTTAGTTGGGGTGGAGTGGCAGTGAGAGGTTAGTTGGAGTGGAGTGGCGGTGAGAGGTTAGTTGGGGTGGAGTGGGGGTGAGCAGTTAGTTGGGGTGGAGTGGCGGTGAGAGGTTAGTTGGGGTGGAGTGGAGGTGAGGGGTTAGTTGGGGTGGAGTGGGGGTGAGAGGTTAGTTGGGGTGGAGTGGCGGTGAGAGGTTAGTTGGGGTGGAGTGGGGGTGAGAGGTTAGTTGGGGTAGAGTGGGGGTGAGCAGTTAGTTGGAGTGGAGTGGCGGTGAGAATTAGTTGGGGTGGAGTGGGGGTGAGGGGTTAGTTGGGGTGGAGTGGGGGTGAGAGGTTAGTTGGAGTGGAGTGACAGTGAGAGGTTAGTTGGGGTGGAGTGACAGTGAGAGGTTAGTTGGGGTGGAGTGGGGGTGAGAGGTTAGTTGGGGTGGAGTGGGGGTGAGAGATTAGTTGGAGTAGAGTGGGGGTGAGCGGTTAGTTGGGGTGGAGTGGCAGTGAGAGGTTAGTTGGGGTGGAGTGGGGGTGAGGGGTTAGTTGGGGTGAAGTGGGGGTGAGCAGTTAGTTGGGGTGGAGTGGGGGTGAGAGGTTAGTTGGGGTGGAGTGGGGGTGAGGGGTTAGTTGGGGTGGAGTGGGGGTGAGGGGTTAGTTGGGTGGGAGTGGCAGTGAGAGGTTAGTTGGGGTGGAGTGACAGTGAGAGAATAGTTGGGGTGGAGTGGGGGTGAGAGGTTAGTTGGGGTAGAGTGGGGGTGAGAGGTTAGTTGGGGTGGAGTGGCAGTGAGAGGTTAGTTGGGGTGGAGTGACGTGAGAGGTTAGTTGGGGTGGAGTGGCAGTGAGCGGTTAGTTGGGGTGGAGTGGCAGTGAGAGGTTAGTTGGGGTGGAGTGGCAGTGAGAGGTTAGTTGAAGTGGAGTAGCAGTGAGAGGTTAGTTGGGGTGGAGTGGCGGTGAGAGGTTAGTTGGGGTGGAGTGGCGGTCAGAGGTTAGTTGAGGTGGAGTAGCAGTGAGAGGTTAGTTGGGGTGGAGTGGCGGTGAGAGGTTAGTTGAGGTGGAGTAGCAGTGAGAGGTTAGTTGGGGTGGAGTGGCGGTGAGAGGTTAGTTGGGGTGGAGTGGCGGTGAGAGGTTAGTTGGGGTGGAGTGGGGGTGAGAGGTTATTTGGGGTGGAGTGGGGGTGAGAGGTTAGTTGGGGTGGAGTGGGGGTGAGCAGTTAGTTGGAGTGGAGTGGCGGTGAGAATTAGTTGGGGTGGAGTGGGGGTGAGGGGTAAGTTGGGGTGGAGTGGGGGTGAGAGGTTAGTTGGGGTGGAGTGACAGTGAGAGGTTAGTTGGGGTGGAGTGACAGTGAGAGGTTAGTTGGGGTGGAGTGGGGTGAGAGGTTAGTTGGGGTGGAGTGGGGGTGAGAGGTTAGTTGGGGTAGAGTGGCGGTGAGAGGTTAGTTGGGGTGGAGTGGGGGTGAGCGGTTAGTTGGGGTGGAGTGGCAGTGAGAGGTTAGTTGGGGTGGAGTGGGGGTGAGGGGTTAGTTGGGGTGAAGTGGGGGTGAGCAGTTAGTTGGGGTGGAGTGGCAGTGAGAGGTTAGTTGGGGGGGAGTGGGGGTGAGGGGTTAGTTGGGGTGGAGTGGCAGTGAGAGGTTAGTTGGGGTGGAGTGACAGTGAGAGAATAGTTGGGGTGGAGTGGGGGTGAGAGGTTAGTTGGGGTAGATTTGGGGTGAGAGGTTAGTTGGGGTGGAGTGGCAGTGAGAGGTTAGTTGGGGTGGAGTGACGTGAGAGGTTAGTTGGGGTGGAGTGGCAGTGAGCGGTTAGTTGGGGTGGAGTGGCAGTGAGAGGTTAGTTGGAGTGGCAGTGAGAGGTTAGTTGAAGTGGAGTAGCAGTGAGAGGTTAGTTGGGGTGGAGTGGCGGTGAGAGGTTAGTTGGGGTGGAGTGGCGGTGAGAGGTTAGTTGAGGTGGAGTAGCAGTGAGAGGTTAGTTGGGGTGGAGTGGGGGTGGGAGGTTAGTTGGGGTGGAGTGGCGGTGAGAGGTTAGTTGAGGTGGAGTAGCAGTGAGAGGTTAGTTGGGGTGGAGTGGCGGTGAGAGGTTAGTTGGGGTGGAGTGGCGGTGAGAGGTTAGTTGGGGTGGAGTGGGGGTGAGAGGTTAGTTGGGGTGGAGTGGGGGTGAGAGGTTAGTTGGGGGGGAGTGGGGGTGAGCAGTTAGTTGGGGTGGAGTGGGGGTGAGGGGTGGAGTGGCAGTGAGAGGTTAGTTGGGGTGGAGTGGGGGTGAGGGGTTAGTTGGGGTGGAGTGGCGGTGAGCGGTTAGTTGGGGTGGAGTGGGGGTGAGCAGTTAGTTGGGGTGGAGTGGGGGTGAGAGGTTAGTTGGGGTAGAGTGGGGGTGAGAGGTTAGTTGGGGTAGAGTGGGGGTGAGCAGTTAGTTGGGGTGGAGTGGCGGTGAGAGGTTAGTTGGGGTGGAGTGGGGGTGGGAGGTTAGTTGGGGTGGAGTGGGGGTGAGAGATAAGTTGGGGTGGAGTGGCGGTGAGAGGTTAGTTGGGGTGGAGTGGGGGTTAGTTGGGGTGGAGTGGGGGTGAGAGGTTAGTTGGGGTGGAGTGGGGGTGAGCGGTTAGTTGGGGTGGAGTGGGGGTGAGAGGTTAGTTGGGGTGGAGTGGGGGTGAGAGGTTAGTTGGGGTGGAGGGGCAGTGAGAGGTTAGTTGGGGTGGAGTGACAGTGAGAGAATAGTTGGGGTGGAGTGGGGGTGAGAGGTTAGTTGGGGTGGAGTGGCAGTGAGAGGTTAGTTGGGGTGGAGTGACAGTGAGAAGTTTGTTGGGGTGGAGTGGGGGTGAGAGGTTAGTTGGGGTGGAGTGGGGGTGAGCGGTTAGTTGGGGTGGAGTGGCAGTGAGGTTAGTTGGGGTGGAGTGGCAGTGAGAGGTTAGTTGGGGTGGAGTGGGGGTGAGAGATAAGTTGGGGTAGAGTGGGGGTGAGAGGTTAGTTGGGGTGGAGTGGGGGTGAGAGGTTAGTTGAGGTGGAGTAGCAGTGAGAGGTTAGTTGAGGTGGAGTAGCAGTGAGAGGTTAGTTGGGGTGGAGTGGCGGTGAGAGGTTAGTTGAGGTGGAGTAGCAGTGAGAGGATAGTTGAGGTGGAGTAGCAGTGAGCGGTTAGTTGGGGTGGAGTGGGGGTGAGAGGTTAGTTGGGGTGGAGTGGGGGTGAGAGGTTAGTTGAGGTGGAGTAGCAGTGAGAGGTTAGTTGGGGTGGAGTGGCGGTGAGAGGTTAGTTGGGGTGGAGTGGGGGTGAGAGGTTAGTTGGGGTGGAGTGGGGGTGAGAGGTTAGTTGAGGTGGAGTAGCAGTGAGAGGTTAGTTGGGGTGGAGTGGCGGTGAGCGGTTAGTTGGGGTGGAGTGGGGGTGAGAGGTTAGTTGGGGTGGAGTGGGGGTGAGAGGTTAGTTGGGAGTGGAGTGGCAGTGAGAGAATAGTTGGGGTGGAGTGGCAGTGAGAGAATAGTTGGGGTGGAGTGGCAGTGAGAGAATAGTTGGGGTGGAGTGGCAGTGAGAGGTTAGTTGGGGTGGAGTGACGGTGAGAGGTTAGTTGGGGTGGAGTGGCGGTGAGCGGTTATTTGGGGTGGAGTGGCGGTGAGAGGTTAGTTGGGGTGGAGTGGCGGTGAGCGGTTAGTTGGGGTGGAGTGGCGGTGAGCGGTTAGTTGAGGTGGAGTAGCAGTGAGAGGTTAATTGGGGTGGAGTGGCGGTGAGAGGTTAGTTGGGGTGGAGTGGCGGTGAGAGGTTAGTTGAGGTGGAGTAGCAGTGAGAGGTTAGTTGAGGTGGAGTAGCAGTGAGAGGTTAATTGGGGTGGAGTGGCGGTGAGAGGTTAGTTGGGGTGGAGTGGCGGTGAGAGGTTAGTTGGGGTGGAGTGGCAGTGAGAGGTTAGTTGAGGTAGTGGGGGTGAGAGGTTAGTTGGGGTGGAGTAGCGGTGAGAGGTTAGTTGGGGTGGAGTGGCGGTGAGAGGTTAGTTGGGGTGGAGTGGCAGTGAGAGGTTAGTTGGGGTGGAGTGGCAGTGAGAGGTTATTTGGGGTGGAGTGGCGGTGAGCGGTTAGTTGGGGTGGAGTGGCGGTGAGCGGTTAGTTGGGGTGGAGTGGCGGTGAGCGGTTAGTTGGGGTGGAGTGGCGGTGAGCGGTTAGTTGGGGTAGAGTGGGGGTGAGCGGTTAGTTGGGGTGGAGTGGCGGTGAGAGGTTAGTTGGGGTGGAGTGGCGGTGAGCGGTTAGTTGGGGTGGAGTGGCAGTGAGAGGTTAGTTGAGGTGGAGTAGCAGTGAGAGGTTAATTGGGGTGGAGTGGCGGTGAGAGGTTAGTTGGGGTGGAGTGGCGGTGAGAGGTTAGTTGGGGTGGAGTGGCAGTGAGAGGTTAGTTGAGGTAGTGGGGGTGAGAGGTTAGTTGGGGTGGAGTAGCGGTGAGAGGTTAGTTGGGGTGGAGTGGCGGTGAGAGGTTAGTTGGGGTGGAGTGGCAGTGAGAGGTTAGTTGGGGTGGAGTGGGGGTGAGGGGTTTGTTGGGGTGGAGTGGCAGTGAGAGGTTAGTTGAGGTGGAGTAGCAGTGAGAGGTTAATTGGGGTGGAGTGGCGGTGAGAGGTTAGTTGGGGTGGAGTGGCGGTGAGAGGTTAGTTGGGGTGGAGTGGGGGTGAGGGGTTTGTTGGGGTGAGGTGGTAGGGGTGAGGGGTTTGTTGGGGTGAGGTGGTAGGGGTGAGGGGTTTGTTTTGGTGAGATGGTAGGGGTGAGGGGTTTGTTGGGGTGAGGTGGTAGGGGTGAGGGGTTTGTTTTGGTGAGGTGGTAGGGGTTAGGGGTTTGTTGGGGTGAGGTGGTAGGGGTGAGGGGTTTGTTGGGGTGAGCTGGTAGGGGTGAGGGGTTTGTCGGGGTGAGGTGGTAGGGGTGAGGGGTTTGTTGGGGTGAGGTGGTAGGGGTGAGGGCTTTGTTGGGGTGAGTTGGTAGGGGTGAGGGGTTTGTTGGGGTGAGGTGGTAGGGGTTAGGGGTTTGTTGGGGTGAGGTGGTAGGGGTGAGGGGTTTGTTGGGGTGAGGTGGTAGGGGTGAAGGGTTTGTTGGGGTGAGGTAGTAGGGGTGAGGGGTTTGTTTTGGTGAGGTGGTAGGGGTTAGGGGTTTGTTGGGGTGAGGTTGTAGGGGTGAGGGGTTTGTTGGGGTGAGGTGGTAGGGGTGAGGGGTTTGTTGGGGTGAGGTGGTAGGGGTGAGGGGTTTGTTGGGGTGAGGTGGTAGGGGTTTGTTGGGGTGTGGTGGTAGGGGTTAGGGGTTTGTTGGGGTGAGGTGGTAGGGGTGAGGGGTTTGTTTTGGTGTGGTGGCAGGGGTGAGGGGTTTGTTGGGGTGAGGTGGTAGGGGTGAGGGGTTTGTTGGGGTGAGGTGGTAGGGATTTGTTTTGGTGTGGTGTTAGGGGTAACAGTGGTCTATATAAGCCCAAGTGACAACATTGTAGTTATGGCAACATATTGCTTGCTTTCAGATCCTCAACTGCTGTATGATTAGTGTTACAGACAAATACAGTGATTATGATGATAAATAACAGCATTAATACATTTAATACAAGCATAAAGCCATAAAACTACAGCCATGGACCCAAATATTATTTACCAAAACAGGATAAAGCATGCAAAGTTTAACATACGATTCATATTTTTTCCATCTTCTCATCAGGACCTGAGTGTTCCAGAAACTTCACCTCGTCTAAGGGCGTTATAAAGACGCCAGGCTTCCCTGACAAGTACCCCAACAACCTGGACTGTACCTTCATGATCATCGCCCCCAAAATGTCAGAGATCGTGGTGGACTTTGACACGTTCGACATGGAGCCTGACACCACCCCTCCACCCGGGGCACTGTGTCGCTACGACTGGCTGGAGATCTGGGACGGGTTCCCTGCAGGTGAGAGAGTGTTCACAAACAGACCCCACAGAGCCCTAGGACAGCAACACAATTAGACCCAACCAAATCATGAAAAAAGATAATTACTTGACACACTGGAAATAATTGACATAAAAACAGAGCAAACCAGAATGCTATTTGTCCCTAAACAAAGAGTATGCAGTGGCAGAATACGTGACCACTGTGACTGACTAAAACTGATGGAAAGCTGTGTCTGTGTATAGACTCAGTGAGCATAGCCTTGCTATTGAGAAAGGGCGCCATAGGCAGAACTGGCCCTCAAGAGAAGATAGGCTATGTGCACACTGCCCAGAAATGAGGTGGAAACTGAGCTGAACTTCCTAACCTCCTTTTAAAAAAATATATATATATTTCACCTTTATTTAACCAGGTAGGCTAGTTGAGAACAAGTTCTCATTTAGAACTGAGACCTGGCCAAGATAAAGCAGTGCGACACAAACAACAACACAGAGTTACACATGGAATAAACAAACATACAGTCAATTATACAATAGAAAAAGTCTATACACAGTGTGTGCAAATGAGGTAGGATAAGGGGGGTAATGCAATAAATAGGCCATAGTGGCAAAATAATTACAATATAGCAATTAAACATCCTGCCAAATGTATGACCATATTAGAGACACATATTTCCCTCAAATTGCATAGATACACTAAGAATTTGAAAACAAACCCAATTTTGATAAACTCCCATATCTATTGGGTGAAATACCACAGTGTGCCATCACAGCAGCAATATTTGTGACTTGTTGCCACAAGAAAAGGGCAACCAGTGAAGAACGAGTAAATACAACCCATATTTATGTTTATTTATTTTCCCTTTTGTACTTTAACTATTTGCACATAATATGACATTTTGTAATGTCTTTATTCTTTTGGAAATATTGTGAGTGTAATGTTTACTGTTAATTTGTATTGTTTATTTCACTTTTGTTTATTATCTAGTTCACTTGCTTTGGCAATGTTAACATATGTTTCCATGCCAATAAAGCCCTCACATTGAAATGAAATTGAATTGACTTGAGAGAGAGCGAGAGAGAGAGAGCGAGAGAGAGATTTGTTTCATCAGCCAGCAGCGCTGTTGTTTTTCATCCACCAGGCCACACAGATTGATTTAGCCCAGCACATTAAGGAGACAGGCAGAACCTCCACTATTCATTGTCTTCAATGATGTTGTTTCACTGGACCGCGTTGCCCAGTCTCCATTGTTGTGTGATTGGGTCTGAGGAGAATGGGAGGAAATGTACATTGACAAGCATCAGAGGAGTGCCGGGCTGGGCACATTGCTTTGTCTGGTTCCCTGAGACTTCTTCCTCTATACTAGGGCCTTGCCAGGCTAGGGCCTGCATCTCAAATGTCACCTTGTTCACTATTTAGCACACTACTTTTGACCAGATCGCAATGGGCCCTGCTCAAAAGTTGTTCACTTAATAGGGAATGGGGTGCCATTTGGGAAACAGCCCCAAGGAAGGGACTGGCACAGCCCTATAGAAACATACAAGGACCAAACAATCACACACCTCACAGCTGGGTTAGTGCTGTAAACATGCCAGGCCGGTCATGTCTCTCAATAGACCTGTGTGTTTTCTGTCCCGGGGTCTGCCAAAGCTTTGTGTTTGAGGTGTGTACATGTTTGACATCCCAGATGGTATTTGAAAGGGAAACAAAAAGGAAAAAGGAGAAGCATCAGAGAATTCTTGACACATAATTGGAGATGAGAGATATTTTTTCTGTACCAAACCTGTTATATATTGTCTGTGAACACGTGTTAATGATAAACACTGTGAACGTACCATAGTCTCTGCTACCTGACTTGTCACGTCTGTTTTTGACACAAGGTGTAAAGTCACAAACGAGGTGCGACCTGAGATCATCGGAAAGTTCCAACCTGTTATCCTCTAATGGTTGTCACACGACCACGATATAATGTTTTGTCAGATAACAGAGTGAAAGTTAGTGAAACATTTAATGGAGGGAAGTTCATTCTAGAATAGAGACTTCGTGCAGTAAATTAGCCTATTACTACAGATTATAAACTGGTTGGTTCGAGCCCTGAATGCTGATTGGCTGACAGCCGTGGTATATCAGACCGTATACCACAAATATGACAAAACATGTATTTTTACTGCTCTAATTACATTAGTAACCAATTTATAAAGCAATAAGGCACCTTGGGGGTTTGTGGTATATGACTAATATACCACGGCTAAGGGCTGTATCCATAAGAACAGCCCTTAGCCATAGTATATTGGCCATATACCGCACCCCCTCGTGCCTTATTGCTTAATTGTAGAAAAGCTGAATCAATCACAACATGGGATATTGAAGGAAGTAATTGTGATGTTGTAGCTGTGATGGACTTTACATTGTTCTCTCTCTTCATTTCTCTCTTTCTCTTTCTTTCTCTCTCCCCTCTCTCTCTCCCCCCTCTTTCGCTCTCCCCTTTCTCTCTCCCTTCTCTTTCTCTCTCTCTCTTTCTTTCTCTCCCCTCTCTCTCCCCCTCTCTCTCTCTCCCCTCTCTCTCTCTCTCTCTCTCTTTCTCTCTCTCTCTCGCTCTCTCTCTTTCCCCCCTTCTCTCCTTCTCCCTATCCCAGTGGGACCCCACATCGGGCGGTACTGTGGTAACAGCAGTCCTGGCCGAGTCATCTCCTACACAGGGATCCTTTCTATGACCATCAACACAGACAACGCCATCGCCAGAGAGGGCTTCTCAGGCAACTACACCGTCAGAGAGAGGAGCCTACGACAGGGACCAGAGGGTTAGTATGACCTACTGCCTTACGGCCTAGGGCCGTTCGTAAATTTGCTCTGGCCATCTACTCCGATTTCAGAGCGCTCTCGTCTCAGTGTGCCAGAGCACATAACTGACAAATTTACGAACGTTCAACACGCGTTGAATATGTCAGTAAACGTCGGCAAAAATCATAATTAAATTGTTGCCAGCAGCACAGTTACAGTCACCAACGTTCTAGGTAACATGAAAACAGCCTAACCAGCTCTGCTAGGGCGAGTAAAATGGTCTGGAAGTAGCTAGCAAGCTAGCTAACTTTAGCCGGTTAGCTTGGGTGCTTGACTGCTGTTGTGAGGTCAGAACGCTAGGATCAACTCTCGGCCAGAGCGTCCAGTGTGCGCACTGAACGCTCCGAGAGCGAAACGCTCTGAATTTACGAATGGACAATCTGACAACACTCTGAATTTACAAACGCCCAGAGCGCACTCTGAGCGCAATCTGGCACTCCAGATAGAATTTACAAACACACCCACAGTAGGTGGGATGGGGGGAACGGACAATGTGTGTGGGACTGACTGGTGACATAAGGTCTGTTTAGACGCCTCTCATACACACAGAGGCAGGATGGACTTACAAGATCCCATCGCAGAGAATCCAAAACAGTCTCTGTCCTTTCTTCCATCTCTCCTCAGCACTCTGCTAATTCTCTCATTTCCATTCATACGTTTCCTTCGGTTCCATTCCCTCAGCAGGCATTGACAGAACATCAAAATGTCCACATATCATTGCAATCCAAATGAAAGACCTTATCAGAGACTATTTCAACAGTTCATGCGATCAAAGTCACAGTATGGGGTGTTTCCGACTGTTATAGATAAGATAACGTCATCGTGGAAATAGGAGGAATACTGATTTCTGAGAATGTTACATTCCAACCTTCCTCCCACGTAATGGAAAAAAGTATCTGAAGTTTTCCCAAAACAGTTTTAAGAACATTTAGGCACACACATTTCTACTACCAAACAGACTGATAGGGAACTAATGCTGTGGAAAAGGCAATGTGATTGGGTTCACCATGGAGCCTTCATTTCAATCTGTCACGCTTAGCTGGAGGCCTGGTGACAAGACCAGTCATCACTCTGCTCTGTGTGGGTCCACTGTGAAAACACACAGCTAGCCAGCCATGGAGGGTGTGTGTGTGTATTTATGTGTGTGTGTGTGTTTCTACAGCCATCTGGGATAATTAGAGATTTGTCTAACACCAGCACTGCTCTTAGCCATCCAGAGAAAGGCTATGTGGACAGATTTACAGTCTGATGGGAGCCGTGTGAGTGCACACACAAACACAAACAAACAAACACTCGCACACATTCCTTCAACCAGGGTCAGAGGGACAGGTCGCAAGGCCCTAAATCACTGTAGGAGTCCGGGGGAATTTCAACATGGAGTCTGTTTGAGATGTTTTTGTACAACCTCCTGATGAGTTTTGGTCATCCAACATGAACATGAACACCAACCACTGGTATTTTACAGCTGTAAAGAGTAAATAAAAATGGGACCCAGTCCCTCTCTGCTTGGCACTCAGCATTAAGGAGATTGAATTGGGGGTAAGGGTACATGCATCAGGGCAGCGAACCTAACCTGAACCTGTGTTTGGGGCAAGGGTCACCAAACAGACACTAACAAAGACAGGCATTCGACGTACTACTCCGGGGGTGTTGAGATGAGGCATTTACAACCACGACTAATCAGAGGAATTTGGTGCGCTCTAACGCCTTACAAAATGTTCTGAATGGGTCATCTTTTAACATGTCCAGTTGAGATACACAATGCTCTTCTTTTCTTCTGAGCATTTCACTGTAAGGTCTACCTGTTGGATTTGGATTTGGATTTTGAGCAAGTAACTTTTAGTTTCTAGTAAAACACAGTTCATTTCCATTGTATTACACATGAATTGTCTTTGTGATTGAGACCTCTATGAGTCACACAAATACAGAGCGTCTCATTAGACCAGTGGTATTCAAAATGAGTAACAAAAAACTAAGAGTACAGATTATTGTATGGGACAATATACAAATGTTTTTGAGAAAGATCATTAGACAAATACTATTTTATTGAGTAAATATATTTATTGGTTTCTTTCATTTTATTAAGAGATGAAAATGCAATGAATTGAAGGTTATTTGTTGATGTAGATTTGAGGTTACGAGAAATTATTTTGGGAAAAAATGGGGTCCCCTGAAATTCTGCCTGAAAAAAATGGTGTCCCTGCTGAAAAAGAGTGAACACTGCTTTAGACAGACACCACAGGACAGAGGATGGAGACTCATAGCCCTCACCCTAACCCTCACCCTAACCCTCACCCTAACCCTAACCACAGCAAGTTGTTGTGTAACAACAGAGTTGCAGTTGATCATTTGTTGATAATTGAATCGGTATTATGTAGATCATCTCTAGGGGAATATCCAAATAAAGTCTAACTCATGTTTTATTTCTCCTCTGACAGACTTTACCTGTCTGGAGGGCTTGGGGATGGAGTCAGGAGAGATCACCTCAGATCAGATCACTGCCTCCTCTCAGTACAACCCCAACTGGTCCCCAGAACGCTCCAGACTCAACTACAAAGAGAACGGATGGACCCCCTCAGAAGACTCTGCTAGAGAGTGGATACAGGTAAGTGAGAGAGACAGCCCTGGGGCAGCTGGGTTACATGTGTGGTGTCTGAGTCCCAAACGGCACCCTATTCCCTTTGTATCCCTATGGGCACTGTTCACTACATAGAGAAATAGGGTTCTGTGTGTCTGTCACTGACATTACTTATCCTATTGGTGCCTATAAAACATTATGGCTGCATATTAAGCACTGGATTGAGCAAGAGTTGGGTATTCAAACTCGTTGGGACAGTGTGTTTAGTCCTTTACAGCTCCCTGTTCAGCTACTGTCATGTGAAGTGAGTGTGTGATTGTGTGTGTGTGTGTGTGTGTGTACTGTATGTGATTGTAGGTGTGCATGCGTGCGTGAGTATGATTGTGTGCGCGTGTGTGTGTGTGTATACACTAGTGTGTGTGTGTGTGTGTGTGTCTGCGCAAATTTGATTGTGTGCGTGTGTGTGTGTGTGAGAGAGAGAGAGATTGTAGTAGCACAGGTCATGAGGTTGTTTGTGAATGATGCCAGACCTACAAAAGCCAGAAAATAAACAACACCAAGTCACAAACAATTATTATGATTATGATTATGATTGAGAGGCCAGACTGACTGGACTAGTTGGTGTTTGGGTTGATTAAGCTCCTACCTATGCACACTGTAAACAAACTGTCCAACAGGGACATGGCTTCTATAATCTAGTTTTGTATCAACAACAACCTCAGGGGGAGGCCTCTTGTGGTAAATGCAGATTGTTATATGAGGCTGTTATGTAACACTACACACACACACTCCAAACACTAGGAACTGAACATGAACATGTCAATCAAGATTTCACTAGTTTCACGAAACAGAACAGAATTCCAGGAATAATGCAGGGATTATAATGTCTTTTAAAACAACCAAATGCAATAGCTGCTTTTAAGGAACTGCTAGGAAAAAACACAACATGTATCAAATGGGACATCCTCCATAGTTTGACCGCATTGCATGATAATTCTGTTGTTCTTTGAATCATGGGATGTCGTTACATTACCACAGAATACTGCAGTAACATACACTACATGACCAAAAGTATGTGGACACCTGCTCATCGAACATCTTATACCAAAATAATGGGCATTAATATGGAGTTGGTCCCCCATTTGCTGCTATAACAGCCTCCACTCTTCTGGGAAGGCTTTCTACTAGATATTGGAACATTGCTGCAGGGACTTGCTTCCACTCAGCCACAAGATTAGGCCTGGCTCGCAGTCGGCGTCCAATTCATCCCAAAGGTGTTCGATGGGTTGAGGTCAGGGCTCTGTGCAGGCCAGTCAAGTTATTCCTCACTGATCTCGACAAACCATTTCTTTATGGACCTTGCTTTGTGCACGGGGGCATTGTCATGCTGAAACAGGAAAGGGCCTTCCCCAAACTGTTGCCACAAAGATAGAAGCACAGAATCATCTAGAATGTCGTTGTATGCTGTAGTGTTAAGATTTTCCTTCACTGGAACTAAGGGGCCTAGTCCGAACCATGAAAAACAGCCCCAGACCATTATTCCGCCTCCACCCAACTTTACAGTTGGCACTATGCATTGGGGCAGGTAGCGTTCTCTTGACATCCACCAAAAACCCAGATTTGTCCGTCGGACTGCCAGATGATGAAGCATGATTCATCACTCCAGAGAACACGTTTCCACTGCTCCAGAGTACAATGGCAGCGAGCTTTACACCACTCTAGCCGACGCTTGGCATTGGAAACCCATTTCATGAAGCTCCTGATGAACAGTTCTTGTGCTGACATTGCTTCCAGAGGCAGTTTGGAACTCAGTAGTGAGTGTTGCATCCAAGAACAGGCGGTGGTCCCGTTCGGTGAGCTTCTTGGGCCTACCACTTTGCAGCTGAGCCGTTGTTGCTCCTAGACGTTTCCACTTCACAATAACAGCACTTACAGTTGACTGGGGCAGAAATTTGACAAATTGTCTATTTGTAAAGGTAGCATCCTATGACGGTGCCACGTTGAAAGTCACTGAGCTCTTCAGTAAGGTCATTCTACTACCAATGTTTGTCTATGGAGATTACATGGCGGTGTGCTCAAATTTCATACACCTGTTAGCAACGGGTGTGGCTGAAATAACCAAATCCACAAATTTGAAGGGAATGCCACATACTTTTGTATATATAGTGTAGTCTGAAGGATGGGAAGGCACTCCCTCTTTCTTTTCTGGGAGAGGAAGAAATAGCTCCCCGTGGATTTGTGTGGACTGTGTGAATGACAGAGTACCCCTGGGAACTGGGCTGTTGTGTTCCTTACTGTAGCCTATCCTGGTAAAATCCCTAGAGTTTCCATATATTCCCCTCCGTCTTCTATAAATTAATGGCAAGCTACTTATAGCACACAAGCTACGCTGTTAGACTCTTTGAGACACTTGGACATTTGATACACATACTTGTTATCTCTTTGAGAATCATAATCATGCACAGCATTGTATACAAAGTGCCCATCAACAAATTTGTACAAATTGAAAAATGCTGAGAATGTTTGCCAAAAGGTGGACAGACAAGCAGCTTGAGTACAAACTAGAGGGGTTTTGGACAGTGTCCTGGACTGTCCTGGCAGGAAATACCTTGTTTCTCAGCTTCAGTCTCAGTCTCAACTTGATCTCCCAACCGAACCAGAGCCCTGTATTGCAATAGATGGCTCTGAATCGAACGTTCTGTCCAGCAACTGAACACTCTGTCCAGCGCCTCCTATTCTATCTGACATGAGCTCCGCAGTGGCCGGCCAAGCCTATTGGCCAGACTTCCTCTATGAAAAGACTGATGCTAATTATTCTCCCGTATTCCTAATTACTCCACACTTGGCAGTGCTAACACCCTGCGGTTGAAAATAAAACCCTCCGCTCAGGCCTTTAATGGAGAAAACAATAAGAGGCAGACACGGCTGCATTCATCAGCCAGACCTTCACTAAATGAGATTCAACAAAAACATTGGCACATCCTTCAAAACAGGATATTGGTGTTTTTATGGCGAGGAGAGGAAGAGCTTGTAATCAGCGCTAGGCTACTGTGACTGACTGCTGTGACTGACTGCTGTGACTGACTGCTTTGACCCACCTCTCCGTGTTTTCTCACGAAAGTGCTGTGCTATAACCTTGGGTTTAGACCGCTTAAGATCAGGACAGGAAAAGGGGTTCCGACCACATGTAGGATTGTTAGCGAGGAAAAATACACTAAACAAGATTCCCTAAAGTGACAGGGTCAATCATGGTCAGGTCAGTTGAGATGTGAGCTGTCGGTTTTGGCCATGTTAACACATTCTACATGGACCAGCTTTGAATGCAATGTAAAGAGCTTATTACACATCTCTTCTGTTCAGTTTTGCACTAACAAGGCAATTATGTTAAGGACTGCATACCACAGAATGCTTCAATTCTTCTATCATGACATCCAACATTCCGAAATAAAACTCACGCCCTGCCTATTTATACTACATTTTAGTGTATGATTCTGATATGTGCACATCGACACTGGATCATATGCGACCTAACTAAGAATCGCATTCTTCACTTTCTCATAGGATGATGGGAGCTCCTCCAACAGTCTCCGAGGACTAGTTGTTTTCACTTTTCCTCTCTGTCCTAGAACAACATGTTCACTCACAGCACAGCCAGGTCCAAATGTGTTCTCCAGATGTACAGCCCTTTCCTGGTTCCCTACGTCACAGACCAATGACAAACGTTTCTCCTCAAGCAGTATACCTCTATAAATGTCTTCGGAGAGGAAGGAAAGGAAACCTTTCCTGCATGAGCTTACTTCACAGGGTTCAATTACATGTCAATCTCACTACAATTCAACTCTTATGTACAACAATAACGGCCATGTTGGGGATTAATTACACACAGTGATGGGTTGGTAGTTTCATTCATACCTGTGGCATCTGGAGGAAACTGGCTATAGACAATGGGCCGAGCTATATCCCTTTAATATAAAAGCCAAGATGAGGCAATGAATCAGCATAATACCTATATGGCCAAGGATTCATAACAAAGGAGTCGAAGCACCAATTCCTGTCCTCCACCATCTAGCCCACATTAAAATGACAACATGGTGAAGAATTGTATCCTGGAAATAGTATCAATAATATATAAACTGTCGACGCATGAATAATATAATTTTATGTAGTGAAGGCACACATGCATGAATTAGGTAACTCATTATATTCAGCTGAAGTAAGAAGAATGGAGCATTACTCTGTGTTCCAAATGGGACTGTGTTCCCTACACGGTGCACTCCTTTTGTCCTTTTGACCAGAGCCCTAGTCAAACGTAGTGCACTATAGGGAATAGGGTGCCATTCGGGACTTAGCCTCTGGCTATCTGCACCATGCTACGGAGTGGGACACTTACTGTAGCACACTTCATCATAACAAAATGGAAAATGATGTACCTAGAAAACACCTCATAATTCAAAGCCCCTAAAAGAAGAAGGCATGGAGTTGCACTGTTTTTTTGTGTATAAATCAATATTACCTCAAAGACACTCTAACGGTTCTTTTGGAGGATACTCTGAAAGAAAACGCTTTAATTTGACAAAGCAAAAAAGCATGCCACTGACTCAAGACAAACGCACAGAAACAAACACATCTACACTATTATCACATAGCAACCAACCACGCTGTGCTCCAGCTACTTTAAAGCACATCAATAATTAATACACAAAGCCAACAGCAGCAGTGTAACCAGCAGGCAGCCCTGCCCTCCATGCCCCTGTGCCCTTGAGAGACCAGGGTTGAGCCCCATATTCCATATATTGATCACTACCCTATAGGCCCTGGTCAAAAGTTATGCACTATAGGGAATAGGGTGCCATTTGGGGTGCAACCTTAGAGGGACCAGCAGCTCAGGAATTCCCCAGACGGACAATTGAATTCCCCAGGCGGTGGAGCTGACTTCCTGTGGATCTGCCCCTGCTCCCAGAGGAAGGGCCAACTCTCCTGTACTCACCGTCAGGGGCATTGTGGGCCTTCTGACTGGTTTCATCCTGTCCACCACAATTGTACTAGCAGGCCCCGCCCTGCTCAGAATGCAAGTCCAGCCTCTCTGTTTATTCATTCAGAGTGTCTTAACATGATCAACACTTACAACCCATATCTTAACTGACACTTTAGGGACAAACACTACCGGCCCGGACAGGTAGCTCAAAGTGGCTTCTGTCAGCTCTTTTCTAACACGGTTAGTAGGCCTGTATTGCATGTTTGCAATTTTCTTCTTATAGGCTGTATATGATGAACAGCCAAATGCAGGACAATGAGAGCTGCCCTGTGCCCAACAAACTCGTTGGTTATTGTATTTGTTTGCACCTGAAGAAGGCTTCTGTGAAGTCAAAACATTGTAATACTTAGGTGCAGCAATATTCCCTATACAGACCTTTCATTTCTTTATATCTGTTTGTCCTAATAATGCATGAGCTAACAGGGTTCTAGCTAACTGGATGTTCTTGCCTAATTTGTGTTGCCAGGTGGACCTGGGATTCCTCCGTTTTGTTTCAGCTGTGGGAACACAGGGAGCAATCTCCAAGGAGACGAAGAAGGAGTACTTTGTCCACTCCTACAAATTGGACGTGAGCTCCAATGGAGAGGACTGGGTCACAATAAAGGAGGGATCCAAGCAGATGGTAAGACTGACTCATAAGATATAAGTTAAGCCTTTTTATATCAGCAGTTGGCACAAAGAGCTTTACAGTAACCTGCCAGAAGCGAGAGCACAATGGTCAGGAAAAATGCCCTAGAAGGATGAAACCCAGAGAGGTTGCAGAATAGTGATACATTGTAACTAATAGAAAGAATGAGTTCAGTATGATTTGAACTTCAAGACCACACATTTCACAATACATATTTCACAATACTTTAGGCAAGATTTCCTGTACTCTGGACAAATAATGCCAGAAAATAATTGCCATATTTTACACAATTGATTCAGACAGTTCTATTTAACAAAAGTGACTCTATTGTCTAATATTCTGGAATAAAGCAGAAGATAGGTTTCTTTTGGACAATAAAGTAATCTTGTTCTTGTTTTCCTCCTCCTTCTCCTCCTTCAGATTTTCCAGGGGAACCACAATCCTACAGAGGAAAAAAGGTCGTTCCTACCCAAGCAGACTCTAGCCCGTTACGTCCGCATCAGACCCATGTCCTGGGAGATAGGCATCTGCATGCGCTTCGAGGTGTACGGCTGCAAGACATCAGGTACACACACACAGCTGCAGACATCAGGTACACACACACACAGCTGCAGACATCAGGTACACACACACACAGCTGCAGACATCAGGCACACACACACACAGCTGCAAACATCAGGTACACACACACACAGCTGCAAACATCAGGTACACACACACACACACACACACACACATCTGCAAACATCAGGTACACACACACACACACACACACACACACAGCTGCAAACATCAGGTACACACACACACACACACAGCTGCAGACATCAGGTACACACACACACAGCTGCAGACATCAGGTACACACACACACAGCTGCAAACATCAGGTACACACACACACACACACACAGCTGCAAACATCAGGTATACACACACACACACACACAGCTGCAGACATCAGGTACACACACACACAGCTGCAGACATCAGGTACACACACACACAGCTGCAGACATCAGGTACACACACACACAGCTGCAAACATCAGGTACACACACACACACACACACAGCTGCAGACATCAGGTAAACACACACACAGCTGCAGACATCAGGTACACACACACAGCTGCAGACATCAGGTACACACACACACAGCTGCATGACATCAGGTACACACACACACACAGCTGCAGACATCAGGTACACACACACACACAGCTGCAAGACATCAGGTACACACACACACACAGCTGCAGACATCAGGTACACACACACACACAGCTGAAGACATCAGGTACAGTCACACACACACAGCTGCAGGACATCAGGTACACACACACAGCTGCAGACATCAGGTACACACACACACACACACACACAGCTGCAGACATCAGGTACACACACACACAGCTGCAAGACATCAGGTCAGACATCACCAGGCGGCTCTCAAACATACACACAAATGCACATTATACGCACACACACACACAATTGCATAAGCATATTTTGGCTCTTCCTTTAACTTCTAATATAGACCATATACTGTTACCTGGTTTCCTAATAAGTGCTCTAAGAAATCTGATGGATTCTGTTCTTGGTTGTAAAGAAGAAGAATCACTGCTTCCTAAGCCGGTTGAGGGTCATGCTAGGTTGTTATTGTAAAAGTGCAATGGAAAAAGGCAAAAAGGCAAGTTGAGTCATCGTACATACAGTATTTACGATATTACAAAGCACAGCATGATTCATTCCAGAGATCCATATCCTCCCTTATTTCTCTCAGCAGGAGAACATCATAAAGATGTTATTATACTCTTTCTCACTGCAGGGCTAGTGTGTGTGTGTGTGATACTGTACAAGGCCCAGGTGATTAAGAGTTTAGAATGACACAGGGAGGATGTAGACAGTCTGTCTCTGTGTCCTCCACTTATATGTCATGCAGTATACGCATGTGCACACACACACACACACATACACACACACACACACACACACACATACACACACACATAGAGGGAGTTCCCACAAAGAGCAGTGGTAAAAAGAAATCACAAGACCTTAACACTGAATGACTGGGGAACTAGGGGGAGTTGATCTCCACAGGGAAAGCTGTTACATACTGTCTCACTCAGACTCAGGATGTGTCTGAAATGGTATCCTATTACCTTATAGAGCCCATGAGGACACAGCAGCTTCACCCTGCCCCCTCTCTCTCGCTCTCTATTTCACAGACTACCCTTGCTCCGGCATGCTGGGGATGGTCTCCGGTCAAATCTCGGACGCCCAGATCAGCGCGTCATCGCACGCAGAGCGCGGCTGGGTACCAGAGAACGCCAGGTTGCTGACAGGGAGGTCGGGCTGGACCCAGCAACAGACCAGACAGCCCTTCCGGAACGAGTGGCTGCAGATGGACCTGGGCCAGGACAAGCTGGTCAGCGGCCTGCTCATCCAAGGAGGACGCCACAGGTAGGTAACATGGAGGTTAGATAGGCGGGTCAGCAACCGGAGGGTTCGAGCCAGTGTGTGTTTGTGTCTTTCGCAGAGGTTGGGATCTTGGCAGAAGATTATCTTCAGTGGCCTGTAGAATGGATTAATGAAGTATTCTTCTTCTTCTAGAGACAAGAATGTGTTTATGAAGAAGTTCAAGGTGGGCTACAGCAACAATGGCTCTGACTTTACCATGGTGAAGGAAGACAACAGCTCTAAGCCTAAGGTAAGGGAAGGAACCTGGGAATTCATGTTTGGTATCCTGTGCATTCATCTCCTCTCTTTTCAACGGAGACCCACAGATCAATAGAAAGTAGGGCTGTCAGAGTTAACTGTTTGTAATTTTAGTGCACACATTTTTTTTCATGACGATTAAACACATTGTCTGAAAGTGTTCAAAATACATTGAAAACATCCACAATACATAATATATACAGCTAAAAACAAAAAACAACAATGTGATGTCTAAACAAGTTGACATTGAGGTTAAAGAAAGTGTGCTTTATCTATTTACCTGATTCTGCTTAGCGTTACTTTGGGAAAAATCAAGATGTCAATATTCTTGTAATGCTTTTTGTATGAAAAATCTTGAATTACAGCTCAAAATCCTGTGATTAAAATATTTTGACAAGATTGATGACAAGAGTGCAACATATCCTGTTGGTAAAGTCAAGGATGAAATGTGTTTGTGTGCAAACCATCAGCACCTAGCTATTCAAAACATCCAGCAGTACTCTCTGTCCCCTCCATAAGACAGTCTGACTTGAATATCCATCTATTCCAGATGGTGCGACTTGTTTATGGTAGACAGAGGGAGATCTTATCTGTCCTAAAGTGCACCATATTCCCTATGTAGAACACGCCCTTGTCAAAAGTAATTTACTTATTACATAGGGAATAGGGTGCAATTTGGGACGTGGCGTTAGATATCCCCTGTGCCTTTTTCCTGTGTCTTTTTAAAAAGCTAATTTCCGGCCTCCAGTCTTCAAAGATGAACAAACAGGAAGTCTATTTCTGTGGCTTCAGCTATACATCCAGGGCTGGATCCCTATTCCCTATATAGTGCACCACTTTTGACCGGGGCTCCGGTCACAATTAGTGCACTATAAAGGGAATAGTGAGCCATTTGGGAGGCAGACAAAGTGTTTTTCAAACTGCCACTTCAGGCTTCACTTTGATTGGAAACATAAGAATCATAGGTTGTGAGAACACTCTGGTGAGAACATTTTGTGGACATATAAATACATATATTTAATCAAAAACATTCACTGAATGTTGTTTCAATGTTATCATCCTAATGTTAGATAAAACCCGAACTAGAACTTAATGGGAATGTTACCTAATGCTCTGGGAATGTTCCCGGTTAGCTGTGTAGGGTATGGCACCATGGTGGTAGCAGGCCTGGTGTCCCGGACATCATAATAACCTTTTCACAGCAGGGGCTAACTATTTTCACATGTCCTCTCGCTTAAAATACTATATTAAGGATATACTTATATTAAGGATAATAATATATTAAGGATATACTTATATTAAGTATTCTTGTCAAGTTCTACTTGTCAAGTCCCAAGATGGTAGCATGTCAAGTCGTTTGTCTGTGACTAGTACATTTTAACCTACTAATAACCTATTTATTTATGGCTGAGTAACTTCCTTGTTGTGTAGTGCAAATTATTTTATTTTTGCTGCTGTAAAGATCACGGGTCTTCCTCAACTTGGCACTTCAACTCTGCACTGACGTTTACCAAAGTAACCCGATCTCTGGCTGGCCTGAGTTCCTTCTTCATCCACGGAGTGTCTCGTCCAAGCCGCTCCTTTTTGCTCTTCGTCTGGCTGTCAGTGGCAGCTCAATAATCCCCAACCCGCTCTCTCAATCGACCTCAACACCCAATCTACTCACACGTGCAAATACTCACATTCAGATTTACATATACGCTGTCCCTCTCTCCCCTTACCTTCATTGGGCTCTATTTACATTTGTCAGAGAAAATGACAATTTTCGTGGTATTGCTTTGTGCACTGACTTTAACGAGATCTGGAGAAAACGAACATTGTCGCTGGATGAGTACATCTGACAATGTGCTCTCCCGTCCATTGGACATTTTGTTTGCAGGAACTCGCTCCTTTTCACTCGTTCCACTCGTCCAAGTGCCGATGTATTTGTGGCATGATGTGAACATTACGAATTTGTGTCACTACCAAAGTCTAATGGTTTTAAATGACTGTTTTGTATTGTCTGGAAACTCACTTGTAGACTTCGCTTGCAGTAGGTCTCTTAAAAAAGAGAAGCCGTGCAAAGTTATTAAACAGAGGTGCCTAGTTATTCTTCTTTTGTTGATATCAGGTAACGTGCAGCCTAACCCTGGCCCTGATATGCAATGTCTCCAAACCCCCTCTGATTTTAAATCAAGATCTGGTCTTGGTATTTTTCATTTAAATGTACGCAGCCTGTTGTCAAAAATGGATGGGGTTAGGATTTGGGCTAAATCAACTGATGCTGATATAATTGTGTTTTCTGAAACCTGGCTCAGCAAGTCTGTTCTTGATACGGATATTTGTATAACTGGTTACAATGTTTATCGCACTGATCGGGTTAAGAAAGGTGGGGGTGTGGCTATATATGTAAAAACGAAATTCCCTGTAAGTGTGGCAAAGTCTGAAACTATTTGTAAACAGTTGGAATTTCTTGCTTTGAATATTGAGGTTTCTAAGGGTCTTTCTATAACTGTGATTGGCTGTTACAGACCCCCCTCTGCTCTCGGTGATGCATTTTCTTCTTTGACGCACCTCATGTCTAAACTTCTTTACAGTGAAATGATTTTGATTGGTGATCTTAACTGGTGTTGGTTAATGCCGGTGTCTGATGATTTAAAAATGTTTTGTAATTCTATGAATCTTACCCAGTTGATTAACTCACCCACTCGCCCTAATCTAAAATGCCCTGATAAATCTACCCTGATTGATTTGATATTGACAAATGTTCCACATAAATATTCTGCGGTTGGTGTTTTTTGTAATGATTTAAGTGACCATTGTGCTGTTGTTGCTATTAGAAATACTAAGATTTCTAAGTCTAACCCGCGTTTTATTCGTAAGAGAAATCTGAAGTGTTTCATTGAGCAGGCTTTCTTTCATGATTTGTTTTATTTTGACTGGAGCAAGATTGAGCTTATCCCTGATGTGGAAACTGCCTGGAAATTCTTTCATGATGGTTTTCTCCAAATAGTAAACAGACATGCTCCATTCCGCAGGTTCAGGGTTAAAGGGAGGGATAATCCATGGTTTTCGTCTGAGCTTTCTTGCATTGTTCACGACCGTAATCTAGCCTGGGCTAAAGCAAGGAAATCGTGTTCTGATGCTGATTGGCTTGTTTTTAGGCAGTTACGAAACAAGTGTTCTTCTCTTCTCAGGAAGGCCAAATCTGAATATTTTATGTCTGTTACCACTGATAACCTGAATGACCCTAGAAAGTTTTGGAAGGCTATTAAGTCTATGTCTGGTAACAGTAATGTTAATGAATTACCGTCATGTGTATTGAAGGACTCTGTTGCTATATATGACAAAACTGAAATGCTGAATTGTTTCAATGAGCACTTTGTATCATCTGGTAGGCTGTTTGATTCAGTGTCCTCTGTCTCTGTACAACCTTGTGTGGATGAACCAGTGAGAGCTGGTCAAACTTTTAGCTTTTTGCCATTCTCAGTGCAGGTGGTACATAAAGCCCTGAAATCCTTAGATCAGAGAAAGCCTGCAGGTCCTGATCTTTTGGATCCCTGCTTTTTAAATCTGGCAGCTGATTTCATAGCTGAACCACTTGCATATCTGTTTAATCTAACCCTGGAATGTAATGAAATTCCAAAGATCTGGAAATCAGCATTTGTCCTGCCACTTTTAAAAGGGGGAGATCCAACTCTTTTAAATAATTATAGGCCAATCTCAAAGCTGTCACCCCTGGTGAAAATACTTGAAACCCTTGTGAGTGACCAGCTAAAAGAGTTTTTATATACTAACTCTATTTTATCAATGTACCAATCGGGTTTCAGGAAGAAGCATAGCACAATTACAGCAGCCATGAAGGTTTTAAATGATATCACTGAAGCTCTTGACAAAAAACAGCATTGTGTCTCACTTTTTATTGATCTCTCTAAGGCTTTTGATACAGTTGATCATGCTATACTAAGGCAGAGATTGTCGAGTGTAGGTCTTTCAGAGCATGCAGTTGCATGGTTTGTTAACTATCTGTCTGATAGAACTCAGTGCACTCAATTTGATGGGCTTAGGTCTGTTAAATTGTCTGTCTTAAATGGTGTGCCCCAAGGCTCTGTACTTGGTCCTCTCTTATTCACTATTTTTATAAATAATTTAGACAAAAATGTCCAAAATGCACAACTTCATTTTTATGCTGATGATACTGTTATTTACTGTTGTGCTTCATCTCTTACAAAAGCTTTCCAGAACTTGCAAACTGCTTTTAATACTGTTCAACATACCTTGTCTCAATTGAAGCTTATCCTCAATACTGACAAAACTAAACTTCTGGTGTTTTCTAAAGCAAGAAATAGACCCCTGAACCTTTCACCTATTACTACCTTTCAGGGCAAGGAGATTGAGGTTGTAACCTCATATAAATATCTTGGAATTTTGATTGATGATGGCCTCTCTTTTAAAATGCATATTCAACAACTTACAAAAAAATTGAAGCTGAAATTAGGATTTTATTTTAGGAATAAGGCTTGTTTTTCTTTTGAAGCCAGAAGGAGGCTAGTATCAGCTACATTTATGCCTTTACTAGACTATGGGGATATTTTATATATAAATGCTTCCGCTCAGTGTTTGAGATCAATTGACACCCTTTACCATGGCACTTTGAGATTTATTTTAAATTGCAAAACCCTTACGCACCACTGCACTTTGTATACCAGGGTTGGCTGGCCTTCTCTAGTCACTCGTAGGCTCAGTCACTGGTATACTTTTATTTACAAAGCCATTTTGGGTTTACTACCTTTTTATTTGGGCATTTTTATTGTTCAGAAATGTGGTGGGTACTCTCTTCGTTCGAGGGACTTTATCTTGCTAACTGTTCCAAATGTCCGAACTGAATTTGGTAAAAGGGCTTTTATGTACTCTGCGCCATCGTCTTGGAATGCCTTACAAAATACTTTTAAACTGGAAGAACTTGTCCCGATTGGTATTTTTAAATCACTGATGAATGATCTTGAGACTGATTCCCTGACCTGTCAATGTTTTTAATTTGCTGTTTTTGATTTTGTTATATTCTTTGTTAATTTTATGGTTTTTACTAGATTACTTGTAGTTTTTCATGTTGTTTGTCTAATTTTTGTAATGACTTGGCGCTGCCTATCTTGGCCAGGACGCTCTTGAAAAAGAGATTTTAAATCTCAATGAGCCTTTCCTGGTTAAATAAAGGTTAAAAAAATTCAAAAAAAAAAAACAAAAAAAATTCAAATTTTTTTTTTATTAAGGATAATAATATATTAATAATATATTAAGGATATACTTATATTAAGGATAATAATATATTAAGGATATACTTATATTAAGGATAATAATATATTAATACTATATTAAGGATATACTTATATTAAGGATAATAATATATTAATACTATATTAAGGATATACTTATATTAAGGATAATAATATATTAATACTATATTAAGGATATACTTATATTAAGGATAATAATATATGAATACTATATTAAGGATATACTTATATTAAGGATAATATATTAATAATATATTAAGGATATACTTATATTAAGGATAATAATATATTAATAATATATTAAGGATATAATATTAGTTTCATAACCCTGCTAGATCCTAGATGTCATCCTCCCGAAAGTTTTGTTTTGATAGAAAGTGGATTATTTTTTCAATAGACTGGAGATGATCTTCCTCAGGGTGGGTGGGTGGATGGTCAGGTGGGTGGGTGGGTGTGTGGGTGTGCAGTATGAGGTGGCTGAACTCACAGAGCAGTGTGTGGAGCTGACATTACCCTTCTTGTAATGTTTTTCCCCAAATAGCCCCCTATTCCCTTTACAGTGCACTACTTTTGCCCAGGGCCCACAGGGTTACTGTGCAGAGCTGGCATAGTGGGGATGGAAAACGGGTTTCTGTCTCATAGTGTACGGTCTGGAAATGGTTTGGGCTTCATCACTGTTCTGTTCTCCTGGCTCTCTTCCAGATCTTCATTGGGAACCAGAACCATGACACCCCAGAGCTGCGTACGCTGGGCCCTCTGCTGACTCGCTTCCTCAGGGTCTACCCAGAGAGAGCCACCCCCGATGGCCTGGGGCTCAGACTGGAGCTGCTGGGCTGTGAGATCCATGGTGAGTTAGCACAAACATCTCAGCACACACACACAATCACAGCAAGACAGACAGACAGACAGACAAATAGAAAGACAGACAAACATGTGCACACACACGCATGCACATTAATTGTCATGGCAACAGTTTTACTTAACAACGACAGCAACAGAGTTGACTAAGCACACAAACAGATCTAGGACCAGGCTAGGGTTATTTCAGTATTAAAAGACCCCTCTGACAGGGTCTAGAGTTAGACATCAACCATAGTGACCACACACAGATGGAATCCCAGACAGGTTTCACTTACCTACTCCTAACTACAGACCTGAGACCTGCGTTAGTGGCAAGACTTGGGCAGTAGATATTTAGCCTTTGCTGCATGCTTGATGACTGTCGTATACCGTACCCTGCCTGTCATTTAGTGTGGGAAGTGTAATGATTGTGTTATGTGCTATGTGTTATGTGGGAGGGTTAGGACATAAAAGGCTGACGCGTGCCAGAGCAGGCTGCCCTGACTCTGGGCTGGAGGGGGAGGGGGATGGACCAGTCACAGTGGGTGGGTGAGGGAGGGGAGGTGGACCTGTCATAGTGGGAGGGTGGGTGAGGGAGGGGAGATGGACCAGTCACAGTGGGTGGGTGAGGGAGGGGAGGTGGACCTGTCATAGTGGGAGGGTGGGTGAGGGAGGGGAGATGGACCAGTCACAGTGGGTGGGTGAGGGAGGGGAGGTGGACCTGTCATAGTGGGAGGGTGGGTGAGGGAGGGGAGATGGACCAGTCATAGAGGGAGGGTGAGGGAGGGAGGGTAGGTGGACCTGTCACAGTGGGAGGGTGGGTGAGGGAGGGGAGGTGGACCTGTCACAGTGGGAGGGTGGGTGAGGGAGGGGAGGTGGACCTGTCACAGTGGGAGGGTGAGGGAGGGGAGGTGGACCTGTCATAGTGGGAGGGTGAGGGAGGGGAGGTGGACCTGTCATAGTGTGAGGGTGAGGGAGGGGAGGTGGACCTGTCATAGTGTGAGGGTGAGGGAGGGGAGGTGGACCAGTCATAGTGTGAGGGTGAGGGAAGGGAGGTGGACCTGTCATAGTGTGAGGGTGAGGGAGGGAGGTGGACCAGTCATAGAGGGAGGGTGGGTGAGGGAGGGGAGGTGGACCAGTCATTGTGTGAGGGTGAGGGAGGGGAGGTGGACCTGTCATAGTGTGAGGGTGAGGGAGGGAGGGGAGGTGGACCTGTCATAGTGTGAGGGTGAGGGAGGGGAGGTGGACCCGTCATAGTGTGAGGGTGAGGGAGGGGAGGTGGACCCGTCATAGTGTGAGGGTGAGGGAGGGGAGGTGGACCCGTCATAGTGTGAGGGTGAGGGAGGGGAGGTGGACCAGTCATAGTGTGAGGGTGAGGGAGGGGAGGTGGACCCGTCATAGTGTGAGGGTGAGGGAGGGGAGGTGGACCAGTCATAGTGTGAGGGAGGGGAGGTGGACCAGTCATAGTGTGAGTGTGAGGGAGGGGAGGTGGACCAGTCATAGTGTGAGGGTGAGGGAGGGGAGGTGGACCAGTCATAGTGGGAGGGTGAGGGAGGGAGGGGAGGTGGACCAGTCACAGTGGGAGGGTGGGTGAGGGAGGGTGGTGGACCAGTCATAGAGGGAGGGTGGGTGAGGGAGGGGAGGTGGACCCGTCATAGTGTGAGGGTGGGTGAGGGAGGGTAGGTGGACCTGTCATAGTGTGAGGGTGAGGGAAGGGAGGTGGACCTGTCATAGTGGGAGGGTGAGGAAGGGGAGGTGGACCAGTCATAGTGTGAGGGTAAGGGAGGGGAGGTGGACCAGTCACAGTGGGAGGGTGAGGGAGGGAGGGGAGGTGGACCAGTCACAGTGTGAGGGTGAGGGAGGGGAGGTGGACCAGTCATAGTGTGAGGGTGAGGGAGGGTAGGTGGACCAGTCATAGTTTGAGGGTGAGGGAGGGGAGGTGGACCAGTCAAAGTGGGAGGGTGAGGGAGGGGAGGTGGACCAGTCATAGTGTGAGGGTGAGGGAGGGGAGGTGGACCAGTCATAGTGTGAGGGTGAGGGAGGCGAGGTGGACCAGTCACAGTGGGAGGGTGACTGAGGGTTGGGGATTTGTCTGGTATGGGGTATCTGGTTACCCTCGTAGGGAGGAGGATAAGAAACAGACGGTGGGGTAGTGGAGGGGAGAGGGGGTGGAATGGGTGGCAGGCGGCGTAGCAGTTAAGAGCATTGGGATAGTAACCGAAAGGTTTCTCATTCAAATCCCTGAGCCGACTAGGGGAAAATCTGCTGACGTGCCCCTGAGCAAGGCACCTAACCATAATTGCTCCGATAAGTCACTCTGGATAAGATCGTCTGATAAATGTAAAAAATGAGAGAAGAAGAAGAGTGTGGCTGGCTGCTTACATTCTCCAACTCCTTTTATCTGTCCTAAATCAATACAATCTCCACATCAAATAGCATCTGCATGTACACACTTACTAGGGAGCGGGCACACACACACTCACAAGGGCGCATCGGAAAATTGACTATGAGCAATCTACTCCAATTCATTTTCCAAATCACTTTCACACCTTTATTTCAACCCCTCTGTTCCACCCCTCTCTGCCTGCATCGGACTAGGGTTTATCTGTAGTGATCATGCTACCAGTAGCTACCAGCCTCTCTCCATTGTCTCATGTTACAGAATAATTTCCTGTCTCCACCCAGACCATGTGGCCTGGAAGGCTGCTTGGTGTCACCATGTCAGACACATTACCATCTAAACCCCCATATCCCCTAATCCAATCACAGAAGGTTGACCTGTAGACGGTCTGCTTGCTACATCCTAACAGCAGAGGTATCATTTCCCTGAGGATTCTTATCCTCTCTCACCCAATTTCAATTCAATTTCATAGATTTATTGGCATGGGAAACATATCAAATTTATTTATATAGCCCTTCTTACATCAGCTGATATCTCAAAGTGCTGTGCAGAAACCCAGCCTAAAACCCCAAACAGCAAGCAATGCAGGTGTAGAAGCATGGTGGCTAGGAAAAACTCCCTAGAAAGGCCAAAACCTAGGAAGAAACCTAGAGAGGAACCAGGCTATGAGGGGTGGCCAGTCCTCTTCTGGCTGTGCCGGGTGGAGATTATAACAGAACATGGCCAAGATGTTCAAATGTTCATAAATGACCAGCATGGTAAAATAATAATAATCACAGTAGTTGTCGAGGGTGTAACAAGTCAGCACCTCGAGTAAATGTCAGTTGGCTTTTCATAGCTGATCATTGAGAGTATCTCTACTGCTCCTGCTGTCTCTAGAGAGTTGAAAACAGCAGGTCTGGGACAGGTAGCACGTCCGGTGAACAGGTCAGGGTTCCATAGCCGCAGGCAGAACAGTTGAAACTGGAGCAGCAGCACGGCCAGGTGGACTGGGGACAGCAAGGAGTCATCATGCCAGGTAGTCCTGAGGCATGGTCCTAGGGCTTAGGTCCTCCGAGAGAGAGAAAGAAAGAGAGAAAGAGAGAATTAGAGAGAGCATACTTAAATTCACACGACACCGGATAAGACAGGCGAAATACTCCAGATATAACAGACTGACCCTAGCCCCCCGACACATAAACTACTGCAGCATAAATACTGGAGGCTGAGACAGGAGGGGTCAGGAGACACTGTGGCCCCATCCGATGATACCCCCGGACAGGGCCAAACAGGCAGGATATAACCCCACCCACTTTACCAAAGCACAGCCCCCACACCACTAGAGGGATATCTTCAACCACCAACTTACCATCCTGAGACAAGGCCGAGTATAGCCCACAAAGGTCTCCGCCACGGCACAACCCAAGGGGGGGGGGGCCAACCCAGACAGGAAGACCACGTCAGTGACTCAACCCACTCAAGTGACATACCCCTCCTAGGGACGGCATGGAAGAGCCCAGTAAGCCAGTGACTCAGCCCCTGTAATAGGGTTAGAGGCAGAGAATCCCAGTGGAGAGAGGGGAACCGTCCAGGCAGAGACAGCAAGGGCGGTTCGTTGCTCCAGAGCCTTTCCGTTCACCTTCACACTCCTGGGCCAGACTACACTCAATCATATGACCTACTGAAGAAATGAGTCTTCAGTAAAGACTTAAAGGTTGAGACCGAGTCTGCGTCTCTCACATGGGTAGGCAGACCATTCCATAAAAATGGAGCTCTATAGGAGAAAGCCCTGCCTCCAGTTGTTTGCTTAGAAATTCTAGGGACAATTAGGAGGCCTGTGTCTTGTGACCATAGCGTACGTGTAGGTATGTACGGCAGGACCAAATCGGAAAGATAGGTAGGAGCAAGCCCATGTAATGCTTTGTAGGTTAGCAGTAAAACCTTGAAATCAGCCCTTGCCTTAACAGGAAGCCAGTGTAGGGAGGCTAGCACTGGAGTAATATGATCAAATTTTTTGGTTCTAGTCAGGATTCTAGCAGCCGTATTTAGCACTAACTGAAGTTTATTTAGTGCTTTATCCGGGTAGACGGAAAGTAGGGCATTGCAGTAGTCCAACCTAGAAGTAACAAAAGCATGGATACATTTTTTTGCATCATTTTTGGACAGAAAGTTTCTGATTTTTGCAATGTTACGTAGATGGAAAAAATCTGTCCTTGAAACAGTCTTGATATATTCGTCAAAAGAGAGATCAGGGTCCAGAGTAACGCCGAGGTCCTTCACAGTTTTATTTGAGACGACTGTACAACCATCAAGATTAATTGTCAGATTCAACAGAAGATCTCTTTGTTTCTTGGGACCTAGAACAAGCATCTCTATTTTGTCCGAGTTTAAAAGTAGAAAGTTTGCAGCCATCCACTTCCTTATGTCTGAAACACAGGCTTCTAGCGAGGGCAATTTTGGGGCTTCACCATGTTTCATTGAAATGTACAACTGTGTGTCATCCGCATAGCAGTGAAAGTTAACTTTATGTTTTCGAATGACATCCCCAAGAGGTAAAAATATATAGTGAAAACAATAGTGGTCCTAAAACGGAACCTTGAGGAACACCGAAATTTACAGTTGATTTGTCAGAGGACAAACCATTCACAGAGACAAACATATCTTTCCGACAGATAAGATCTAAACCAGGCCAGAACTTGTCCGTGTAGACCAATTTGGGTTTCCAATCTCTCCAAAAGAATGTGGTAATCGATGGTATCAAAAGCAGCACTAAGGTCTAGGAGCACGAGGACAGATGCAGAGCCTCGGTCTGACGCCATTAAAAGGTCATTTACCACCTTCACAAGTACAGTCTCACCCATCTAAAACCAGATTGAAGCATTTCGTGTACACTGTTTGTCTTCAGGAAGGCAGTGAGTTGCTGCGCAACAGCTTTTTCAAACATTTTTGAGAGGAATGGAAGATTCGATATAGGCCGATAGTTTTTCGTATTTTCTCGGTCACGGTTTGGCTTTTTCAAGAGAGGCTTTATTACTGCCACTTTTAGTGAGTTTGGTACACATCCGGTGGATAGAGAGCCGTTTATTATGTTCAACATAGGAGAGCCAAGCACAGGAAGCAGCTCTTTCAGTAGTTTAGTTGGAATAGGGTCCAGTATGCAGCTTGAAGGTTTAGAGGCCATGATTATTTTCATCATTGTGTCAAGAGATATAGTACTAAAACACTTTAGTATCTCCCTTGATCCTAGGTCCTGGCAGAGTTGTGCAGACTCTATGTGATATGTTTACATTGCCAAAGCAAGTGAAATAGATAAAATAAAAGTTAAACAATAAAAAATAAACAGTAAATATTACCCTCACCAAAGTTCCAAAATAATAAAGACATTTCAAATGTCCCATTATTTATTTATAAATAAACATAAATATAGGTTGTTTTTATAATGGTGTTTCTTATTCACGAGTTGCCCTTTTCTTGTGGCAACAGGTCACAAATCTTGCTGCGTGTGGTAGTTCACCCAATATAAATGGGAGTTTATCAAAATGTGATTTGTTTTCAAATTCTGTGTGTCTCTAATATGGTCATACATTTGGCAGGAGGTTAGGAAGTGCAGCTCGGTTTCCACTTCATTTTGTGGGCATAGCCTGTCTTCTCTTGAGAGCCAGGTCTGCCTACGGTGGACTTTCTCAATAGTAAGGCTATGCTCACTGAGTCTGTACATTGTCAAATATTTTCTTAATTGTAGGTCAGTCACATTGGTCACGTAATTCTGCCACTGTAAAGTCTCTGTTTAGGGCCAAATAGCATTCTAGTTTGTTCTGTTATTTTTTTGTAAATTATTTCCAGTGTGTCAAGTAATTATCTTTTTGTTTTCTCATGATTTGGTTTGGTCTAATTGTGTTCCTGTCCTGGGACTCTGTGGGGTGAGTTTGTGTTTGTGAACAGAGCCCTAGGACCAGCTTGCTTAGGGGACTCTTCTCCAGGTTCATCTCTATGTAGGTGATGGCTTCGTTATGGAAGATTTGGGAATCGCTTCCTTTTAGGTGGTTGAAGAATTTAACGTCTCTTTTCTGGATTTTGATAATTAGCAGGTATCGGCCTAATTCTGCTCTGCATTCATTATTTGGTGTTTTACATTGTACACTGAGGATATTTTTGCAGAATTCTGCATGCAGAGTCTCAATTTGGTGTTTGTCCAATATTGTGAATTCTTGGTTGGTGAGCGGACCCCAGACCTCACAACCATAAAGGGCAATGGGTTCTATAACTGATTCAAGTATTTTTAGCCAGATCCTAATTGGTATGTCAAATTTTATGTTCCTTTTGATTCCATAGAAGGCCCTTCTTGCCTTGTCTCTCAGATCGTTCACAGCTTTGTGGAAGTTACCCGTGGCGCTGATGTTTAGGCCGAGGTATATATAGTTTTTTGTGTCATCTAGGGCAACGGTGTCTAGATATAATTAGTATTTGTGGTCCTGGCAACTGGACCTTTTTTGAAACACCATTATTTTTGTCTTACTGAGATTTACTGTCAGGGCCCAGGTCTGACAGAATCTATGCAGAAGATATAGGGGCTGCTGTAGGCCCTCCTTGGTTGGGGACCAACTCTCTCTTTACCTCTCTCTACCTCCAGAGCCCACAACTCTCCCACTGACCACGGCTGTAGCAACCAAGTTTGCTGTAACCACGTTCGCTGCCACCACAACCGCATCTGTGACCATGCCCACCCTGACGTCAGAGTGTGACGACCAGGAGGCCAGCTGTCACAGTGGAACAGGAGGGGAGGACTATGACACAACAGGTGCTGACCACCACCCTCCTTTTCTCTCTCCATTCCTCTATCCTTTCCCCTCTCTCTCTCTCTATCACTCTCTCCTTATCACAACCCCCCATTCAATTCAATTCAAGGGGCTTTATTGGTATGGGAAACATATGTTTACATTGCCAAAGCAAGTGAAGTAGATAATAAACGAAAGGGAAATAATCAATAAAAATGAACAGTAAACATTACACTCACAGAAGTTCCAAAAGAATAAAGACATTTCAAATGTCATTATGTATATACAGTTGAAGTCGGAAGTTTACATGCACCATAGCCAAATACATTTAAACTCAGTTTTCCACAATTCCTGACATATAATCCTAGTAATAATTCCCTGTTTTAGGTCAGTTAGGATCACCACTTTATTTTAAGAATGTGAAATGTCAGAATAATAGTAGAGAGAATGATTTATTTCAGCTTTTATTTCTTTCATCACATTCCCAGTGGGTCAGAAGTTTGGGGCTGCGTTTGAGAGCAATGTCCTTTAGGGTCTGAGCGAAGGTGGACACTGCTGCCTTGTATAGGTGGGCCTGGTCATAAAGGCTGTTCAAGTCCCTGGTGGAGTGGTGGGCCAGGTAAACATTTGATTTTGAGGCACAGTCACGGGAAATACTTGCGTTTACCCACTGTATGGTAGCAGGATGGGCAAAGTAGAAGAAGCTTTTTCAATCACTCCCTTGAGTGCTGTGGCCACCCTTTCCTGCTGTGCTCTCAGGTGGTTTGTGACTGTGTGTATTATTATGTGGCTGGGTGAGCCTAGTTGGTCCTCAGACAGAAGGTCTAGGGCACGCTGAGTGAACCTAGTTGGTCCTCAGACAGAAGGTCTAGGGCGTGCTGGGTGAACCTAGTTGGTCATCAGACAGAAGGTCTAGGGCACGCTGAGTGAACCAAGTTGGTCCTCAGACAGAAGGTCTAGGGCACGCTGGGTGACCCTAGTTGGTCCTCAGACAGAAGGTCTAGGGCACGCTGGGTGAACCTAGTTAGTCCTCAGACAGAAGGTCTAGGGCGTGCTGGGTGAGCCTAGTTGGTCCTCAGACAGAAGGTCTAGGGCGCGCTGGGTGAACCTAGTTGGTCCTCAGACAGAAGGTCTAGGGCGCGGTGGGTGAACCTAGTTGGTCCTCAGACAGAAGGTCTAGGGCGCACTGGGTGAACCTAGTTGGTCCTCAGACAGAAGGTCTAGGGTGCGCTGGGTGAACCTAGTTGGTCCTCAGACAGAAGGTCTAGGGCGCGCTGGGTGAACCTAGTTGGTCCTCAGACAGAAGGTCTAGGGCGCGCTGGGTGAACCTAGTTGGTCCTCAGACAGAAGGTCTAGGGCGCGCTGGGTGAATCTAGTTGGTCCTCAGACAGAAGGTCTAGGGCGCGCTGGGTGAACCTAGTTGGTCCTCAGACAGAAAGTCTAGGGCGCGCTGGGTGAATCTAGTTGGTCCTCAGACAGAAGGTCTAGGGCACGCTGGGTGTTTGGACACCAGAGTTTAGACACTTTTTTTTCCTTGTATATATTTTCTGTTTGAGTCCATAAGGAGAACAATCTGTGTCTTGTGTATGTCCTCAGTGGTTGTGGGGGGGGTTGTCACAGGAGGGCTATCAGGGTGGCTGACGGGGGGACAGGGGGGTGCTCAGAGGGGGTGCGATCCCTTGGGCTTGGGGTTCTTCATTTGTCTGTTCTGCTGTGGTGTAGACATGGTCAGGGTCCGGGCTGGACTGTTCCGCTGTGGTGTAGACGTGGTCAGGGTCTGGGGACTGTTCTGCTGTGGTGTAGACGTGGTCAGGGTCTGGGGACTGTTCTGCTGTGGTGTAGACGTGGTCAGGGTCTGGGAACTGTTCTGCTGTGATGTAGACGTGGTCAGGGTCTGAGGACTGTTCTGCTGTGGTGTAGACGTGGTCAGGGTCTGAGGACTGTTCTGCTGTGATGTAGACGTGGTCAGGGTCTGAGGACTGTTCTGCTGTGGTGTAGACGTGGTCAGGGTCTGAGGACTGTTCTGCTGTGGTGTAGACGTGGTCAGGGTCTGAGGACTGTTCTGCTGTGATGTAGACATGGTCAGGGTCTGAGGACTGTTCTGCTGTGATATAGACGTGGTCTGGGTCTGGGGACTGTTCTGCTGTGATGTAGACGTGGTCAGGGTCTGAGGACTGTTCTGCTGTGATGTAGACGTGGTCAGGGTCTGGGGACTGTTCTGCTGTGATGTAGATGTGGTCAGGGTCTGAGGACTGTTCTGCTGTGGTGTAGACGTGGTCAGGGTCTGAGGACTGTTCTGCTGTGATGTAGACGTGGTCAGGGTCTGGGGACTGTTCTGCTGTGATGTAGACGTGGTCAGGGTCTGGGGACTGTTCTGCTGTGGTGTCGAGACTTTTGTCGGGAGCTGAGGTGGGCTGTTCTGCTGGCTTCTCTGCAGAGGTGACCACCTCGCTAATGGGTTGTTCTCTGTCACACGCCATCCCCCTTACCCTCTCCTCCAGCAGTCTGATCCTCTCCTCTAGTGCTCTGTTCTCCTGCTATTTCTCCTGTTGAAGTCGTCTCACTACAGTCCAGAGTACAGATATGTCTCTCTCCACCTCCAGCTCTCCAGGTCTAATTAAGGGGGTGTTGTTGTGCTGGACTGTTGTCTGGGTCTGTGCTGACTGGAGTGTAATCACCTGCTGTTTCAGCTCCACCTGCCTTACCTCCAGCTGGGTGAATGTGTCCTTCATTTCAATGAGGGAGTAGTACTCTGTGCTGGGAGGTTGACTTTCCACTTGGGGTTGCTCGTCTGTGGGGTTATGTTATGAAGAGGTCTGGTCTGACCCGCTTGGGTTGGGGGTATTTTTCTCAAGGGAGAGCTTCTCCTGCTGAGCTATTTCTTAGATTAGGTGAAAGTTCAGCTAAAACTGTTTATGGTTGCCCTGTACCAATACTGTTCCAGACTTATAGAGATTTATATTAGCTGACTCCAAGTCCTCGTTGTCTAGTATCCTGAGTTTCCACCCATCGGTAACACCCCCCCCCCTCTTAACAGAGGGGTACTGTGTTAATATAGCTCTGCACCATGCCAGGGGATGGTCTGTGTGGAAGATAAGGTTGCTTATGTTCCCATTTTTATAATAGTCAGCAAAAATTCTCTTGATTTTGCATAAGGAGCTTCATTTTGTACTATTTTCTTGTCTTATTATTCTTTCCATACAGAGGGTACTGTATTTTAATTACCTCTGAACAGCAGGAGGGTGCTTCTAAAGCCTCTCCATTTGGTTGGGGCTCTACTGCCATTGTTGGGCTCAAGGGCTTTGACACCTCTCGCTTCACACATCAGTGATAATTGAAGTTGTATCTCTTTGTCCTAGCAAGCTTGGTAGCATTATCATTCAGTCCTTATAAAGTAAAATATATCATTGTAATGTATTTTTCTTCTTGGCTTTTGAAAGTAAAAAATAGCTTCAGACTAAGCATTACTCACTTAGTTCCAGGTTGGATGGTGTTTTCAGGTTTCTGTTTGTTTGACAGAGCATTTGCTGTACAGTTTGGGAATAATAATCCTTGGGTGTAGGAAGCATTCCAAGTAAATTCCATCCAAAATCAGGTTGTAGGTTTGGAGCTTTGATTTGGAGTGAAGGTTATGTTGTTTCGGGTAGCATCCTGAATATGTCCCTGCCAAAAAATCTAAGTTTGTCTAACTCTAAATCTACCTATTTTTTTTTAAAACATGCTGAACAATGTGGGAGCTCAGTTGCTCATGACCTCTCTCTCTCCATCCCTCCTTCTCTGCTAACAACCTCTATCTATCTACAGGATCTATTTTGTTTGCATCCCTGACTGTGCCCGTCTGTGTCTGACAGGTGGCACCACATTGGCAGACCCAACCCTGGAGGAAGAACTTGTGCCAGGTGAGAACGCCCATAAAGTACCGCCTCATTCACTTCATCCATCGATCTCTCTCTCTCTCTGTGCTTTGGCCAACTCCTCTGTTTGTTAGCATGTTGGGTATGACAGAGACCAACAGTGGAGTTGGCTAAAGGACAAACAGATCTGGCAACCAGGCACAAAAGAGAAGGAACATTTCCGTTACTGTTCTAGATTGGACTACTTTCAGCGAGTGGCTGCCAAATCAAATTTGAATTTGATTTGAAATGGCGCCCTATTCCCTTTATAGTGCATAACTGTTGACCAGCAACCAGTCTTTGGCTTTGAGATGGAAAAAACTGAACTAGAGAAACAAGAACATTGGGTCTCAATGAACTGAGTAAAGGGGTCATATGTCAACAACCAGAGGGCCAAACAACAGTTATTTATTCTCTGACTGCTACAGCAACGTCTGAGAACTAAACAAACACTCTTTGTTTTCATAGCAGTAGCATTCATTTGGATGCGTTGGTTAATCACTGCCACCGTGTAATGTTTTGCCCCAAATAGCCCCCTATTCCCTTTATAGTGCACTACTTTTGCCCAGGGCCCACAGGGTTACTGTGCAGAGCTGGCATAGTGGGGATGGAAAACGGGTTTCTGTCTCGTAGTGTACGGTCTGGAAATGGTTTGGTCTTCATCGCTGTTCTGTTCTGATGGCACTCCTCCCTTCTCTCTGGAAGGTCCCTTCACTCTTCCTTCTCTCTGGAAGGTTCCTTCACTCCTCCCTTCTCTCTGGAAGGTCGCTTCACTCCTCCTTCTCCTGGTACTAAACACGTGTTGGATCTGTGAATCTTTGTTTAGTCAAATATGAAATTCTGTATGTAAGTTTGAGTGCCTTCAAGAGACTGTAAGGAAACTAGAAATTGTAATTTTTCTTAAGAAAAATGGTGTGAAGTTTAAATTGTTATTAGGAAATTAGAAATGACATGTTTTCACTTCCTTACCTCACTCTCTTCTCACATTGTGTAGAATAGTTGCACTCAGCCAGAGGAAACGAGCGTGGTTACTTACAAGGTTGACCTCTTTTCCAGAGTACCTGTGGTTTGCTTGTGACTTTGGCTGGGCGGGCAACCCGTCGTTCTGTGGCTGGACACTGGAGAAGGATACTGGTGCCGAGTGGATGATTCAGACCAGTGGGGCCCCCACCGTCCACAAAGGGCCCAACCTGGACCACACAGGTGGGTGGGAGGAGAAGAGAACAGTGCACACACACACACACACACACACACACACACACACACACACACACACACACACACACACACACACACACACACACACACACACACACACACACACACACACACACACACACACACACACACACACTGTAGTAAATATGGACTAACACAATGAACATGGACTCAGAAAATACTTAGCTTGTCTCTTAGCTTGTCTCTTACTGCCCTCTACAGGAGTTCCAGGGAACTTCATCTACATGCAGCTGGCTGCTGAGACCGAAATGGAAGAGGAGGAGGATGAGCAGGAGGAGGGGGAGACAGAGGTAGAGGAGGTGGAGGAGAGGATGGAGGAGAGGGTGGCACGCCTAGCCAGCCTGCCTGTCACCGCCCCTGACACCAACCTGTGTGTGTCCTTCTGGTACCACATTTTCGGGGAGCACGCTGGCACCCTGCACATCAAACAGAGGAGACAGACAGAGGAGGGGCGGGCGGAGGCACTACTCTGGACCGTCAGTGGACACCAGGGCAGCAGATGGAGGGAGGGACGACTGTTGGTGCCCCACTCCAGCATACCCTATGAGGTAAAGCACTAGGCTAGGTTACGAGTCTCTTCGAAATACAGATGTAGGATCTTAATTTGAGCCAGTTTGCTCCAGCAAGAAAAAAATCCTGCAGCAACAGGAAATGTGAATTATTATGTGTAATTAAATTTATAAAACATACAATAAAAAAGGAAAACGTTGCACAATGCTGTTCATGCTCCCAGGTGATTCTATTTACACAATGTTTTGACCCTTAGGTCTTCATCAGGCATCCAAGTTAATGGACATTTTCTGGGGGGTTTATATATTTTTTTCATTTGGTAAAATCTTGTCTGAAATTTTAAAGTGGAAATTACAGAAACCTTTTTAAACCTCAAATACACTACAAGTTTTAAATGTCCTGCATTGCAGGAAATGTCTCCTGCAACAGGGTGATCAAATTAAGATCTTACATCTGTAGGTTACGGGCCTCTTCGGCCTAGGTTACGAGCTTCTTAGACCTAGGTTACGTTCCAAATGACACCCTATTTCCTATGTACAGTAGTGTGCTACTTTTGACCAGAGCAGCATGGTCCCTGGTCAGAAGTAATGCACAATACGGGCCCTAGTCAAAAGTAATACACTATATAGCAGTATTTCACCTGTGTGTTTGTGTTGTTGTTCCTAGGTGGTGATTGAGGGAGTGGGAGATAGGAGCACAGGACACATCGCGCTGGACAATATAAAGATCCTGGATGGACTCACACCAGAGGAGTGTAAGGGTAAGTGTCACTGCTAGTGTTGAATATTTTCCTGGTATTTTGCAAATGTTCAACCCTGAGAATAAATAACTTTTTTCCCGGGTAACCCGGTATTTCCTGCCAAAACCGGAAGTGCCATTCAAAAGAATTTAAATAGGCCTACGTCTGAATTTGATTAGAGCTTTGATTTAAAAAAATCAACCCTGATGCTACCTGAGCCTGATGAGCCATATATTAAATGCATTTTATGAGCCCTACATTAAAGACATTTAATGAGACCAAGCCCAAAAAAGCCAAAATGATTGCGCCATTATCCAATAGAGCAATTTTCAATAGGCATACAGTGCCTTCAGAAAGTATTCAGACCCTTTGACTTTTTCCCCATTTTGTTACATTACAGCCTTATTCTAAAATTGATTAAATATAATAAAATACCTCAGCAATCTAGACACAATACCCCATAATGACAAAGCAAAAATAGGTTTTTAGACATTTTTGAAAATGTATATATATATATATAAAAAGTATACCAGTTTAATTTAAGGAAATGTTGTTACGTTACAGCCTTATTTTAAAATGGATACAATATTACACACGATACCCCATAAGGACAAAGCGAAAACTGTTTTTTATACATTTTTGCAAAGTTATTTATTTAAAAAAAATGAAATACCTTATTTCCAGATTTGAAATTCAGCACAGGTGCATCCTGTTTCCATTGATCATCCTTGAGATGTTTCTACAACTTGATTGGAGTCCGACTGTGGTAAATTCAATTGATTGGATATGATTTGGAAAGGCTCACACCTGTCTATATTAGGTCCCACAGTTGACAGTGCATGTCAGAGCAAAAACCAAGCCATGAGGTCGAAAGAATTGTCCGTACAGCGCCGAAACAGCATTGTGTCGAGGCACAGATCTGGGGAAGGCTACCAAAAAATGTCTGCAGCATAGAAGGTCCCCAAGAACACAGTGGCCTCCATCATTCTTAAATGGAAGAAGTTTGGAACCACTAAGACTCTTCCTAGAGCTGGCCACCCGAACAAACTGAGTAAGGGAGGTGACCAAGAACCCGATGGTCACTCTGACAGAGCTCTAGAGTTCCTCTGTGGACATGGGAGAACCTTCCAGAAGGACAACCATCTCTGCAGCACTCAGGCCAATCAGGCCTTAATGGTAGAGTGGCCAGACGGAAGCCACTCCTCAGTAAAAGGCACATGACAGCCCGCTTGGAGTTTGCCAAAAGGCACCTAAAGACTCTCAGACCATGAGAAACAAGATTCTCTGATCTGATGAAACCAAGATTGAACTCTTTGGCCTGAATGCCAAGCGTCACGTCTGGAGGAACCCTGGCACCATCCCTACAGTGATGCATGGTGGTGGCAGCATCATGTTGTGAGGATGTTTTTCAGCGGCAAGGACTGGGAGACTAGTCAGGATCGAGGCAAAGTTGAACGGCGCCAAGTACAGAGAGATCCTTGATGAAAACCTGCTCCAGAGCACTCAGGACCTCAGACTGGGGCTAAGGTTCACCTTCCAACAGGACAACAACCCTAAGCACACAGCCAAGACAATGCAGGAGTGGCTTCGGGACAAGTCTCTGAATGTCCTTGAGTGGCCCAGCCAGAGCTCGGACTTGATACCGATAGAACATCTCTGTAGCAAGACCTTAAAATAGCTGTGCAGCAACGCTCTCCATCCAACCTGACAGAGCTTGAGAGGATCTGCAGAGAAGAATGGGAGAAACTCCAAAAAATACAGGAGTGCCAAGCTTTTAGTGTCATACCGATAATGAATCAATGTTGTAATCGCTGCCAAAGGTGCTTCAACAAAGTACAGAGTAAAGGGTCTGAATACTTATGTAAATGTCATTTTTCATTTTTTAATATTTAATAAATTAGCAAAACTTTCAAAACCTGTTTTTGCTTTGTCATTATGGGGTATTACGTCCTCTTTCTCTCTCTATTGTTGCTTCATTCCTTCCTCACTTTCAACAGTTAAACGAAACAAGTTTTGTCCTTATCTTCATCATTCTAATGTCATCCTTGAATAATATATGACTAGAATTAGATGCAGAATGTTTTCACTTCACTTCACAAAGATTGAATTGTTATGGGTCTGAATAAATAACTGCTATAGCCTACCGCCATCGCGTGTTCGCTCTTCTTTCAAACTACCTGTGAGTTCTGTTGGCTGCTGTAGGCTATTTAACATTCAGCAAATAAGAGCTTGAGTTCATAGCCGCGGGAAGTAGTTTGGGGTTGGGGGTGCTGTGATTTTATTGCCGTGGAGGAAGCAGAAAAACAAATATGCAGCTCCGAAGACATCTATATGAGTCCGCTAATACAGGACTAGTAAAGGCACAGTGCACTACGTTTGTGAAAAAATTTTAACAAAATATATTGGAGTGTTTACCAGGATTTGTAACTTGAGTCTGATAATTATCTGTGCAAAACAGTTAATCTGATAATACTTGTGGAATATAAAAATACTTGCTTGATATACAGTATGTTTTCCAGTTTCCTGAAATACTTTTTAAATGCAACTTATTTCTGCATGAAAACTGAAATGGTCTATTCATTCATTTTCCATTTTAGTAGATACTCTTATCCAGAGCAACTTACAATAGTGAATGCATACATTTTCATACTTTCTTGTACTGGTACCCCGTAGGAATCAAACCCACAACCCTAGCATTGCAAGTGCAATGCTCTACCAACTGAGCCACATCGTCACAAACCACTTGATGTCTCAATGTAGTCAATTACTGTAGTGTGCATTGTTTTTCTTCATGGTGATGGAAAGTCTACAGGTACAGACATAGATGACCAGCCTATGTACAATACAGTAACATTAACATTAAGTGGTTTGTAGGGATGGTAAATTAATATTGCACAAAAAAGGCTTTGTTTTCCATGCTATTTGATCAAGAAAAATATTTATTTTGATGTGGCTGTTTTGTCTTTGCCCATAACTTTGCACCTTTTGATATAAATGCTGAAGAACAGGGTTATGTTCTTTCTGGATTCCATTATAAAGACAATCACAGAGAAAGGGACTGGGCAACAACTCTTACAATTCCAACTATTGAATCCTGCATGATACTGTTCTTAATTATACAACTACATTTTTTGAAAAAGCGGATGTGCTGAATTTTTTTGCTTTTGCCTGGGCTACAGAAATCTATATTGGTCCGCTAATTCTAAAAAAGGCCCATGCAATACTTTTGTGAAAAAATATTATTTTCAAATTAAAATATATTGGGATTTTCCAGGGGGTGTTGCAGCACCCTCAGCACCCCTACTTCCCGTGGCTATGCTTGAGTCCATCTTCAAATAGTCTATTGGAATAAGAAATGCAAAAGAAAAATATGTCGCACAAGCTATTCTAGTCTAGCTTTTCCTGCATGGGACTCCAAGAGCAAAGGAGCATTTTTTAAGAAGAGAGGCCAGCGGAGCACAGGTGCGTGCATATTGTGCAAGTGACAGAGGCTATAAATTAGAAACTTATTATGCATAACCCATCATTAATTAGCTAAATATAAGGCTAATACTGCATTGAAAAAAGGTAGGATAGGACATCTATATATATATATATATATATATATATATATATATATAGGGCTATATATCATTGCAGCTTGCTAACTGCAACCGAGTGGCTTCTGTTAGCTAACGCCTCTGTCCCGAAGCAAGCACCAGTTAGCCTTTAGTTAGCCTCGAGCTAGGCCCATATACCAGCTAATTCTTGGACTACAATTCCTCTTTTGCCAATTGGCCTGGACCCTTTATTGTCGACATGTAGCCCCGCCGATCCATCACGACTGGTCTGCCGACGTAATCGTCCGATGTAGTTTCAACAGGCTTTTCTGTTGCGATGTCGCCGAAGACCCATCTGCTAGCCCCGGCCTGCTAGCTTTCTGAACGCCGTGTCTCCCGCTCACCTAGCGTAGTAGTGACTACCGAACGGCTCCATGTTTCATCTACTGCTGCTCATTGGACCCTATGATCACTCGGCTACACAGCTGATGCCCCCTGGACTGTTGCAATAACACGGTACCTCATTTTGTTTATCTGTCGGTCCCAGCCTCGAACTCGGGTCCTGTATGTACCTAACTGACCCGCTCTACCCATTCATCACCATTTACCCGTTGTTGTCTTAGCTCTCCCGATCAACACCTGTGATTGCTTTATGCCTCTCTCTAATGTCAATATGCCTTGTCTACTGCTGTCTCGGCTAGTTCTAATTGATTTATTTCACTGTGGAGCCCCCAGTCCTGCTCAACATGCCTTAGATTGCTCTTTTGTTCCACCCCCCACACATGTGGAGACCTCACCTGGCTTAATTGGTGCCTCCAGAGACGAAACCTCTCTCATCGTCACTCAACGCCTAGGTTTACCTCCACTGTACTCACATCCTCAAATACCCTTGTCTTTACATTATGCCCTGAATCTATTCTACCAAGCCCAGAAATCTGCTCCTTTTACTCTCTGTTCCCAACCCACTAGACGACCAGTTCTTATAGCCTTTAGCCGTATCCTTATCCTCCTCCTCCTCTGTTCCTCTGGTGATGTAGAGGTTAACCCAGGCCCTGTAGCCCCCAGTACCACACCTATTCCCCAGGCGCTCTCATTTGTTGACTTCTGTAACCGTAAAAGCCTTGGTTTCATGCATGTTAACATCAGAAGCCTCCTCCCTAAGTTTGTTTTATTCACTGCTTTAGCACACTCCGCAAACCCGGATGTCCTAGCCGTGTCTGAATCCTTTCCAGAAATAAGTCCCTCACTGTTGCCGCTTGTTATAGACCCTCTTCAGCCCCCAGCTGTGCCCAGGACACCATATGTGAATTGATTGCCCCCCATCTATCTTCAGAGTTTGTACTGTTAGGTGACCTAAACTGGGATATGCTTAACACCCCGGGCATCCTACAATCTAAGCTAGATGCCCTCAATCTCACACAAATTATCAAGGAACCTACCAGGTACAACCCTAAATCCATAAACACAGGCACCCTCATAGACATCATCCAGACCAACTTGCCCTCCAAATACACCACTGCTGTCTTCAACCAGGATCTCAGCGATCACAACCTCATTGCCTGCGTCCGTAATGGGTCCGCGGTCAAACGACCACCCCTCATCACTGTCAAACGCTCCCGAAAACACTTCAGCGAGCAGGCCTTTCTAATCGACCTAGCCCGGGTATCCTGGAAGGATATTGACCTCATCCCGTCAGTAGAGGATGCCTGGTTATTCTTTAAAAGTGCTTTCCTCTCCATCTTAAATAAGCATGCCCCATTCAAAAAAATTTAGAACTAAGAACAGACACAGTTGAAGTCAGAAGTTTACATACACCTTAGTCAAATACATTTAAACTCAGTTTTTCACAATTCGTGACATTTAATCCTAGTAAAATTCCTTGTCTTAGGTCAGTTAGGGTCACCACTTTATTTTAAGAATGTGAAATGTCAGAATAATAGTAAGAGTGATTTATTTCCGCTTTTTTTTTTTTTTTCATCACATTCCCAGTGGGTCAGAAGTTGGACTACAATTAGTATTTGGTAGCATTGCCTTTAAATTGTTTAACTTGGGTCAAACGTTTCGGGTAACCATCCACAAGCTTCCCACAATAAGTTTGGTGAATTTTGGCCCATTCCTCCTGACAGAGCTGGTGTAATTGAGTCAAGTTTGTAGGCCTTCTTGCTCGCAAATACTTTTTCAGTTCTGCCCACAAATGTTCTATAGGATTGAGGTCAGGGCTTTGTGATGGCCACTCCAATACCTTGACTTTGTTGTCCTTAAGCCATTTTTCCACAACTTTGGAAGAATGCTTGGGGTCATTATCCATTTGCGACCAAGCTTTAACTTCCTGACTGATGTCTTGAGATGTTGTTTCAATATATCCACATAATTTTACATCCTCATGATGCCATCTATTTTGTGAAGTGCACCAGTCCCTCCTGCAGCAAAGCACCCCCACAACATGATGCTGCCACCCCCGTTCTTCACGGTTGTGATAGTGTTCTTCGGCTTGCAAGCCTCCCCCTATTTCCTCCAAACATAACGATGGTCATTATGGCCCAAAAGTTATATTTTTGTTTCACCAGACCAGAGGACATTTCTCCAAAAGTATGATCTTTGTCCCCATGTGCAGTAGAAAACCGTAGTCTGGCTTTTTTATGGCGGTTTTGGAGCAGTGGCTTCTTCCTTGCTGAGCGGCCTTTCAAGTTATGTTGATATTGGACTCGTTTGACTGTGGATATAGATACTTTTGTACCTGTTTCCTCCAGAATCTTCACAAGGTCCTTTGCTGTTGTTCTGGGATTGATTTGCACTTTTCGCACCAAAGTACGTTCATCTCAAGGAGACAGAACGTGTCTCCTTCCTGAGCGGTGTGACGGCTGCGTGGTCCCATGGTGTTTATACTTGCGTACTATTGTTTGTACAGGTGAACGTGGTACCTTCAGGCGTTTGGAAATTGTTTCAAGGATGAACCAGACTTGTGGTGGTCTACAATGATTTTTCTGAGGTCTTGGCTGATTTATTTTTATTTTCCACTGATGTCAAGCAAAGAGGCAGTGAGTTTGAAGGTAGGCCTTGAAATACATCCACAGGTACACCTCCAATTGACTCAAATGATGTCAATTAGCCTATCAGAAGCTTCTAAAGCCATTACATAATTTTCTGGAATTTTCCAAGCTGTTTAAAGGCACAGTCAACTTAGTGTATGTAAACGTCTGACCCACTGGAATTGTGATACAGTGAATTTAAGTGAAATAATCTGTCTGTAAACAATTGTTGGAAAAATTACTTGTGTCATGCACGAAGTAGATGTCCTAACCGACTTGCCAAAACTATAGTTTGTTAACAAGAAATTTGTGGAATGTTTAAAAAACAGGTTTCTACCTAAGTATGTAAACTTCGGACTTCAACTGTATAGCCCTTGGTTCACTCCAGACTTGACTGCCCTTGACCAATACAAAAACATATTGTGGCGTACTGCATTAGCATTGAATAGCCCCCTCGATATGCAACTTTTCAGGGAAGTTAGGAACCAATATTCACAGTCAGTTGGGAAGCAAAGGCTTGCTTTTTCAAACACAAATTTGCATCCTGTATCACAAATTCCAAAAAGTTTTGTGACACTGTAAAGTCCATGGAGAATAAGAGTACCTCCTCCCAGCTGCCCACTACACTGAGGCTAGGAAACACTGTCACCACCGATAAATCTATGATAATCAAGAATTTAAATAAGCATTTTTCTACGGCTGGCCATGCTTTCCACCTGGCTACACCTACCCAGGCCAACAGCTCTGCAACCCCCGCAGCAACTTGCCCAAGCCCCCTGCTTCTCCTTCACCCAAATTCAGATAGCTGATGTTCTGGAAGATCTACAAAATCTGTACCCCTACAAATCAGCTGGGCTAGACAATCTGGACCCTCTCTTTCTAAAATTATCTGCCGCAATTGTTGCAACCCCTATTACTAGCCTGTTCAACCTCTTTCGTATCATCTGAGATTCCTAAAGACCCAAACTGTTACAGACCTATATCTATCATGTCCTGCCGTTCTTATATCTTCGAAAGCCAAGTTAACAAACAGATCACCGACCATTTCGAATCCCACCGTACCTTCTCCGCTATGCAATCTGGTTTCCGAGCTGGTCATGGGTGCACCTCAGCCACACTCAAGGTCCTAAACGATATCATAACCGCCATCGATAAAAAACAGTACTGTGCAGCCTTCTTCATCGACCTGGCCAAGGCTTTCGACTCTGTCAATCACCACATTCTTATCGGCAGACTCAACAGCCTTGGTTTCTCAAATGATTGCCTCGCCTGGTTCACCAAATACTTCTCAGATAGAGTTCAGTGTGTCAAATCGGAGGGCCTGTTGTCCGGACCTCTGGCAGTCTCTATGGGGGTGCCACAAGGTTCAATTCTCGGGCCGACTCTTTTCTCTGTATATAACAATGATGTCGCTCTTGCTGCTGGTGATTCTCTGATCCACCTCTACGCAGACGACACCATTCTGTATACTTCTAGCCCTTCTTTAGACACTGTGTTAAAAACTTCTTAACCTCCAGACGAGCTTCAATGCCATACAACACTCCTTCCATGGCCTCCAACTGCTCTTAAATGCTTGTAAAAACTAAATGCATGCTCTTCAACCGATCGCTGCCCGCACCCGCCCGCCCGGCTAGCACTTCCAGACTCACATTAAGCATCTGCAATCCAAAATGAAATCTAGAATCGGCTTCCTATTTCGCGACTAAGCCTCCTTCACTCATGCTGCTAAACATACCCTCGTGAAACTGACTTTACTTTGGCGATGTCATTTACAAAATAGACTCCAACACTCTACTCAGCAAAAAAAAAAGAGAGTGCTGTGAGATGGGCTGTCTGTTCCCACCCTGAGCACTGATGATTCATCATGCATAGGCCGTAGAGAAGCCAGATTTAAACATTGCATATAATTTAACAGTTCCATTTCACGCCATGCTGTATATAAATAATAAATATAAATAATTTATTATAATTGACCGGATTCTCGCAGCTATTTATCCCGCGAAAAGGGAGTGGTTTTGGGCTGTAAATCCCGGTAAATCTCGGTAACCGGGTTCCCACCCATCAACCCTAGTCACTGCCCACCTTGACTCTGCTAAGGTTGCAAATCCTATTGGAAGGGAACAGGCAGGAAATATGAAATCCTTCAACCAGGACTTCTGGACATCTTTGGGAAGGTAATCAGAATGGTAGTTTGTTACAATACTGATCCTGCTTATGATGTAGAACAACTTTGTTTCTCCTCCAGATCCAGATATACCAGAGGCTCCCACGTCCCAGCCAACAGAGATCTGCATATACCGTGAGTGCAGTACCTCACTGCTCATTGAGCTTGTAATATTTGTTTTAAATCTCTAACATTATAAATTCGAGCGCATGCTCGGCCATATACTGTATGTATCCAGCTGTTTAAGGATCTTCCATCCTTAACAACTAAAGTGAAGAGGGACAAGAAAGTAAAGAGGAGAGATGCTGTGTTAGAAGGGCGTGGGCCAGATTCAAACCAATGCCAGCACTGGCATACAGTACATGTGTGCTTTGAAGGCAGCAGTAGTAACTGCTAGTCTAGACCACCCCAGGCTACTAAAGTTGTTTTTTTCCATCTCTATTTCAGCGATGGACCCCTACTACCCAGAGGAAGTGGAGAATAGCGAGCTGGGTGGCCCAGGCAACATGCTGAAAACTCTGGACCCCATTCTCATCACCATCATCGCTATGAGCGCTCTGGGGGTTTTCCTGGGAGCTATCTGTGGTGTTGTCCTCTACTGTGCCTGCTCACACGGCCACATGTCCGACAGCCGGAACTTGTCAGCTCTGGAGAACTATAACTTTGAGCTGGTGGACGGAGTCAAGCTAAAGAAGGACAGCAAGCTGAATGCACAGAACAGCTACTCAGAGGCGTGAGCGTTATCCTCTGAGGGAAAAGAACACAAGCAGCCTCATAGCTGGAGGAACTAGACCACTGGACGGAGGGTTGTGAGTTGTGACTCAAGTGTTATCCTATTCCTTATATAGTGCACTATGGAGGGGATAGGGTGGCATTTGGGATGCAGCTGGCTATAGCGATGGTGGGAGGTTGTGACTGAGCCATGCTATTCTCAGGAGCTGCAGTGAAAGGAACCTACCCGTAGTGGGCACTGTGTATAAATAAAACGTGTACAGCAAAAATTATTATTTTGTTTAGTTTTTTGTTTGTTTGTTTTGCGACGTGCTTTGTTTTTCTGTAATCAGATGCTGGTGATGAGACCAATTGAGATGGAAGTATTTATCATGTTTTTGTTATTTTTCTTCTGGAAGGATAGGATATTTTATTTTTCATCAGAAGTCATTATTATTTCACAGAAAGAGCATAAAAACGTATATTCACTAACCTGACGCGTGGCTCTTCGGCTGGCCATGTTATCAGTTTGTATGTCTGCATCGATTTGTGCATCTTGTTTGTGTGTGTGCGTGCATGTACGCATGCATGTGCGTGCGTGAGCAAGTGTATGTGCGTGCATGTGTGTATGCATCCAGAGGGTGCTTGCCCTGGCCCTAGACCTGTGTCTAGTTCCACAGTGCCTTTTTGAAAGTTTCTGTTGCCTTTTCTCCACTGATTCTGTTCTGGTCCTACCAGTACGTTAGGTATCGGCTGGTAGTCTGATTCTGTTCTGATCATACCAGTACGTTAGGCATCGGCTGGTAGTCTGATTCTGTTCTGGTCCTACCAGTACGTTAGGTATCGGCTGGTAGTCTGATTCTGTTCTGGTCCTACCAGTACGTTAGGTATCGGCTGGTAGTCTGATTCTGTTCTGGTCATACCAGTACGTTAGGCATCGGCTGGTAGTCTGATTCTGTTTTGGTCCTACCAGTACTTTAGGTATCGGCTGGTAGTCTGATTCTGTTCTGATCATGGCAGTACGTTAGGCATCGGCTGGTAGTCTGATTCTGTTCTGGTCATACCAGTACGTAGGCATCAGCTGGTAGTCTGATTCTGTTCTGATCATACCAGTACGTTAGGCATCGGCTGGTAGTCTGATTCTGTTCTGGTCCTACCAGTACGTTAGGCATCGGCTGGTAGTCTGATTCTGTTCTGGTCCTACCAGTACGTTAGGCATCGGCTGGTAGTCTGATTCTGTTCTGGTCCTACCAGTACGTTAGGTATCGGCTGGTAGTCTGATTCTGTTCTGGTCATACCAGTAAGTTAGGCATCGGCTGGTAGTCTGATTCTGTTCTGATCATACCAGTACGTAGGCATCAGCTGGTAGTCTGATTCTGTTTTGGTCCTACCAGTACGTTAGGTATCGGCTGGTAGTCTGATTCTGTTCTGGTCCTACCAGTACGTTAGGCATCGGCTGGTAGTCTGATTCTGTTTTGGTCATACCAGTACGTTAGGCATCGGCTGGTAGTCTGATTCTGTTTTGGTCCTACCAGTACTTTAGGTATCGGCTGGTAGTCTGATTCTGTTCTGATCATGGCAGTACGTTAGGCATCGGCTGGTAGTCTGATTCTGTTCTGGTCATACCAGTACGTAGGCATCAGCTGGTAGTCTGATTCTGTTCTGATCATACCAGTACGTTAGGCATCGGCTGGTAGTCTGATTCTGTTCTGGTCCTACCAGTACGTTAGGCATCGGCTGGTAGTCTGATTCTGTTCTGGTCCTACCAGTACGTTAGGTATCGGCTGGTAGTCTGATTCTGTTCTGGTCATACCAGTACGTTAGGCATCGGCTGGTAGTCTGATTCTGTTCTGATCATACCAGTACGTAGGCATCTGCTGGTAGTCTGATTCTGTTTTGGTCCTACCAGTACGTTAGGTATCGGCTGGTAGTCTGATTCTGTTTTGGTCCTACCAGTACGTAGGCATCGGCTGGTAGTCTGATTCTGTTCAGGTCCTACCAGTACGTTAGGTATCGGCTGGTAGTCTGATTCTGTTTTGGTCCTACCAGTACGTTAGGCATCGGCTGGTAGTCTGATTCTGTTCAGGTCCTACCAGTACGTTAGGCATCGGCTGGTAGTCTGATTCTGTTTTGGTCCTACCAGTACGTTAGTTATCGGCTGGTAGTCTGATTCTGTTTTGGTCCTACCAGTACGTTAGTTATCGGCTGGTAGTCTGATTCTGTTCTGATCATACCAGTACGTTAGGCATCGGCTGGTAGTCTGATTCTGTTCTGGTCCTACCAGTACGTTAGGCATCGGCTGGTAGTCTGATTCTGTTCTGGTCCTACCAGTACGTTAGGCATCGGCTGGTAGTCTGATTCTGTTCTGGTCATACCAGTACGTTAGGTATCGGCTGGTAGTCTGATTCTGTTCTGGTCCTACCAGTACGTAGGTATCGGCTGGTAGTCTGATTCTGTTCTGGTCCTACCAGTACGTTAGGCATCGGCTGGTAGTCTGATTCTGTTTTGGTCCTACCAGTACGTTAGGTATCGGCTGGTAGTCTGATTCTGTTCTGGTCCTACCAGTACGTTAGGTATCGGCTGGTAGTCTGATTCTGTTCTGGTCCTACCAGTACGTTAGGCATCGGCTGGTAGTCTGATTCTGTTCTGGTCCTACGAGTACGTTAGGCATCGGCTGGTAGTCTGATTCTGTTCTGGTCCTACCAGTACGTTAGGTATCGGCTGGTAGTCTGATTCTGTTCTGGTCATACCAGTACGTTAGGTATCGGCTGGTAGTCTGATTCTGTTCTGGTCCTACCAGTACGTTAGGTATCGGCTGGTAGTCTGATTCTGTTTTGGTCCTACCAGTACGTAGGTATCGGCTGGTAGTCTGATTCTGTTCTGGTCCTACCAGTACGTTAGGTATCGGCTGGTAGTCTGATTCTGTTCTGGTCCTACCAGTACGTTAGGTATCGGCTGGTAGTCTGATTCTGTTCTGGTCATGGCAGTACGTTAGGTATCGGCTGGTATTCTGATTCTGTTTTGGTCCTACCAGTACGTTAGGCATCGGCTGGTAGTCTGATTCTGTTCTGATCATGGCAGTACGTTAGGCATCAGCTGGTAGTCTGATTCTGTTCTGGTCATGGCAGTACGTTAGGTATTGGCTGGTAGTCTGATTCTGTGCTGATTTGATTTTAGTCTGATTCTGTTCTGATCATAGCAGTACGTTAGGCATCGACTGGTGGAGTCTGATTCTGTTCTGATCATAGCAGTACGTTAGGCATCGGCTGGTAGAGTCTGATTCTGATCATAGCAGTACGTTAGGCATCGACTGGTAGAGTCTGATTCTGATCATAGCAGTACGTTAGGCATCGACTGGTAGAGTCTGATTCTGATCATAGCAGTATGTTAGGCATCGGCTTGTAGAGTCTGATTCTGATCATAGCAGTACGTTAGGCATCGGCTGGTAGAGTCTGATTCTGATCATAGCAGTACGTTAGGCATCGGCTGGTAGAGTCTGATTCTGATCATAGCAGTACGTTAGGTTGGTAGAGTAGGGTCAGATTGGCAGGATTCCATGCCATCCCTCCATAGCACATGACACATCCAACTTATTGTACATAGGTTTTAATATATTTGAGCGCCTTTATAAAAAGAGACAAAATGCTGCAGTATCCTTTCTTTGTGGTTTATGTATCATAGGCAATGTTATCTGGCTGTCATCATGTATTGTGTTGTTATTATGTTCCATTGGTGCTCTCCCAATGCTGCCTGGGAAATGAGGGTTATTATAGCCAATGGTTATGGCCTTTTGAGAGATGTTCAGATTCAGCCATGATCATCAGTACTGAGCCTTATTAATAGGGGCAACAATTGGCGACAAAGGCCTAACAAGGAGAGAGTGAAGAAGCCATCTGCTGTGTCTGAAATGGAACCATATTCCCTAAAGAGTGCACTACTTTTGACCAGAGCCCTATGGGCTATATAAAAGTCGTGTACTGTGGTGGTATTTGGGATGTAGACAGACAACAGACTGGGCGGCTGAAGCATCTCTACGAAGAAAATGCTATCACAGTGCTATGACAATACCTGGGACATTATGGGCCAGTTTCTTAGACATAGATTCAGAATCTCGTTGAGAATGCTTTTATGTCCTGGACTAGGCTTAATCTATGTCTGGGAAACCGGCCCTACATGTCTGTGGTGGAATGATGGCCCTTGATAGAATGAAAGAGACTCTTATGACGTCATGCTGTTTTCATGTACTGTAGCCTACATCCTCTTTGCTCTCCTTTTTGTCTGTATTGAATGTTAATGTGAAGAGTTCAGACAAAACAAAGTACTGTATAAAATGGCGAAGACATAGATCCAAGGTTTAATCAATGGATGTGATGTAGCCATACTGTTTGTTCCTTCCGCCAGGGTCTATGAGCTTCTATGTTTAGATTCTTTCATGTTTTCTTAATGCGGGGTAGCTAGTTAAACAGATGTTTCATAGTTCTGCTTCGAGCTCATAACAGTATTCCACATTCCATAGGATTAGAATGATTGGAATTAAAATGAGTCCTTCTATTTCTATGGTTCCACCACTTGTAAAGGCATAATGTCTTGGTGTTGTCTTCGTCAATAGGAAAGGATTCTGCAGCACTAGATGTGAAAACAATGTTGCACTGATATATTTAAAAGATCTTTGTGTTGTTTATGATATTGACTTGTGAAAAAAGAGAGAAAGCAAAAGAAGGATAAGACAGTGTTACAGATAACTCTTTTATATGCTTTCAGATTATATAGTTCTGAAATGTACAACTATGGAGATGTTTTTCATTATTGAAAAAGCTATACATGTCTCTTTACTTACGTAATGTTTTACTTGGTATGTTATATCACCTTGTGTTTTTTGTACTGTCACAAATGTCTGTGCCATTTTTTTTCTACAAAATGTTTGATTTTCAATACTGCTTCTGTAATTTGCCGTCCCAGATAAAAAAAGAAAAAAAGAAGTAAGCAGTTGAGGCCTTAATGACTCAAGTAATGTTTCTTTACTTGGACTCCATCCCAAATGTCCCAATTCCCTATATAGTGCACCCATAGGGCTCTGGTAAAAGTAGTGCACGATGTAGGGAATAGGGTGCCATTTGACTCCCTGGTCAGCTTCAAGACCCATCTGTCTATATTATTTCTGACTCTGATCAATGACTACTACATTCCAAAGAATTGGATCAAATAAATGTTTGAATAAGATTAATTATTTCAAGTTGTTTTGGTTCAGAAAGTGATTATTGTGTATTTGCCCCATCATATACCCAGAGTTGTACCCTTTTAATGAGTCCTTTGTCATATCCACATTGAACACTGGAGGGCGGTGTTGTATAGAATGCTTTGTATGGCAACTGCACGTGACGGGCCACTCCAACTCAATAGCAACAAATCAAGTCATCTAGTGCATTGTCAGTGTGTTACAGTTTCTCACACACAGTTATTAGGGTGTTACATTATCAAATACAGTGAATTACCAGCACAGCTCAGTTCCTGTAAAGTATAGTTGTTTAAAGGTAGAGATACTGTACCAATGTGCAAAGAAGACCTGTGTGGTTAGAGTGAAATGTCCTGATAAAAACACCATCACCATAGAGCTATCAGACATAGAGCTATTCTTAATATCACCATAGACCAAAGGTTCTTAAGCTTTTTCAGCTCAAGACCCAAATTAGAAATGTGCTGTCCTCGAACTACCCAAATTCTATTTGCCATATATTTTTCAACTGTGCTGTGATGTTTCTCAAAAGTTCTGAACCTTTCTTTTCTCATAGATTCCTACATATTGTAAATTAAAGATAAACATTTTTGCTAAGAGTATTACATTATTGATCGATTGACTATGACTTTTATAATCACCCAGCAGTACTATTTGCAGAGTTAGCTCCAGGTAAATGTTACAATTCTTCAGCCATTCCTGAACCTGTGACCAAAAACAAGCTACATATGGACAGTACCAAAACGATATAATGATTCTGTCTCTTCCCAGCAAAATCTGCAGAGCTGGGATGGTTGTATCCCCTATATACAATTGAAGTCGGAAGTTTACAAACACTTACGTTGGAGTCATTAAAACTCGTTTTTCAACCACTCCACAAATTTCTTGTTAACAAACTAGAGTTTTGGCAAGTTGGTTAGGACATCTACTTTGTGAATGACACAAGTAATTTTTCCAACAATTGTCTACAGACAGATTATTTCACATATAATTCACTGTATCACAATTCCAGTGGGTCAGAAGTTTACATACACTAAGCTGACAGTGCCTTTAAACAGCTTGGAAAATTCCAGAAAATTATGTCATGGCTTTAGAAGCTTCTGATGGGCTAATTGACATCATTTGAGTCAATTGGAGGTGTACCTGTGGATATATTTCAAGACCTACCTTCAAACTCACTGCTTCTTGGCTGGACATCACTGGAAAATCAAAAGAAATGAGCCAAGACCTCAGAAAAATGGTAGACCTCCACAAGTCTGGTTCATCTTTGGTAGTAATTTCCAAACGCCTGAAGGTACCACGTTCATCTGTACAAACAATAGTACGCAAGTATGAACACCATGGGACCATGCAGCCTCGTTCTGTCTCCTAGAGATTAACGTACTTTGGTGCGAAAAGTGCTAATCAATCCCAGAACAACAGCAAAGGACCTTGTGAAGATGCTGGAGGAAATGGGTACAAAAGTATCTATATCCACAGTAAAACAAGTCCTATATTGACATAACCTGAAAGGCCGCTCAGAAAGGAAGAAGCCACTGCTCCAGAATCGCCATAAAAAAGACAGACTACGGTTTGCAACTGCACACGGGGACAAAGATTGTAGTTTTTGGAGAAATGTCCTCTTGTCTGATGAAACAATAATAGAACTGTTTGGCCATAATGACCATCGTTATGTTAGGAGGAAAAAGGGGGAGGCTTGCAAGCTGAAGAACAGCATCCCAACCGTGAAGCACGGGGGTGGCAGCATCATGTTGTGAGGGTGCTTTGCTGCAGGAGGGACTGGTGCACATCACAAAATAGATGGCAACATGAGGCAGGAAAATGATGTGGATTTATTGAAGCAACATCTCAAGACATCAGTCAGGAAGATAAAGCTTGGTCGCAAATAGGTCTTCCAAATGGACAAGCATTCTTCCAAAGTTGTGGCAAAATGGCTTAAGGACAACAAAGTCAAGGTATTGGAGTGGCCATCACAAAGCCCTAACCTCAGTCCTATAGAAAATGTGTGGGCAGAACTGAAAAAGTGTGTGCGAGCAAGGAGGCCTACAAACCTGCCTCAGTTACACCACCTCTGTCAGGAGGAATGGGCCACATTCACCCAACTTATTGTGGGAAGCTTGTGGAAGGCTACCCGAAACGTTTGACCCAAGTTAAACAATTTAAAGGCAATGCTACCAAATACTAATTGATTGTATTTAAACTTCTGACCCACTGGGAATGTGATGAAAGAAATAAAATATGAAATAAATCATTCTCTCTGCTATTATTCTGACATTTGACATTCTTAAAATAAAGTGGTGATCCTAACTGACCTAAAACAGGGAATATTTACTAGGATTAAATGTCAGGAATGGTGAAAACATCGTTTAAATGTATTTGTCTAAGGTGTATGTAAACTTCCGACTTCAACTGTATATAACATTCTATTGGTTGCAATAATTTTGTATAATAATTGAAATTGGAAAAACTCAAAGTTTTGAGTCAGGCATCGTTTTGTGTATCAGTTCATAAACCATATACCATGAACTGGTACGTTGAAATCTCTTCACAACTATTTTGCAATCTACAGTGTATTCGGAAAGTAATCAGACCCCTTTTTTAGTTTTTCCACATTTTGTTATGTTACAACCTGTTTTTTTTGTTTTTTCCCCTCATCAATCTATACACTATACCCCATAGTGACAAAGCAAAACAGGTTTTTAGAGATTTTTGCAAATGTATTTTAAAATAAAAAACTGAAATCACATTTACATACCCTTTACTCAGTACTTTGTTGAAGCACCTTTAGCAGCGATTAAGGCGTTGATTCTTCTTGGGTATGATGCTACAAGCTTGGCACACCTGTATTTGGGGAGTTTCTCCCATTCTTCTCTGCAGATCCTCTCAAGCTCTGTCAGGTTGGATGGGGAGCGTCGCTGCACAGCCATTTTCAGGTCTCTCCAGAGATGTTCGATCGGGTTCAAGTCTGGGCTCTGGCTAGGCCACTCAAGGACATTCAGAGACTTGTCTCGAAGCCGCTCCTGCGTTGTCTTGGCTGTGTGCTTAGGGTCGTTGTCCTGTTGGAAGGGGAACCTTTGCCCCAGTCTGAGGTCTGTATCTCTCTGGAGCAGGTTTTCATCAAGGATCTCTCTGTACTTTGCTCCATTCATTTATCCCTCGATCCTGTCTCCCAGTCCTTGCAGCTGAAAAACTTCCCCACAGCATGATGCTGCCACCAATGTGCTTCACCGTAGGGCGGGTTCCAAGTTTCCTCCAGACATGACGCTTGGCATTCAGGCCAAAGTGTTCAATCTTGGTTTCATCAGACCAGAGAATCTTGTTTCTCATGGTCTGAGAGTCCTTCAGGTGCCTTTTAGCAAACTCCAAGCGGGCTGTCATGTGCCTTTTACTGAGGAATGGCTTCCGTCTGTCCATTCTACCATAAAGGCCTAATTGGTGGAGTGCTGCAGAGATGGTTGTCCTTCTGGATGGTTCTCCCATCTCCACAGAGAAACTCTGGAGCTCTGTTGGCGTGACCATTGGGTTCTTGGTTACCTCCCTGACCAAGTACCTTCTCCCCCGATTTCTCAGTTGGGCCGGGTGGCCAGCTCTAGGAAGAATCTTGGTGATTCCAAACTTCTTCCATTTAAGAATGATGGAGGCCACCCTGTTCTTGGGGACCTTCTATGCTGCAGACATTTTTTGGTACCCTTCCCCAGATCTGTGCCTCGACACAATCCTGTCTCGGAGCTCAATGGACAATTCCTTCGACCTCATGGCTTGGTTTTTGCTCTGACATGCATTGTCAACTGTGAGACCTTATATAGACAGGTGTTTTCCCTTCCAAATCATGTCCAATCAATTGAATTTACCACAGTCGGACTCCAATCAAGTTGTAGAAACATCTCAAGGATGATCAATGGAAACAGGATGCACCTGAGCTCAATTTCAAGTCTCATAGAAAGGGTCTGAATACTTATGTAAATAAGGTATTTCTGTATGGGTTTATTTATATATAAATGAGCAAAAAAAAAAAAAAAAAATGTCCTTATGGGGTATTGTGTGTAATATTTAATCAATTTTAGAATAAGGCTGTGACGTAACAAAATGTGGAAAATGGAAGCAGTCTGACTACTTTCCGAATGCACTGTATATCGCACAACTGTCCATTTACAATTTTCTTTAACCAATTTTGGTACTTATTGCAGGGATGACAGACACATTCCTTACGTTCTCCCCCTTCCACTTGCCTCTATAGAGCCATACTTAATAAAGGATTTTTCCTGCCTCCATTACACAGCAAAGACAGCACAGAATGCTGAATAACGTAAGGCTGACTTCAAAACACAAAACGGGGATGAGGTTAGACAGTGCAGTTAGATTAACAATAATTTAAGCTTTCTGCCAATATCAGATATGTGTATGTCCTGGGAAATGTTCGAAGAACTTCTTCGGGATCGGTGTCCCATCCACGGGACGGTTGAGCTAACGTAGGCTAATACGATTACCATGAGGTTGTAAGTAACAAGAACATTTCCCAGGACATACACATATCTGATATTGGCAGAAAGCTTAAATTATTGTTAATCTAACTGCACTGTCTAATTTAAAGTAGCTATTACAGTGAAATAATACCATGCTATTGTTTGAGTAGAGTGCACAGTTTTGAACTTGAAAAGTAATTAATAAACAAATTAGGCACATTTAGGCAGTCTTGATACAACATTATGAACAGAAATGCAATGGTTCATTGGATCAGTCTAAAACTTTGCACATACCCTGCTGCCATCTAGTGGCCAAAATCGAAATTGCAGCTTGGCTGGAATAATACATTATGGCCTTTCTCTTGCATTTCAAAGATGATGGTACAAATAAAAATACAAAAAAATAACAGGGGGGTTTTCTTTGTATTATCTTTTACCAGATCTAATGTGTTATATTCGCCTACATTTCTTTCACATTTCCACAAACATCCACAAAAGTGTTTCCTTTCAAATGGTATCAAGAATAGGCATATCCTTGCTTCAGGACCTGAGCTATTGGCAGTTAGATTTAGGTATGTCATTTCAGGCGAAAATTTGTAAAAAATATTGTTTTGTTTGTGACAAATTATTTGGCTACACAATAATATTATCCTAACATCATCAAATACATCGATTTGAATACAAAGGACTATGTTAACGTAATGTCTTTCATTTACAGCTTCATTGGAACCTAGATTAATGAATCATTACTTAGCCTTTCATAGTTTATATATTTAGTTTAATTGAATTAGAATATATGACTCATGAACCTGCAGTGATTAAGTTAAAAATAAATAAAAGATTGGGATGTAATTAGGAGGTACTAGATGAGTGGCTGATGATTTGGGGAGAGAGGTCCCTGTTGCTTCATTTGACTGTTATTTAGACACGGGGGCTGTGCAGTCATACACAACGGCTAAATGTGTCCACATCGTCATTGTTCTCATTGACTATGTACACACTCATTCAGAGAACACTATCCTATCCTTTAAATTAATTTAACCTACAGTAGCAGTCAAAAGTTTGGACACACCTACTCATTCAAGGGTTTTCTTTTCTTTTTACTATTTTCTACATTGTAGAATAATAGTGAAGACATCAAAACTATGAATTAACACATGTGGAACCATGTAGTAACCGAAAAAGTGTTAAACAAATCAAAAAAACATTTTAGACTTTAGATACTTCAAAGTCGCCACCCTTTGCCTTGATGAAAGCTTTGCACACTCTTGGCATTTTGACTGGTACTGTATATTACACAGAGCCCCTTTGTCTTGACACAGATGGCTATCAGTGTTTTTCAGATTTTACATCACAGAGGAAATACATTGTAACTCTTTTAGAGTATAATACATGCCATTTAGCAGATGCCTTTATGCAAAGTGACTTACAGACATCTGTGCATAAATGTTTTATGTACGGGTAGTCTCTGGAATCAATCCCACCATCCTGATATTGCAAGCTCCATGCTCTACCAACTGAGTAAAAATGTTGATGTTATATTATACTAGTGTCACAGTTTGGAAGAACTCAAATTTGATGGGGAAAAATGGGAGAACGCTTCCTCAGCAGTAAGACAGCACAACTTAAACTATGCTGTCTTACAAATAAACAATGCTCTGCAACAGGGTCAACAACAGGGTCAACAACAGGGTCAGCAACAGGGTCAACAACAGGGTCAGCAACAGGGCCAACAACAGGGCCAACAACAGGGTCCCTAAAGCTTCATGTTTGTTCACTGATCACAAAAACAAGCCAACAGTGGTTTCACTAAGCTACATTGTCTCTTAGGAGGAGTTTACTATACTTTTTCACCAAACAACATTCAATTTGTGTAGTTTATGCTCCAAAACGAGTGTTGGAGAGTAAAGTTTCACATATGAGTCCCACTGTTGATCTCTAGAATGTGATCTTTATCTGAGGTAAGTGTGTTGAATCGACACTTAGCAATAGCTCTTATCAGTAGGTAGAACCTTCCAAACATGTTTATAAAATGTGTTTTTCATATTGAATCATTGTTGAACCATCCATATCACAGCAAATACAACTTCTAAGAAAGGATGTGCCCTGCAACACCTCAACATCTTTGAACAAAGTACAGTTTCTCATATCATTAAGTAGTTTAACTTTGCCTACTCACAGGAAGGTTCACAGGTCTGTCTGTCTGTGAGCTTGCTTCATTGCGCTCCAAGTACAGTGGGCATGTCCTGTGTGGGAGGTTCTAGATAATAAGAGGTGCCCGAAATTCATTGTCCACTCTGCTGAAGGGAAAAATATTTAGCCTTTGACTGAGCCATTGCGGATATATTGTAACGTGTTTGGGCTAGCTGGACTCCTGCCCCTAGTTCTAATTTTTACATTCCGTTTTTCCTCGACGTTTTGTTATTTTGTACGAGGCAATTATTATTTACGGATTGGTAACATCACTGATACTTGGTATTTTCTTCTGTGAAAAGAGTAGTCTACGGAGTAGGGACCCCTCCGCGAGTTAAGTTTTTTTTTAATCTAGAAAAAGCCCCCGGGATACTTTGCCTCAAATGCAGCTCTAAAATTATTATTATTATTTTTTTAATATATATATATATATATAAATATTAGAAAACACGAGTCAAGGTAAGATGATGTACGTTATTTTCAAAAATGATTATCCAGCATATCTGGTAGGTCTATGAAGGCTATGTCAAAAATGTACGCTACTGAAATATCCAAGAGATTCGACAAAGGGGATGGGGAATGGGCTGGGTAACTTTGGGTGGGGATAGCGGCAGTCGGACAGGGCTACGCGAAACCGATTAACTTTGTAAATTCACTCGTATTAAATAGGCCTACATTGACGTTTCTGTGTTTATCTTTACCAAGGTACGTTCCTATATTGTCCAGCCGTAGGCCCATATTAATGGCAATTTGATGCATTTTGGTTGGTATACTTTGTATTTGTTTGTCCCCCATTTTATTCAACTGTCTGTCGGCTACTTTCTGTTACAGTGTAGGCCTTCCTTCCTACCATAAATTAAGTTTTCTTTGACTTGTTTCAGAGGCTGAAAGTTAGTTAGGTTAGTCTACTCTTACGTCTAGGCCCTATTCCATGATGTAATATATTGTATCAAGAATTGTTACAGCCTATATTGGGCTCCCGAGTGCGGCCATACTTCGAGTGTGTCTCCCTGTGGTACCCTACAATGTACCATGTCAATCAATATGTGGTAGCTTATGTACAGTATACATAGATTTCTAATGTATTCGCACAGATGCTTAAATGGCAGGTTGTTTCATTGAGCTAGACTTTTGCATGGGAGTGTCTCACAGCACTCATATATATATATATATATATATATATTATTATTTTATTATTTTATTATTTAACCTTTATTTAACTAGGCAAGTCAGCTGCAACAAATTCTTATTTACAATGACGGCCTACCCCTGCCAAACCCGGATGAGGCTGGGCTAATTGTATGCCACCTTATGGGACTCCCAATCACGGCCAGTTGTGATACAGCCTTGAATCGAACCAGGGTCTGTAGTGACGCCTCTAGCACTGAGATGCAGTGCCTTATTTACATACGTATTCAGACCCTTTGCTATGAGACTCGAAATTGAGCTCAGGTGCATCCTGTTTCCATTGATCATCCTTGAGATGTTTCTACAACTTGATTGGTAAATTCAATTGATTGGACATGATTTGGAAAGGCACACACCTGTCTATAAAGTCCCACAGTTGACAGTCCATGTCAGAGCAAAAACCAAGCCATGAGGTCGAAGGAATTGTCCGTGAGTTCGGTGACAGGATTGTCGAGGCACAGATCTGGGGAAGGGTACCAACATTTTTTTTGCAGCATTGAAGGACCCCAAGAGCACACTCTTCCTAGAGCTGGCTGCCCGGCCAAATGGAGCAATCGGGGGAGAAGGGCCTTGGTCAGGGAGGTGACCAAGAACCTGATGGTCTCTGACAGAGCTCCAGTGTTCCTCTGTGGAGATGGGAGAACCTTTCAGAAGGACAATCATCTCTGCAGCCCTCCACCAATCAGGCCTTTATGGTAGAGTGGCCAGACAGAAGCTACTCCTTAGTAAAAGACACATGACAGCCCGCTTGAAGTTTGCCAAAAGGCACCTAAAGGACTCTCAGACCATGAGAAATAATATTCTCTGATCTGATGAAACCAAGATTGAACAAGCTTGTAGCGTCATACCCAAGAAGACTCGAGTCTGTAATCGCTGCCAAAGGTGCTTCAACAAAGTACTGAGTAAAGGGTCTGAATACTTATGTAAATGTGATATTTCAGTTTTTAATTGTTTAGAAATGTCAAAAAATGTATAAAAAACTGTTTTAGCTTGGTCGTTATGGAGTGTTGTGTGTAGCTTGATGAGGGGAAAGCCAAAGGTGCTTCAACAAAGTACTGAGTAAAGGGTCTGAATACTTATGTAAATGTGATATTTCAGTTTTTAATCGTTTAGAAATGTCCAAAAATGTATAAAAAAATGTTTTAGCTTGGTCGTTATGGAGTGTTGTGTGTAGATTGATGAGGGGAAAAAACAATTAAATCAATTTTAGAATAAGGTTGAAACGTAACAAAATGTGGAAAAAGTGAATGGTCTGAATACTTTACGAATGCACTGTAGATTGCAAAATAGTTGTGAAGAGATTTTCGATGCACCGATTGCATGGCGTTCTTCACCAACCGAATGCGAGGCGCAGAATGATTTGTTGACCTGCTGTGTAAGAAAGCATCGCCACCAATCCTGATAGCAAGCGTGGCACAGACAGCACACAGCTAAGTTCTTGTTTTAAGGACTAAAGTGGCCTTGTTAAAAGGCCTTAGTCAGTGGGTGGGGTAAAATGACTGTCTTTGATTAGGAGATCCTGTCTGGTAGATAGAACTAGAATGTTTAATAACATAGTATTTACATTGTCTTAAAGACAGGAGTCAATGAGTGAACCCCCTCTTGTATTTGATTTTACGCACGCACGCACACACGCACGCACGCACACACACAGAGGTTCAGTGACTTCAGAGGCTTCTTAATAGCACAAAGAGAAGAAGTGGTGTTGTTGGGCTGACCCAATCAGTCACTTCCCCTAGTTACATTGTTATGACTTAACAGCGCCAATATTACTGGGCTGGCCTAGGACAGTGTCCCAAATGGCCCCCTATTCCCTTCATAGCACACTACTTAAAAAGTAATGCACTAGGGCTCTTGTCAAAAGTAGCGCACTATAAGGGAGAAGGGTACCATTTGGGACGCTAGACTAGGAGTGTCCGGATAATATCATACTGTAGTCATGGGGTCATAGAACTATTACTATATGAAGCATCTCAGAGTAGGAGTGCTGATCTAGGATCAGGTCCCCCCTGCCATGTAATGTTATTCATTGTGATCTAAAAGCCGAAACGTATCCTAAGTCAGCACTCCTACTCTGAGACACTTGACACATATCCCCCCCCCCCTTAGTTGTCCGACTGATTCAACAGATGACTGACTATGCAATTCAGATTTCCCAGTCACACATGAGTCACATTTCAAGCTAGACCCCCAGGCCTGGCAGTGTTGACTGAATTGAGTGGTCTCTTCATGGGGGATATTCTTATGAGTCATGGACACTGCATTTCTTGGGTCGAGGTCTGGATCTGGAACAAGGGCCTATTAAGTTGGAATGTATTGTCTCATTCTCTGAGTACGATCTAGATCAGCCCCCAACCCCACCTCCATTTCTGAGAGCAGTTACACGTTTTGTGTTAAAAGGAGGCTTTTTGTATCAAGCGTCTCATAGTAGGAGTGATGATCTAGGATCAGTTTAGCCTTTTAGATCACAGTAAATGAGATTTCATGAACAGGGGGAGACCTGATCCTTGATCAGCACTGCATTACTGTTCATATCATCTCAAGAAGGCAGCTCTCATTCATACGATTGAGTAGCCTACTGGCTAGTAGCTCAGCAAATGCCCCCTGTTAAACAGTACCACATACAAATGAACTGGATTAAGAAGGAATTCCTCAGTTTAGGTTGGGTTTCCTCAATATCCCCTTGTACTCGCCGGTACAACTGAATGCACTTCCTGATCCATCCACACAGTGCTGTTAAGACAGCACAGCCTGTACAGCAGTTTAATTAAGGAAATGGATTCATTCACTGCCCTGCTGCTAGGAGCGCTAATGGACAGAGAGGGGAGTGGACTGTGACACAGGCAGTGGGGGTTGGGTGTCCGTTCACGTTACTTAGACTGCTAACTCAGCACAATTAAAGATGCAAACATATTTTGTGTGGTTATCATTCATAGCAACCATTCACGCATTAAAAGTGTTGAGATAATCTATAGACTCAAAAGCACATACACATTTATTTAACACGCTAATCTTCATAATGAATACCATCAAATGTACTCATGTTGTACTCCTCCCTATTTGTATGCACCGTGCAGTCCAAGGTGGTCCATCGACGATAACATTTTAATGTGGTTAACCAGCGTCGTAGAAGTAACAGCGAGGTGAGTGAGGCCGTGAGGAAATCCATGCAGGTGTGTTCTCTGTTAGTTACAGTCAGGTTCAAGTGGCTACATCACCAGATAAAAGTGTTAGCTAGTTTAGCTACTTAGCACTGAGATGAAACATCCCATGAACACAACCAACTGACTCACTTAATAGGTGTTAGGTCTTGTACTTTCTCCCCCTCTCTAAACAGGTTTGTGTTATTCATTTTTTTTATGAAGCAATGTTTAAAAAAATCAGAGCGGTAGATCTCTGCTTGCTTTTTGACTACGAAAGTGATGTTGACTCAGAAAAGGTTGGTGACCACTGACTTAGAGGATTGAGCTACCTCTAGTGTCCTCTCTGGGCTCTGTTTAAGACCATAGAAAACCATTTGTCTGGTCAGTTTTAGACTGGTAATATAATGTAGAATTTTTCTTGAGTAAGGTTTTCATTGCAGTGAGCTGTGGTTGTTTTACCTACCTTAGTTGAATACACTGACTATAAGTCACTGTGGATAAGAGTGTCTGCTGAATGACCAGAATGTTATTGTGAAGTTCTTTACCTGCTAACGTAGGTCTTCAGTAGACCTCACATTTTGCACTGACCTTCCGTAAAGGATTGTTCTCTTTTGCTTGTTGAACCTGACCATAAAAAGCCACGAGTTTATTCACACTAATATAAATATTAGGCTCTTAAAACATACCATGTTGCAAAACATACCAGCTCCAACATCACCTTGAATTCCCTGAAATTCTTTGAGGTTTTAGTTTTTTTCACAATAGTAGCAGTAGTAATATGACAATTCAAGCAAATTGTCGCTGCCATGGGCTTGGAGTGACTGTTTTTGTCACTTCATTATTCAATGTTTTTAATTAATTTCATTGCATCAGAGATGCCGTACAGAGACATTTCGGCTTTACAGACTTCTTCAGTGTGTCTTTTCATTCAAAACAGCATTTGTAGGAGGTTCTTCTATTCAGGGTTGCCACTCATCTGCCAATCAGGGATTTAGATTTTCTGGTTTTCCGGTATACAAATGAGTCACAAAGGAATACATAATTATAGTGTATGGAAGCAGGCACTAAGGGCAACTCACAAATCAACCGCCCCAGGTGTCAGCTCACATAAATACATCATATCAATTCATGAGATAGCCCACCACAAAGGCTGTGGCTGATGTCCTTTGTGGTGGGCTATCTCATTAATTGATATGATGTATTTGGATGAGCGGACTCCTGGGGCAGTTTATTTGTAAGTTGCCCTTCGAGTTGGTCCCCCCTTTGCTGCTATAAACAGCCTCCACTCTTCTAGGAAGGCTTTCCTCTAGATGTTGGAACATTGCTGCGGGGACTTAATTAATAAGTAGACATAATTGCAAATGATTAAATCCTTCCAATAGAAATAAAAATTCAAAAAAATTTAGTTACGAACTGGAATTTAATTAAATGATTTGACTTCACATGGGATGATTTCATTGAACAATAAAAGGGAATATTGAATGATCCCCAGTGATCCATCGCATCTCCCAAAAACATTTTCAACATACATTTGTAAAATGATAGTCTAGTGTTACGAATCCTTTTGGCCCTGCAGTCTAGGGGGGATGGCAACGAGACCGTAACATAAATCATGCAAATTATAATAGTGATAAGAAACAGTGAGAACCAATAACCACAGACAACTACAATCTACCGTCAAACTCTAATGGTTTATTTATAAACACACGGTAATGGGGTGTGAGAAAAGGGGCTGAGCTGGACCCAAGCAAAGAAACAATAATCCAACACCACCCCTAAGCTAGACTAGCCTATTTCAACAACAGCTTGTCTTGGTACCCCCTTTTCCCACCAAACAAACAAACAGTCACACAACAAAACAATACTCACAGGATTACCGGACAAATGTGACATGTAGTTGCAAAAACAAAAGAGATCAATACAGAGATAGAGACAGACACAGGGAGATAGAGATTGGACACAAGAGCACAAAGATTGATCACAGAGTGAGAATGAGCTAGCGAGATAATGAGCTGGGGGAGAAAACAACTGACTGGGTTTTTAAACCAAGGGAAAGGGGCTGTGATAGGTTGAGGGAAAAGGAACAGGTGTCTTCTGATTGGGGACTGATTGATGACTGATTGGGGAGTGATGATTGTCACCTGTGAGGGGAGAAGGAGAGACAAGAAACACACATACAGGACACACACACACAGGATACCTGTATCCGTAACACTAGAAACTAAAGCTTTGGTTGTCTTCCTCTCAGGCTTCCATGTCTTCTCCCTGGACCTCCTCAATGTCCACCTTTTGAACATCAGACTCTGAGGCCTCATCTTCACTGTCACTTTCCACCCTTGTTGAGGATAGCTCGTTTTCAGGCTCAAAAAAGCCTCAAATTTGCCCGGATGGCCACCAATTTTTAAACCCTTGTATTGGTCAGCCTGTTACGTGCTTAGGTGTGTGTGTTCCCAAACAAGGACCAGTTGCGCTCTGAGGCGGCTGATGTTGGTGGGATTTGGAGGATGATGGAGGCAACAGGGGGGAAAGAGGGGGAACAGGGGGAAAGAGCCTCAGATCCACAATGTCCCTTCCACCAGGTGGCTGATGAGATATGTTGGCACGACTGCCATATTGCATCTCCATCTCAAAGCCCTTGCTTTGAAAGTGTACTTCGCCAGACTGCCAAGAACTTTGCCCTCATCCAGGCCAAGGTGGCAAGACACGGTAGTGATGACACCATAGGCCTTGTTGATCTCTGCACCAGACAGGATGCTCTTGCCAGCATACTTGGGGTCCAACATGTGCGCTGCGGTGTGTATTGGCTTCAGGCAGAAGTCTTCACGCTTTTTGATGTATTTCAGAACTGCAGTTTTTTCTGCTTGGAGCAACAGTGAAGTGGGCAGGGCAGTACGGATTTCTTCTCTTACATCTGCAAGCAGAGTCTGAACATCAGACAGGATGGCATTGTCTACCTCAATCCGTGCAATGGCTACTGCTATAGGGTTCAGGAGTTTCAGGCTGCTTACCACGCTCTCCCAAAATGCATCATCCATGAGGATCCTCTTGAAGGGGCTGTCCATATCAGCAGACTATGATATGGCCATTTCTTAGAGAGACTCCTTCCCCTCCAGGAGATTGTCAAACATGATGACAACACCACCCCAATAGGTGTTGCTAGGCAACTTCAATGTGGTGCTCTTATTCTTCTCACTTTGCTTGGTAAGGTAGATTTTCTGCTGTAACTTGAATGACCCTTCACATACCTAACCATTTCCTTGGCTCTCTTGTAGAGTGTATTCATTGTTTTCAGTGCTATGATGTGTCACGTCCTGACCAGTATAAGGGTTATTTGTTATTGTAGTTTGGTCAGGACGTGGCAGAGGGTATTTTGTTTATGTGTTTCGGGGTGGTAATTTATGTAGTAGGGTGTTTGATTTATTATTTCCGGGTTTTGGTCTATGTTCCATGTATAGCTTATGGCCTTACAGGACTGTTTATTCGTCGTTGTGTTCTTTTGGTGTACATGTTTATTTTGGTTTTTCCTTCTTTCCCTAATAAAAGAAGATGAGTACACATATACCCGCTGCGTTTTGGTCTCAATCCGACGACAACCGTTACATGATGTCCTTGAGGAGCAGATTCAATGCATGAGCAGCACAGCCAATGGGTGTGATGTGAGGGTAGGACTCCTCTACTTTAGACCAAGCAGCCTTCATGTTCGCAGAATTGTCTGTCACCAGTGAAAATACCTTCTGTGGTCCAAGGTCATTGATGACTGCCTTCAGCTCATCTGCAATGTAGAGACCGGTGTGTCTGTTGTCCCTTGTGTCTGTGCTCTTGTAGAATACTGGTTGAGGGGTGGAGATGATGTAGTTAATTATTCCTTGCCCACGAACATTCAACCACCCATCAGAGATGATTGCAGTACAGTCTGCTTTCTCTATGATTTGCTTGACCTTCACTTGAACTCTGTTGAACTCTGCATCTAGAAAATGAGTAGATAAAGCATGTCTGGTTGGAGGGGTGTATGCTGGGCAAAGAACATTCAGAAATCTCTTCCGATACACATTGCCTGTGAGCATCAGAGGTGAACCAGTTGTATACACAGCTCGAGCAAGACATTCATCACAAGTTCTCTGACTACGTTCCTCCATTGAGTCAAAAAAACTTCTGATTACAGGAGGACCATGAGCTGTTGCTAAGGTGTCTGATTCATCATTTTCACCTCAAATACAAGTAGAGGGACTTTTGTCAGAGGTTGCTTGTTGTGAGAGCTGAGGGAACTTTATACACTTGGCCAGATGATTCTGCACCTTTGTTGCATTCTTCACATATAATTTGGCACAGTATTTGCAAATGTACACAGCTTTTCCTTCTACATTAACTGCAGTGAAATGTCTCCACACATCAGATAGTGCCCATGGAATTTTCCCGTAAAGATGAAAAAAAAAAAAAAGGAAAAATAAAATACAATTCCATGTACAGATAAATAGTTAAGCGGTTAGATTAAACAACTCCTTTGTAAGATAAATGTTTTAAAATGAAACATGTACTGAAATAGGTGAATTAACACTCCTCAGTTAGCAGGCTCAAGCAAGCTAAAACCCACATGGTAGCAAAAACTAACTAGCAGAAGTTGTTAACAAGTTAGAAATGATTTAAACACACTTTGCTGTAGGCTACTATTTACTAGTTAATAAAAAATCATGTATGTCATATATATTGTGCATGCAGAGGGTTGCTATTCCATTGAATTGGGGATAGTTTAACCAAAATATGCCACAAGACCTAGAATTGCCTTGTGTATCCCACAGAAAAAGGTTCACTGTTAAAAGCTAACTTTTTTGATGAATTTAAGCAAAACTCTCCAAATTCCCGGGCTTAACTTCCCAGAAAGTTTCCGACTCTTTGCAACCCTATTAGCAACACAACATAGCATCAGGACATGGTAGCAGCACAAAACATGGTACAAACATTATTGAGCACAGATAACCGCATAAAGGGCAAGAAGGTAGAGACAATACATCACACAAAGCAGCCACAATTGTCAGTAAGAGTGTCCATGATTTAGGCTTTGAATGATGAGATTGAGATAAAACTGTCCAGTTTGAGTGTTTGTTGCAGCTCGTTCCAGTCGCTAGCTGCAGCGAACTGAAAAGACGAGCGACCCAGGGATGTGTGTGCTTTGGGGACCTTTAACAGAATGTGACTGGCAGAACAGGTGTTGTATGTGGAGGATGAGGGCTGCAATAGATATCTCAGATAGGGGGGAGTGAGGCCAAGAGAGTTTTATAAATATGCATCAACCAGCGGGTGGGAGCATTGGTGGCAAATCTGATGGCCGAATGGTAAAGAACATATAGGCGCTCGAGAGCACCCTTACCTGCCGATCTATAAATGATGTCTCCGTGATCTAGCATGGGTAGGATGGTCATCTGAATCAGGGTTAGTTTGGCAGCTGAGGTGAAAGAGTAGCGATTACGATAGAGGAAACCAAGTTTAGATTTAACTTTAGCCTGCAGCTTTGATATGTGCTGAGAGAAGGACAGTGTACCATCTAGCCATATTCCCAAGTACTTGTATAAGGTGACTACCTCAAGCTCTAAACCCTCAGAGGTAGTAATCACACCTGTGGGGAGAGGCTACCCTCTCAATCCACATCAAGATGGTTTGAACTATAAAAACATTGACAGAATGTTGCTCAATTGGCGGAATTGGCTCTTATTGCTAAATTCTGCATACCAGTTCTAGCATGCTCTCCAGTGTGGATTAGTTTAGCTACATGAGAAGGATGGGGCTATATGTGGTGCTATCTGCTGTTATCAGTGCAGAGGTTAACGTGCATGTTTTAGTTCTCTGGGCTCTGTTTCACCAGAGATATCCCCTTTCTCCAACGGTCGATCTGAGCCTCATGGGGAGTAGACCTAGACTGCTCTAGGTTTTGCGTCTCAAATGGCACCCTATTTCCTACATAGTGCACTACTTTTGACATTGGCCCTGGTCAAAAGTAGTGCACTATATAGGGAATAGGGTGCCATTTGGGACACGACCTAGATCAGTCAACCCCCTACATTTGTGGTGCTCTATACAAGATGATACCCTGAGCTGTAAACAAAGATACTGTTCAGGAAGTTTGGGAGGAGTTTAGATTATTAGAGGGACTGGCATTGCTGCCTTTGGGTTGGATCATGTTTAACTGTGAATTTTATTAGTGCACATCAAACTGTAGCAAAACGTTTTGCAATGGAAAAAGAAGTTCAGGTAGATCCTTTTTTCAGTCCGTTTTCTTCTGTTTGGTGTCTACTAGTGAATATGACCCTGGTGGATTTCGTATTTTATCAAAGCAGCAGCTACTCTTCCTAGGGTCCGCATAAAACATGACATAATAGCTAGATAACATTTAAAGGGAAATGGAAACACTAGGTTTTAGATCACTAGCTAACTCTAACTGTAAATCGCCATATTGGCATTGTTACGTCACTGGCTGAATCCCAAAAATGGCTGAAAGACCTGAACTCTGCATGCATTAATAAGCTAAATTTGCTGGTGTCAAACCATGTATGAAAACATGATGCATATTTTGAAAGCTGAGAAATAGCCCTTTCAATTAAATGGTAATCAGTCAATAAAAAACACCTATGAAAATGTGTATTTTATGCAAAAATCAACAACAAAAAATCCCAAACAACTGCCATTTACTCAACTTCTGTCACGACAGCGGGTGCGGTGGGTGCGGCTGGGGAACGCCATGGATCAGGTGTTGGCGCGCCTGGAGAGCTGGGACCGACGCGCTCTCGGCCCCCTGAACGCGGCAGGCCAACAGCCTGCGCCCCCACCAGCACCCACAGCACCCAGTACCAGTGGGGTGAAACTCGCTCCCCCCAGGGAGTACGATGGAACGGCCGCTGGGTGTAAGGGCTTCTTATACCTGGCGACCGTTCGTCCCTCTCCCTCGGGGGAGGAGAGCGTCAGCGTCCTCGTCTCCTGTCTCACGGGTAAGGCCCTGGAATGGGCAAACGCCGTGTGGGACAGTCCGGACTCAGCCAGGGACAACTACCCAGAGTTCACCCGCCGCTTTCGGGCAGTATTCGATCATCCCCCGGAGGGGAGAGCGGCGGGTGAGCGGCTGTTTCACCTGAGGCAGGAGACGAGGAGCGCGCAGGATTTCGCTCTCGAGTTCCGGACCCTGGCCGCGGGAGCAGGGTGGAATGAAAGGGCCCTTATAGATCACTACCGTTGTAGTTTGAGGGAGGACGTCCGCCGGGAATTAGCCTGTCGGGACACGACCCACACACTGGACCAACTGGTGGATCTGTCCATCCGACTGGACAATCTGCTGGCCGCCCGCGGACGTCCGACCCGGGCCCTGCTCATTCCACCCTCCAGCCCTCCTGCTCCCACGCCTATGGAGATAGGGGGGGCAGCAGCCAGGAAGACTGGAGGGGGAGGTCGCTCCTGCACCTCATGTGGTCGCAGAGGGCACACTGTGGACCGGTGCTGGGGAGACTCCCCTAGGAGTCCAGAAGGCAGGCAGAGCGCTCCTTTGACACCTCAGGTGAGTCAGCACCAGCCTCACCCAGACCCCCCTGTCCGTCACATGTATGTGTCAGTGTCTTTTCCTGGTTTCTCCCCTCACTCCCGGTTTAAGGCGCTAGTCGATTCAGGCGCAGCAGGGAGTTTTATGGACCGTGGGGTCGCGGTTAAGTTAGGGATTCCCCTGGTCCAGTTGGACCAACCCTTCCCCGTGCACGCCCTAGACAGTCGACCACTAGGGTCAGGGCTGGTCAGGGAGGTCACTGTGCCTCTGGTCATGGTAATGCGGGGGGGTCATGAGGAGCGGATTAGTCTTTTCCTCATCAATTCCCCAGCGTTTCCAGTGGTTCTAGGGATTCTCTGGCTAGCCACTCACAACCCTAAGATTTCGTGGGGACAGAGGGCTCTTAAGGGGTGGTCAAATGAGTGCTCGGGCAGGTGCATAGGAGTTTCCATCAGTGCGACTACGGTGGAGAGTCCAGACCAAGTCTCCACCGTGCACATTCCCTCAGAGTATGCCGATTTGGCTATCGCCTTCAGTAAAATGAAGGCGACCCAATTACCACCTCATCGACGAGGAGACTGTGCGATAAACCTCCAGGTGGGCACTGCCCTTCCTCATAGTCACGTTTATCCCCTGTCTCAAAGGAAACAGCGTCTATGGAGACATACGTCACTGAGTCCTTGAGGCAGGGATACATTCGGCCATCTCACTCACCCGTCTCCTCGAGCTTCTTTTTCGTGAAGAAGAAGGAGGGAGGTCTGCGCCCGTGCATTGACTATAGAGGTCTAAATGCCATCACAGTGGGTTTCAGTTACCCACTACCTCTCATCGCCTCGGCGATGGAGTCATTTCACGGGGCGCGCTTCTTCACGAAATTGGATCTCAGGAGTGCATATAATCTGGTGCATATCCGAGGAGGGGACGAGTGGAAAACTGCATTTAGTACCACATCTGGCCATTATGAGTACCTCGTCATGCCGTATGGGTTAAAGAATTCTCCCGCAGTCTTTCAATCCTTTGTGGACGAGATTCTCCGGGACCTGCTCGGTCAGGGTGTAGTGGTGTACATCGATGACATTCTGGTCTACTCCGCTACACGCGCCGAGCATGTGTCTCTGGTGCGTAAAGTGCTTGGGCGACTGGTGGAGCATGACCTATACGTCAAGGCTGAGAAATGTGAGTTTTCCAAACCAGCCGTCTCTTTCTTGGGGTATCGCATTTCCTCATCAGGGGTAGTGATGGAATGTGACCGCGTCTCAGCCGTGCGTAATTGGCCGACTCCCACCACGGTGAAGGAGGTGCAGCGGTTTTTGGGATTTGCCAATTACTACCGGAGGTTTATCCGGGGCTTTGGGCAGGTGGCGGCTCCCATTACCTCACTGTTGAAGGGGGGCCCGGTGCGGTTGCAGTGGTCCGCGGAGGCGGACAGGGCCTTTAGTCGTCTGAAGGTTTTGTTCACCGACGCTCCGGTGCTGGCGCACCCGGACCCCTCTTTGCCCTTCATAGTGGAGGTGGACTCGTCCGAGGCTGGGGTAGGAGCCGTGCTGTCCCAGCGCTCGGGCGCCCCCCCAAAGCTCCGCCCCTGCGCCTTCTTCTCTAGGAAGTTGAGTCCGGCGGAGCGTAACTATGATGTGGGGGACAGGGAGCTGTTGGCTGTGGTCAGAGCCCTGAAGGTGTGGAGACATTGGCTTGAGGGGGCGCGTCACCCTTTTCTCATCTGGACTGACCACCGCAATCTGGAGTACATCCGGGCGGCGAGGAGACTGAACCTGCGTCAAGCCAGGTGGGCGATGTTCTTTACGGATTTCGGTTTAACATCTCGTATATCCCAGGAACACTAAGGCCGACGCACTCTCTCGTCTCCATGACGCCGAGGAACGGTCCACCGATCCCACGCCCATACTTCCAGCCTCCTGCCTGGTGGCACCGGTGGTCTGGGAGGTGGACGCGGACATCGAGCGGGCGTTACGGACGGAGCCTACTCCTCTGCAGTGTCCAGTGGGTCGTAAGTACGTTCCGCTCGGTGTTCGCGATCGGCTGATTCGGTGGGCTCACACGCTTCCCTCCTCGGGTCACCCAGGGGTTGAGCGGACAGTGCGTGGTCTTAGTGGGAGATACTGGTGGCCCACCTTGGTGAGGGACGTGAGGCACTATGTCTCCTCCTGTTCAGTGTGCGCTCAGAGTAAGGCTCCCAGGCACCTGCCTAGAGGGAAATTACAACCCCTCCCGGTTCCACAACGACCATGGTCCCACCTGGCGGTGGATTTCTTGACCGATCTCCCGCCGTCTCAGGGCAACACTACGATCCTGGTCGTTGTGGACCGGTTTTCTAAGTCCTGCCGTCTGCTTCCGTTACCCGGTCTTCCTACGGCCCTGCAGACCGCGGAAGCCTTATTCACCCACGTCTTCCGGCACTACGGGGTGCCCGAGGATATCGTCTCAGATCGAGGCCCCCAGTTCACGTCCCGAGTGTGGCGGGCGTTTATGGAGCGACTGGGGGTTTCAGTCAGTCTGACCTCGGGGTTTCACCCCGAAAGTAATGGGCAGGTGGAAAGGGTAAACCAGGAGGTGGGCAGGTTCCTGCGGTCCTACTGCCAGGACCGGCCAGGGGAGTGGGCAAGGTTCGTGCCATGGGCCGAAATGGCTCAGAACTCTTTGCGCCACTCCTCCACCAACATGTCCCCATTCCAATGTGTGTTGGGTTATCAGCCGGTCCTGGGGCCATGGCATCAGAGCCAGACGGAGGCCCCTGCGGTGGAGGAATGGGTTCAGCGCTCAAGGGAGACCTGGAACGCTGTGCAGGAATCCCTGGAACGAGCCAGGGAGCGACAAAAAGCGAGCGCTGACCGGCACCGCAGCGAGGCCCCCGTGTTCACCCCAGGGGAGAGAGTCTGGCTCTCGACCCGGAACCTGCCCCTCCGCCTGCCCTGCCGGAAGCTGGGTCCGCGGTTTGTGGGGCCATTTAAAGTCCCGAGGAGAATAAACGAGGTGTGTTACAGATTACAACTTCCTTCTTATTATCGTATTAACCCTTCGTTTCATGTGTCTCTCCTCAGGCCGGTGGTAGCTGGTCCGCTGCAGGAAAATGAGGTACGGGAGGTCCCTCCACCCCCCCTGGACATCGGGGGGCCCCCGGCGTACACAGTCCGGTCCATCTTGGACTCCAGACGCCGGGCGAGGGGCCTGCAGTACCTCGTGGACTGGGAGGGGTACGGCCCGGAGGAGAGGTGCTGGGTACTGGTGGAGGACATACTGGACCCAGTGCTCATCCGGGAGTTCCACAGCCTCCATCCGGATCGCCCTGCGCCTCGCCCTCCGGGGCGTCCTCGAGGTCGGCGTGCTGTGGGAGCCGCGCGTCGGGGGGGGGGGAGTACTGTCACGACAGTGACGGATGGTGGCGCCCCTCCTCGGCCGGGCGGAGCTCGGCGGTCGTCGTCGCCGGCCTACTAGCTACCATCGATCCCTTTTTGTTTCACTTTCGTTTGGTTAGGTCTAGGTAGGCACGCACCTGTTTTGGGTTAGTCATTAGTAAGGGGGGGGTTATTTAGGTTAGCGTAGGATGTACGTGGTTGTACGTGATTGTGTTGCTTGTCCGGGTTTTTTGTGCGAAAAGAACGTGTACTGAGTTTTCCTTCTGCCAGTGGTTTATTTTGTTTGTGTACACCACCGCAGAATCTTTAAGGGCTGCGCCCCTATACTTTGTCGACCACATACAGTGCTTCAAATAAAGAAGTGCGGTCACGAACTCTCTGTCTCCTGCGCCTGACTCTACCTCTCCTGTTGTTCCTCGAGCCAGCCCGTGACAACTTCCTAATGAAGATAGAGAATAAACTAAGAGCATATTGAGTTTTCCTTATTTAGTAAGGATGGAAAATAGTAATACCTTTTACTGTGAATGAGTTATAGCTGTTTTAATGAATTCAATGGAATGTTCCGTTATCAGACACGCATATCTGCATCAAAACATATTACAAATGGCATTTAGTCTCACATATGATAAGGAAAGAGATACACAAGCAATATAATATGAATAAGTCAATAACTTTATTGATAGCACCCCATAGACCCAAATTTAACCAGGAAAGTCAGTTAAGAACAAATTCTTATTTACAATGACGGCCTACCCCGGCCAAACCCTAACCCGGACGATGCTGGGCCAATTGTGCGCCGCCCTTTGGGACTCCCAATCACTCACTCACTCACTCACTCACTCACTCACTCACTCACTCACTCACTCACTCACTCACTCACTCACTCACTCACTCACTCACTCACTCACTCACTCACTCACTCACTTACTTACTTACTTACTTAGCAACAGCCTCCTTCACTGCCTGATAGCACAGATCATCCATTATATTGACCAGATACTCTAGTGTCCACTCTAACAATGAAAATAAATGTCTTAAAAAATGGAAGGCAGCCAGGAGGAGACAAGATCACCATTCTAGCCAATGAGAGGGCATATATGTGTGTAAACAATGGGCACAACGGTTTCCACTAGTAACCACAGCTAGGGCTGGGTGATATGGCCAAAATATCAATCACAGTATTATTTAAAAAAAATTGACGTTATTTGATGGTATTTTATGTTTTGAATAATAAAAGTTCCATAATTGTTTTACATGTAGACAATGCCAAAAATAAATGCAAAACTGTTTCTGGATGCTCAACACAAAAAGTACAATCAATGTTAATGTCTTTTTTGAGTTTCTTCAGGTAATGATTCGCAGGGTAATACTTATGGATCATTCTGAAAGAGACCTCGTTAACAAGCAAGTATTTGTGTGGTAATGACCAGACTTTTTTCCAACAGATATTAGTGACCAATGTATTCCAGTAACTTGTGACATAAGGAATGGATACAATATCCCTTTGAAATAAAGCACGTATAGATCTGTTGTTCTGAGGGAGCAAGGAGAAACATATTTTCCCTATTGGAGGGCCAACTTGATTAAGCGAGGGTAGGTCAAGAAGGTGAGGTCTGGCTAGACCTCTAAATAACATGAGAGTTCCAGATGGAAAAGCATCAAAGACTGTGGCAAACTCTCTGGGTGTTACAGGGATATTGTAACGAGATAAAAAAAAACAATCCTTCTGCATTAAAAAGTTGACTCACCAGCAGGTAATGATTATTGAACCAGTTCTTAAAAAAGAAAGACTTGTTTCTATACAAAATGTCCTTATTGTTCCAAATGAAATACCTATGCTTGTAAAAAATTATGTTTCTATATTAATGACGACACTAAGAAGACTTGTCTTTGAAAAGCTGATACTTTGTAGGAATCTTATCAATGTTATAGTTACAAAGTAATTTAAAATTGAGGCCACCAAAACAGGAGAAGATATAATGAGGGATGAAATTCCAAATTGAAGTTGGATTCTTTAAAAATTGTTTAGCCCAATTTGTCTGAAAAGTATTATTCAAAGTAGGAAAATCCCAAAAAAATTGAGACCACCATATTCATATGAGTTCATAATGACACATTATATTTCCTAATATAATGTGTACGATTTTTCCAGATGAAGTTGAAAAGCACCTGGTCAACCGCTTTACCGATTTTGTTGTCAAGATATAGGGCCTGGGCTGCATAAGTAAGTCTGGAGATACCTTCAGCTTTAGAAAGCAATACTCGACCTTTCAAGGATAAATCCCTCTGCAACCAATGGTTCAACATCTTTTCGTTTTTTTCAATAATAGGTATAACATTTAATGAGCATCTTTCCTGTTGATCCTTAGATATGGTAATCCCAAGGTATGTTACTTTTTCCTTGACTGGAATATTGGATATAGAGGGTATCACACAGTCTTTAACACAAACAATTCACACTTATTAAGGTTTAGGCAAAGACCAGATGCTTTGGAAAATATATTTATCACATTGACTGCTCTAGAAATCTGGTCAGCATCTTTCAAAAAGAGGGTTGTGTCATCTGCAAGTTGACTTATCTCTGGATTTAACAGAACTTGAAAGAAGTTGGGTTGCAAGCAGGAAGAGTTAAGGTGACATTGGACAACCTTGCCTAATTCCTCTTTTCAAATCCAATCTAGGAGAAGTGCCGTGCTTAAATTTAATTGAACTGTTCCCATTCATATAAAGAGTTTTAATAGTACTACAAAATAATTCCCCAAAACCAAATTTCTCAAGGGAGAGAAATATAAACTCATGTTCCACTGTATCGAAGTTTTATTGTATTCTTAGACTTTTATCAAGCCTATCTTCAAAGATTAAATCAGAATAGTCAATAAGGTCTAACACCAGTTGGATATTATTAGATATATGTCTATTCCTCATGAAGCCAGATTGGGTCTCTTGTATAATTGAGTCCAATACTGCCTTCATTCTTTTTGCAAATATAGAGGCAAATATTTTGTAGTCATTATTGAGCAGACAGATTGGACGCCAATTATTGAGTAGAAGCAAGTCTTTCTTGGGCTTAGGTATTAATGTAATCAGACCTTGAGTCAAACTGGGAGGGAGAGCATGATTTGTAATGCTTTCAGAAAAGACCTCCAACAGAAATGGGGCTGTTGAGAAAAAGTTTTGTAAAACTCAGCAGATATACCATCAGTCCCAGGAGATGTATTATTTTTCAGGTGTTCAATAGAATAAATGATCTCTTCAACTATAATAGGGTTATCACACTGTTCCCAATCAGCGTCCCCAATTGATTTCACATCCCCCAGAGAGTAAAAAAAAAAGAGTTGAGGAAACCTCACAATACTTAGAACTATATAAATTCCTGTAGAAGTTGCAACTAAAGTTAGAGATTAATTTGGGATCATCTGTGATGAGACCATTAATATTTAATTGTTGAATTGGATTATTGTTAGAGTGGTATTTTCTAACCTGAAAAAATAAAATGGATTTTGTTCACCCTCCTCTAGCCACTTCTGTCACATCCTGACCCTTGTAAGATGTCAAGTTCTTCCTAGATCTGACAAAGGCTCCTTTTGTAGCTCAAACAGAACAGATTTGTTCTCTGAGAGACTTTCAACAGGCTTTTGAACAAGAGAGGTGATCTTTGTAATTACACTTTCTTCTTCAGCTCTCCTTGTCTTGGCAAGAGAACTCCCATATTTTCTGAAATATTTTCCAACCTCGTATTTAAAAAATCTCCAAGTTATTACCGTATGAATTGTCATTCATAGCTTTGTTCCAAAAGAGTGTAATTAAATTGTTTATCTCCATCTTGACCAACTCATGTTTTAATATAGAGCTATTAAGCTTCCGGTAGGATGCTCTGCCAAGGCCATTATCAGAGATAAAAAGTTTAATGTCAATATAAATAGCTTTATGATCAGTAAGGGGAGTGGCAAGGATGTTAACAGAAATACCCTGTTTATCAAAACATTTAGACACCAGCCAACAATCTACCATGTCTTATTACTCCATGTGAAAGACTTGTCATTAAGATACTTTACTCTCCAAATATCTATATCAAACCTTTCCATAAACTGCCTCAAACTTTTATTCATAGAAGTGGACTGTCCCGATGGCCATCTAACAATTAAATTATTCGTAGAAGTATTAAAATCCCCACCTACTATAAGTAAAGCATTCGGGAACTTGGTTTGCCAATGGAGAATACGCTTTTTTTTTCAAGTTTGGAATTGTAACCATAACTGTTGGTAATAATAATGATGATGCTGTTACAGTTGATAACAAGACAAAGAAAGTGACCAAAAGGGTCACAGTCGGAGTGCAAAATACTTCCATTGAAATGATTCTTTAGAGTGATAACTCCAGCAGAGCTTTCAGAACCATGAGAGAGCCATACATCATTACCCCAGTGAGATCTCCAGAAGTTGACGTCGGTAGCAACTGAATGAGACTCTTGAAAAAAACATAAATCTGTTTGGTAAATAAAAATAATGCTTTGCGCTTTACATTATTTCTTAACCCCCTAGCATTGAGTGAAACTATAGATAACGACAAAGTGGAATATAGAACAAAGTACTATGAGCTAAACAAAAATCGCAAATTGAAAAAGAATGAAAGGAAACCAGCGTTGCACACCAAATAGATATAAATAATTGAGTGAGAATAGTTTAGCATAACAAAGCTAACCACCAGAAAAAGAAACAACAAAGAGCTTGCTCACTGCCTATACTGCAGGTAAAAATATCAGAAGTGAGAGAACAAATAAAATAGTACATATCCATTACTCCAGTAGTCCTGTGCAGTTAGAACGAAGGTTAAATCACCTTAGAGCTGGGAGTGGGATCTGCTCGTATCAGAGGTAGCTATCTAGGTAGACTATGTTGACCACCAGGCACAGCCTATGACAGTTCTCAAGGAGGAAGGTTGATTTCGGATCCGTTGATGAAAGCGCGCCCTCCGATGAAGTAAGCCGCTTTCCCTTCTTTTCGTGCTTTTTCCACAGCTGGCCACAGTTTCTCTCTCCTTTCTCTGTCTCTTTTCGAGAGGTCTTCAGCAAACCGTAGATTGTTATCACGTAGGAAATTAGATTTCTTGGCTGCTTTCCAAATGGCATCACTGTAGATCTGTGATGTGAACTGGAGAATGACACCTCTGGGCTTGGAGTCACCCTGCCTTCTCGTGCCGAGGCGATGTACAGTGTCGACAACATCTGCTAGCTTAGCCTTCTCCACAGGTAGGATAGCTTGGCAGACTTTGATGGTCTCTTGCCGCACGTTCTCCCCATCTGCTTCGGGTACTCCATACAGTCTCAGATTCCACCGTCTGGAGTAGCTTTTGAGTTCCGCGATTCTTCTTTGGCACAAGTCCATCTTTCCCTCCTCGTTTTCGATGTGTCGACCTTCTTCTTAACATCCTTGATTTCCATGCATGCAAAGTCAACCGTTTTTTTTAAACCCTCGATTTTCATTGCATTGTCGCCAACCATTTTCTCTATGGCATCGGACCTTGCATTGATGAGCCTGGAAAGAGTGGCGATAACATCATTATTGGCAGTGGCATCTGGGCCCAGTTCAAACATACCTTTCTTGGAAGCTGGAGGTTTGCTTAGGGTTGTAGGCAAAGAAGGAAAATCCTCATCTGACACAGTAAGTGTCATAGAGTCTGTCAGACCAGTATAGTTGTGGCAGTTGTCAATCAAATCATTTGCCTCCTGTGTAACGACGTTGGATGATGCCTGAGCATTGCTAGCTGAGTTAGCCATAAGATTTCTCTTTCTGTCAGCGCGCTGTGACATTTTGGAAAATATAATTTTAAATAATCAATAACCTGGTGTTTTTAGCAAGCAAAGTATTAGTTTGGTAGTTCAAAATAATTCACTTTTCACTATCTTTCAAAAGTTGGTATGCAGAGCTCGGTAAGAAGCGTGCATTCAAGCTGCCATCTTGGAGCCTCTCATAAAAGCACTCTCTGCTGGCGGGAGTTTGGAGAATGCATGTGAAGAGCGGCGCCTATGGTGCGTCTTCGCCACAGTAATAGTTCATTTTAAACAAATTCCAAATACAAGCTTCATAATTTGTTACATTCCAAAATACCAGTTGGCCTATGCTAGTAAATTGTTGCCCCATTGCTGGTGAGCTTGCAAAGTAAACGGTTCATATTATTGATCACCAATTTTTTTTTTTTTTAGAGCTGTCGATTTATTTATTATGGCAATTCTCTATTATAATTTGACGTTTGCACTGCACCCGATCCTTTAGCTGTACAGCAAAGCAGCAATCTGTTCACTAGTTTACCACTCAACCTCTGACAGTTTGCTGGTCCAATCAGATTGCAGAGTGTGCGTTTAACTAGCCAATCTGTTACAGGTTTTTTTTCAAGGGCGATGCTGCGGCTACTGTCTCTAGCTACGTGTAGAGTAATCCACGTAGACTCTGTGCTACAAAATGAGTGACAAAACGTTAAAAAACCTGGCCAGATAAGTTCAAGTCATCAGTCTCAAGTCAAAGTAGAGTCCCGAGTCTTGAGGCTCCAAGTCAAGTGTCTAGTTATTTCATTTTTTATTTAGTCGAGTCTCAAGTCATCGAATTTGTGACTCGAGGCAGACTTGAGTCCAATTCATGTGACTCAAGTCTACAACTGTGGTCGTTACTATGGCAATTCAAGATGGCACAACCACACCTCTAATATAAATCCTAAAAATAGAGATGTTTCTATGTTAAATACACGTTTAGCATTAGTGGATGGAATACATATCTTTGCTTAACTAAAGTGTTTCAATTTACCTTTAATGGACAAGTACATCAAGGAAAGAAACTACGTACATTTATTTAAAATAAGAATAAACACTTTCATTAATTTATGCCTTCATAATCTTGTGATTCATAGACGCTACTGGCCAATATCCCTCTCTCTCTTTTACTTCACATCTTGGATGGGACTGCTGAAACCACTTGTGACAGAGTGAAGATCTCTCTCTCTCTCTCTCTCTCTCTCTCTCTCTCTCTCTCTCTGATGGCCTGGCCAATAGGACGTGGTTATTTTTTTCTATAGGCTAGACAACATGACTGCATACATGGTTGTGTACAAAATCAAATAGCTGTAGAGTTTGTGATCTCAACTAGAGACAAAGCTCCTGCACAACCTCATCATTTGTCCAAGGTTAACAAACATCACATTTCAGGGTGTACTTTTTACATATTTCAGTTATATGTTTGGATGACAGACATACTTGTGTTAGTGAGGAACAGGAACAAAGCCTTTCCTAACCCTCAGTCAGACATACTGTAGGTCGTGTCAAGAAGAGAAATGGTTAATGCTCTCTGATCAAGTTGTTGTCGGCACTGTTTGTCTCTCTGGTATGCTATGTGACTTCTGCCGGGCTGAGAGAAGACCGGGAGGGAGGAGGGGGAGGAAGAAGAAGAGGAAGAGAGAGAAAGGCTGATTTCATAATTTAAATGGGAGGAGGACTGGGCAGGCCATCAGAGGAAATGTGTCACTGGTGGGAGAGCTGGAGTGGGGAGGAGGAGGACTTGGGGGAGGCATGTAGCTGCCTGACCAAATATGGGAGTAGCAGATGCACACCTCTCCATTCTCCGCTCTGTGTTAGGAAGCAGTGGACTTGTCAAGGACTGCTTCCCAAATGGCACCCTATTCCCTACATAGTGCACTACTTTTGACCAGGGCCCATGGGGGACTTTACATGGGATATTGTTGTCATTTGGGACAAAGCCTAGGTCTATTCTGCAAAGACATAGTCCAATAGGAATGTTAGCCATAATCAAGCCTGTTTCCTAGGTGTTTTCAAATGCAGACCTCTTATGAGGACAATGATTAGAAGAATTCCGTTGATGACTTTTTCTTCTCCTGTCTTTTGTTCAGTGCCAATGGTGGAGTCGTTGGTGGAGGGTTGCATTAGTGGCCAGGCCTATTTGTGTTCAATGTGATTAAGTGGCACGAGCTTAGACAATGTCTTTAAGGTGCTTCTGAAAACACAATGTCTTTGTTATGACCCTGGGGTGTAGAGCTCCTTATCTAAAGATTACCTGACTAGATATTCACGTCCCTGTCACTCTCTGACTACCTTTGGCTTGCTTAAACAGCAGTCTACCCATGCAATAAACAAACTTTTTGTTCATGTTGTGCTGAATGCATTACACACTTCTCAAAACTCCTCATGACATAACCGAGTATAATCTATTGGTCTCCCGAGATTGATATTCTCACGGTACAACACGTCCTCACACTTAAAAACATGTGACTTTTTTTTACCATGTTTGTTAATCAAGCAGGCTGTAGGCCAGTGAAACAAAGAAAAATGTCCTTGCAGTCCCTGCTAAGCTATCTGTGTGAGAGAAGCGACTGGAAAGGTCCTCAGTGGTTGTTTTCATGCTGTTTGAAGACAGGTATACCATTTGCTTCACTAAATTCATGTCCAGTAGTTTGAATCAGTGTTTTGTCTCCTTTCAGATGGATCTGAGGCTGCTTTCAATAGCAACATTATTAGGAATCCTCTGTTTCTGCAGTGCACAGCAAGGTAAGGTTATTTGACTTACACACACATATTGTTTTAGGGCTACATTTTACTTTTCTGTTATGCACCTAAAGCATTAGTCTACTTTGTGCATCAAAAAGAAATGAAAAGAAGACATTCTTCAGATTACGATATTGTGGTAGAGGAGGTTGGCCTAATGGAATGATGTCATCTATTTAAGAAACTGCCTACAGCTGCCAGCTGCCTGGCTTCAGCAACATGACTCGCAATTGAACAGATTGGAAGAAATGAAATTCCATTTTGAGCCAGGAAGAGAGGAAAAATGTAGTTACAAAATCTGCGTCTCAAATGACACCCTATTCACACTGTATTGCACTATTTTTGACCATAGTAAAGCAAAGTAGTGCACTATATAGGAATAGGGTGCCATTTGCAATGCACATTTTCTGAATTCTGCCTCTTGGCAAATAGTTGTGGCTGTATTCAAAAATATGTATTGTTTCTTCCTTTCAGAGGGCAGTGATTGCATCAAGGCCAATGCACAATCATGTGGGGAATGCATCCAGGTGGCAGAGAAATGTGGATGGTGTACAGACACTGTAAGTTGTTTGAAAGCACATGCTTCCAGAGGCACAGTCTTGAGATTTATCTCACTGGAAGCAGCTAACACAAGTGATGTATTAGGAGTTGAACAATGGCAGGGATAGGATTTGAATACCAGTGTATGGGCACTTGCTGTGAAATAGTTGCCGCCAGCTCAGAGTGTAGTAATGCAGAGCTGTCTTGAGTCACGGAACAGAACTCACTCTGACGCTTCCTGAGGTTTAACGGCGGTTGGCATCTAATATGTTGCATTACCGCTACCAACTGAACTATAGTATATACATTACTCTTTGTGATACAAAATAGGAAAAGGGGAACCCCAAAAATGAATTATATACAGTACCAGTCAAACGTTTGGACACACCTACTCATTCAAGGGGTTTTCTTTATTTTTACTATTTTCTACATTGTAGAATAATAGTGAAGACATCAAAACTATGAAATAACACATATGGAATCATGTAGTAACCAAAAGTGTTAAATAAAAATATATTTTAGATTATTCAAAGTCGTCACCCTTTTGCCTTAACAGCTTTGCATTCTCTCAACCAGCTTCATGAGGAATGCTTTTCCAACAGTCTTGAAGGTGTTCCCACATATGCTGAGCACTAGTTGGCTGATTTTCCTTCACTCTGCTGTCCAACTCATACCAAACCATCTCAATTGGGTTGAAGTCGAGTGATTGCGGAGGCCAGGTCATCTGATGCAGCACTCTATCAATCTCCTTGGTCAAGTAACCCTTAAACAGCCTGGAGGTGTGTTTTGGGTCATTTTCCTGTTGAAAAACAAATTATAGTCCCACTAAGTGCAACCCAGATGGGATGGGGTATCGCTGCAGAATGCTATGGTAGCCATGCTGGTTAAGTGTTCCTTGAATTCTAAATAAATCACAGACAATGTCACCAGCAAAGCACCCCCACACCATTACACCTCCTCCTCCATTCTTCACAGTGGGAACCACACATGAGGAGATCATCCGTTCACCTGCTCTGCGTCTCACAAAGACACAGCGGTTGGAACCAAAAATGTCACTCATCAGACCAAAGGACAGATTTCCACCGGTCTAATGTCCATTGCTCATGTTTCTTTTCCCAAGCAAGTCTCTCCTTATTAGTGGTGTCCTTTAGTAGTGGTTTCTTTGCAGCAGTTTGACCATGAAGGCCTGATTCATGCAGTCTCCTCTGAACAGTTGATGTTGAAATGTGTCTGTTACTGGAACTCTGTGAAGCATTTGTTTGGGCTGCAATCTGAGGTGCAGTTAACTCTAATGAACTTATCCTCTGCAGCAGAGGTAACTCTGGGTCTTCTTTTAATGTGACGTTCTTTTAATGAGAGCCAGTTTCATCATAGCGCTTGATAGTTTTTGCGACTGCACTTGAAGAAACTTTCAAAGTTCCTGAAATGTTACGTATTGACTGACCTTCATGTCCTAAAGTAATGGACTGTCATTTCTCTTTGCTTATTTGAGCAGTTCTTGCTATAATATGCATGTGGTCTTTTACCGATTAAGGCTCTCTACTGTATACCACCCCTACCTTGTCACAACACAATTGATTGGCTCAAACGCATTAAGAATGAAATAAATTCCATAAATTAACTTAACAAGGCACACCTGTTCATTGAAATGCATTCGAGGTGACTACCACATAAAGCTGGTTGAGAGAATGCCAAGAGTGTGCAAAGCTGTCATCAAGGCAATGGGTGACTACTTTGAAGAATCTCAAATATAAAATACTTTAACACTTTTTTGGTTACTACATACTACATGACTCCATATAGGTTTGATGTCGTCACTATTATTCTACAATGTAGAAAATTGTCAAAATAAAGAGAAACCCTTGAATGAGTAGGTTTGTACAAACCTTTGACTGGTACTATATATTGTTATGGGAATCAAGTTAACAATGTTCTTAAACCGAACTTCAATTAAACTACTCAGTCTGCCCCCCAGAGGGTGTAAGATTCTGGTTGAATGAAACAGACGCAGAGCCAGCTTACAATTGGTCAGAATGTTTATTTACGAGAGCTCTGAAATTCATACAATGCACACAGCCTTTTATATTACCACACACAAACAAACTTACATCAGTAGAGAACTCCACCCCGCTTTAGGCGGCTGTATTTTTCCACAGTACACATACATTCATTATCAAACCTTGCCACCTGTCTTCTAATCTCCTGCCAACTAAGCCGTTCCCAGGCCGTTGTTTCTCTCACTAACTTAGGGAGGCCTCTTCTCCTGTTCCTTTCCCAAGGTCTTCTTATCAACTCTGCCCTGTTCATTTTGAAATAGTAACAGTGTCTTAGTCTTAAACAGTCTACTCACACACATTAGTACATTAACATTATAATTTACATTTTAGTCATTTAGCAGACGCTCTTATCCAGAGCGCCTTACAGTAGTGAATGCATACAGTTCATACATTTTTTTCTTTGTACTGGTCCCCCGTGGGAATCAAACCCACAACCCTGGCGTTGCAAACACCATGCTCTACCAACTGAGCTACACGGGACCCATAATCACTCGGTTATAGATTTTCAGGGTGAAATCATTTAGTCAAACTTTTAATCATATAATTTCCATTACATACATACATACACACACACACACATCAATCTCCTTTTTTTATATATATATATATAGTGGCAAACCTCTTCAAAGTTAGGAGCGTTTGTCACAAATTAAGTGGGAATCTGTCACCAAAGTCAGCCCAGAATGAAAGTTCTTTCGAACATGACAGTACCTGTGTGTTTGTTTCGCTGTCCTGGTCCACCCAGGCCGCAGGTAAGGTCAAGGATAGCAGGGTTCGGTACACAAATCTGGTTCTCGGTAGGTCCAGGTCTAAACACCAACAGGTAAGTCCAAAACAGTCCAGCTCGTACACGGTAAATCCAGCCAATGTAGATTGTCTCTTTCTCTATGGTTCATAGATCCTTCCCGCCCTCTCTCTCTCTTCCTGGTTTTTCTTGACCTTTTATCTGTGGGTCGGCTCCACCTTCTGAGGGTTCCCCTTGCTTCTGGGAATTGTAGTTTTGGCACTCGGCCATTTTGTGATCTGTAGTTCTGATCGGGGTGGCCATTTTAGTGATCGGGCAGAGCCCGTTTATTAGTTCTGCCCTCACATATCTGCCATTTATCACTCGACCCCCTTCTTTGCCACAATATATAGTTGAAGTCGGAAGTTGACGTAAACCTTAGCCAAATACATTGAAACTCAGTTTTTCACAATTCCTGACATTTAATCCTAGTAAGAATTCCCTGTCTTAGGTCAGTTAGCATCACCACTTTATTTTAAGAATGTGAAATGTCAGAATAAAAGTAGAGATAATTATTTATTTCAGCTTTTATTTCTTTCATCACATTCCCAGTGGGTGAGAAGTTTACATACACTCAATTAGTATTTGGTAGCATTGCCTATAAATTATTTAACTTGGGTCAAACATTTCGGGTAGCCTTCCACAAGCTTCCCACAATAAGTTGGGTGAATTTTGGCCCATTCCTCCTGACAGAGCTGGTGTAACTGAGTCAGGTTTGTAGGCCTCCTTGCTTGCACACACTTTTTCAGTTCTGCCCACAAATGTTCTATAGGATTGAGGTCAGGGCTTTGTGATGGCCACTCCAATACCCTGACTTTGTTGTCCTTAAGCCATTTTGCCACAACTTTGGAAGAATGCTTGGGGTCATTGTCCATTTGGAAGACCCATTTGCGACCAAGCTTTAACTTCCTGACTGATGTCTTGAGATGTTGTTTTCCTGCCTCATGATGCCATCTATTTTGTGAAGTGCACCAGTCCCTCCGGCAGCAAAGTACCCTCACAACATGATGCTGTCACCCCTATGCTTCTTGGTTGGGATGATGTTCTTTGGCTTGCAAGCCTCCCCCTTTTTCCTCCAAACAGAACAATGGTCATTATGGCCAAACAGTTCCATTTTTGTTTCATCAGACCAGAGGACATTTCTCCAAAAAGTACAATCTTTGTCCCCATGTGCAGTTGCACACCGTAGTCTGTCTTTTTTATGGCGGTTTTGGAGCAGTGGCTTCTTCCTTGCTAAGCGGCCTTTCAGGTTATGTCGATATAGGACTCGTTTTATTGTGGATATAGATACTTTTGTACCTGTTTCCTCCAGCATCTTCACAAGATCCTTTGCTGTTGTTCTGGGATTGATTTGCACTTTTCGCACCAAAGTACGTTCATCTCTAGGAGACAGAACGCGTCTCCATCCTGAGCGGTATGATGGCTGCGTGGTCCCATGGTGTTTATACTTGAGTACTATTGTTTGTACAGATGAACGTGGTACCTTCAGGCATATGGAAATTGCACCCAAGGTTCAACCAGACTTGTGGAGGTCTACAAATTTTTCTGAGGTCTTGGCTGATTTCTTTTGATTTTCCCATAATGTCAAGCAAAGAGGCACTGAGTTGGAAGGTAGGCCTTGAAATACATCCACAGGTACACCTCCAATTGACTCAAATGATGTCAATTAGCCCATCAGAAGCTTCTAAAGCCATGACATTTTTTTATGGAATTTTCTAAGCTGTTTAAAGGCACAGTCAACTTAGTGCATGTAATCTTCTGACCCACTGGAATTGTGATACAGTGAATTATATGTGAAATAATCTGTCTGTAAACCATTGTTGGAAAAATGTGTACCTCAAATATTTCTCTGCAGCTGCCACCACAACATCTATTTTCTTTGACTTACCTTCCATTTCTGCGGTAATTAGCCAACCTTACTGAAACATACAAAGGTATGCGGACACCCCTTCAAATGATTGGATTCAGGTTTTTCAGCAACACCTGTTGCTGACAGGTGTGTCAAATCGAGCACACAGCCATCCAATCTCTGTAGACAAACATTGGCAGTAGAATGGCCTTACTAAAGAGCTGTGACTTTCAACGTGGCACCGTCATAGGATGCCACCTTTCCAACAAGTCAGTTCGTCAAATTTCTGCCCTGCTAGGGCTGCCCCGGTCAACTATAAGTGCTGTAGTTGTGAAGTGGAAACGTCTAGGAGCAACAACGGCTTAGCCGTGATGTGGTAGGCCACAGAACGGGGACGCCGAGGGCTAAAGCATGTAGTGCGTAAAATTCACCTGTCCTCGGTTGCAACACTCACTACTTAGTTCCAAACTGCCTCTGGAAGCAACGTCAGCACAAGAACTGTTCGTCGGTAGCTTCATGAAATGGGTTTCCATGGCCGAGCAGCCGCACACAAGCCTAAGATCACCATGCGCAATGCCAAGCGTCGGCTGTGGTGATGTAAAGCTCGCCGCCATTGGACTCTGAAGCAGTGGAAACGCATTGTCTGGGGTGATGAATCACACTTCACCATTTGGCAGTCCGACGGATTAATATGGGTTTGGCAGATGCCAGGAGAACGCTACCTGCCCCAATGCATAGTGCCAACTGTAAACTTTGGTGGAGGAGGAATAATGGTCTGGGGCTGTTTATGGTTCGGGCTAGGCCCCTTAGTTCCAGTGAAGGGAAATCTTAATGCTCCAGCATACAATGACATTCTAGAGGATTCTGTGCTTCCAACTTTGTGGCAACAGTTTGGGGAAGGCCCTTTCCTGTTTCAGCATGACAATGCCCCCGTGCACAAAGCGAGGCCCATACAGAAACAGTTTGTCGAGATTGGTGTGGAATACCTTGACTTGCCTGCACAGAGCCCTGACCTCATCCCCATATAACACCTTTGGGATTAATTGGAATGCAGACTGCGAGCCAGGCGTAATCGCCCAACATCAGTGTCCAACCTCACTAATGCTCTTGTGGCTGAATGGAAGCAAGTCCCTGCAACAATGTTCCAACATCTAGTGGAAAGCCTTCCCGGAAGAGTGGAGGCTGTTATAGCAGCCAAGGGAGGACCAACTCCATATTATTGCCCATGATTTTGGAATGAGACGTTCGACGAGTAGGTGTCCACATACTTTGGGTCATGTAGTGTATACCTATACCTTTGTTCTGTCACAGATCTACTATTCACAGGGATCCTCTCAGAATCCCTCACCCTTTATCCACCCTCCTCTACTTTCTTCACTGTCTCAGCATACCATACCTTCTGCACTACTCTGAGGCCGGCCACCTCAACCTTCCTTTCTCGCATCGAAAACCGCCGATCCCCAGCAACATGAGCACCCCTACAGTTGACACACAACTTTTCCCACCGAAACTACACACTCCTCTGTCCCATCTCTGCACATTTCCCACATTTTGGAATCTCCCTACTACACACTGCTTCTACATGCCCATAAACGTGACACCTAGAACACTGCAGTGTAGTCGGCACAAAAGTTCTAACAGCATAACTCATATATCCTAACATTACTTTGTCAGGTAAAGACTAAATCAAAGTTCAAAATATCAGGCTGTCACCTGTTTCACCACGCTCTCCACTGGGTCTGAGTCACACCAAACGGCAGACGTCACAAACACGAGGAATCTTCCACTTCAATTGCTCCACCTCCGCACTTAACGCTACCCCAGAAATCCCTCCCTTTAATGGTGCCCTGTACCTAAGCGCAAAGCAAGAAACATGTCTTTCCCCAAGTTGCATCGCACTGCTCCCTCTGATCTGAAGAAACACAAACAAACATGACAATTCACTTCGGGTTACCTTCACCCACTCAACAGCACCCACCATATTTTCCACCCAACTTGAAACCACCCATGGATCTGACTGAACTTCTGACTGAACTTGCTCCTTCTTCATACTGCAAAATCATCTGAAATGTCATATCAGAATGAGTGCTTCATCATGTGTATGTTGACTATTTTGAAAACCAATCAAAAAAGTAAATACAAATAACATAAAAAACAAGAAAATGTGGGTTATTTGTCATATTTGTCTCTGTGCAGGACTTCCTGAAGCAGGGAGAGTCTAAGTCAGCACGCTGTGATGAGCTACAGTCCCTGATCATGAAGGGCTGCACTAAGGCCAAGATCGAGAACCCCCGGGGCAGCACCTCCATCAACAAGAACAAGCCTGTCACCAACCGCAAGAAGGACATGGCAGAGAAGCTGAAGGCTGACCAGATCACTCAGATCCAGCCTCAGAAACTCACCCTCAACCTCCGATCCGGTAATGACCTGACTCCTGACCTGTGCTGATATTGGATCAGTTTGACCTTTTAGATCATAACGAATAAGATGGACATGGAGGACCTGATCCTCGATCAGCACTACTACTCTAAGTATTTTCGTGAATATGGGCCCTGCCTCCTGACCTGACCAGCTCATTGGCCATACTTTATCTCAACAGGGCATATTAGAATATGCAATCTTTCTTGAACTTACCATTCACATGCAGTCAATTTCTGAATCCAAGTTTTCAGGCAGAATCCTGTTGATGTTTGTAAAATATTGAATGATGAAGAGTCTTCATGTTCTCTGAATCTGTTCCATTCCTTTCTCACATGAAGGTGAGGCCCAGACCTTTAAGTTGAAGTTCAAGAGGGCAGAGGACTACCCCATCGACCTCTACTACTTGATGGATCTTTCCTTCTCCATGAAAGACGATTTGGAGAACGTCAAGAATCTGGGGACTGACCTGATGCGTGAGATGAAGGAGGTCACCTCAGACTTCCATATCGGTAAAAGACATTAAACTTCATATACTCAAAATGTTCAAAGTAAGGTAATTCAGAAAGAAGGAAGTAAAACCGCTCATTGGGTACTTCACTGTGGCTATCCTCTGTTCCAACCTGTGTTTGTGTATTTTGTAAGGGGTTGGGATCAGAGCAAAAGACAGATTTCAATGGACTGCAAGGAAAATGGATCAATAAAGTATATTGTTGTTCTTCTTCTCAACATTGGCTGTTTTCCTGACCAGGTTTCGGCTCCTTTGTGGAGAAGACAGTGATGCCATACATCAGCACTACCCCAGCCAGACTGCTGAACCCCTGCACCAACAACGACACCTGCACAAGCCCCTTCAGCTATAAGAACGTGCTGAAGCTGACTGAGGACGGGGAGGAGTTCAACAGCCTGGTCAGTAAGCAGCAGATCTCTGGAAACCTGGACTCCCCTGAGGGAGGATTCGATGCCATCATGCAGGTGGCCGTCTGTGGGGTGAGTGACCTGACCTGGGCCATAGTGGGATAGTCTCACTTCAGGGCCTGTAATCATAAAGCATCTCAGAGTAGGAGTACTGATCTAGGATCAATTTAGCCTTTTTGACCATGATGAATAAGATTACATTGAAGGGGGGACCTGATCCTAGATCAGCACTTCTAATCGAAGACACTTTATAAATACCAGCCCAGAAGTACAGAAAGCTTCATAATCGGCTAGAATGGTTCATGATTGAGATAATACAAGTCAGTCCAAAGCATTACAACAAATAATTAGGATTCACTGATAAAGTTGGATGCATTTGTTTTCTTTTGGGGGCTCTAATTGGATGTGTTTTTCCTCACCCTGCAGGAGGCCATTGGCTGGAGGAACGTCACTAGTCTGCTGGTGTTCTCCACTGACGCTGGCTTCCACTTTGCTGGAGACGGCAAGCTGGGCGGCATCGTTCTGCCCAACGATGGGAAGTGTCATCTGGAGAACAACATGTACACCATGAGCCATTACTACGTATGTGTTTCTCTACTTACTCTATACTTTCCAGCCATTTTCTATTGCATTTGTTTTATTGTAGTGTATTGATTTTGTGTATTTTGCATGTTGACCTCACAAAATGACTTTCCATGTACACGGACAATAAAGTTTAGAGCTGACCCCATTTAGTTGACTGGTCGATTGTTGGGTCAATGGGCTGTTGGTCGACCGATATTTCTTTAGTCGAGCAGTAGCAAAAAATATTATAATAATAAAAGTAATAATATCATGGTGTACAAGACACCTGTCGGATTCGCGCCTGTCTGAGTGGACTGATCCATTGTGGAGGCTGTGGGGATGGCACAATCCATCACTCTAAAACATGTGCTTCTGAAATTGTATATGGTTATATTACATAAGAACAATGTTGCAACACCAATAAAATAATATTATTTGGTAAAAAATAAGCTTTCTCCCACGTTGGATAGTGGTCACCTTACACTTTATTTCATTAGAACAGCCTCTCTGGCATTACTTATAATATATATTGGTGTTGTTTACACTGTTCCAAATTTATAGAAATATTATATTTATAATAATAACGGTACTTTTTCTTGATCTCTTTCTTATTGTTATTATTATTATGATCCTAAGTAATGTCATGATCATTAGTAGGCTTACTATAGCAGCCTTGTATACTCACTACTGAGCTGTAGGCCTAAGAGCGCATCCTATTTAGTCTTAATACCGTAACTTACTTAGGCCTATATTTCAAAACTTTTATAGGCTACTGTATCAATCAATAATTAAGTTGTTCATGTAATCACCAGCCAGCAGCATACCACCCTGCATCCCACTGCTGGCTTGCTTCTTAAGCTAAGCAGGGTTGGTCCTGGTCAGTCCCTGGATGGGAGACCAGATGCTGCTGGAAGTGGTGTTGGAGGGCCAGTAGGAGGCACTCTTTCCTCTGGTCTAAACAATGTCCCAGGGCAGTGATTGGGGACACTGCCCTGTGTAGGCTGCTGTCTTTCGGATGGGACGATAAACCAGTGTCCTGACTCTTTGAGGTCATTAAAGATCCCATTGCACTTATTGTAAGAGTAGGGGTGTTAACCCTGGTGTCCTGGCTAAATTCCCAATCTGGCACTCATACCATCATGGCCATCTAAACATCCCCAGCTTACAATTGGCTCATTCCTCCTCTCCCCTGAAACTATTCCCCAGGTCTTTGCTGTAAATGAGAATGTGTTCTCAGTTAACTTACCTGGTAAAATAAATCACACAGCATATGAGTCATTCATGATTTGAAATGCAATCAAGCATTTTTGTTTTCAAATAAAATAAAGCCAGCCTTGAATAATTAGCTTAAACAATAAATAAACCGTTCCATTTCGGAAATTGCATTCACAAATGAATGCGACTGTTTTTAGTCTTTGCTGTAATAAAGGCTTAACAAACAAAACACTTTACAACAGACTCTCTGTTACGCTTGTAATTTATTTAGTGTTTACATTTATTATATTGTAATCTATACAGCACCTGTTTGGCACACATAATGTGCACGCAGCGCTTGCTCTTTACCTTCTTTTTCTTGATCTCCAGTATTTTCCACAACTAGTCCAATTTATTCCACACATCTGACTTTCCCTTTACCTCCTGAGCAACCAGTAAACATTCCCCCGTTTCTAGAATATTTGCCACGTCCTCTGCATCCAACCAATTAATTGATGTGATTATGATATGCTATAGGTTAGACCCTATTGTGCCCTTTCAGACTAGATTAGTTTTACTGGGGGAGGTCGGGTAATGTACAGTTGAAGTCGGAAGTTTACATATACCTTAGCCAAATACATTTAAACTCAGTTTTTCACAATTCCTGACTTTTAATCCTAGTAAAAATTCCCTGTCTTAAGTCAGTTCGGATCGCCACTTTATTTTAAGAATGTGCAATGTCAGAATAATAGTAGAGAGAATGATTTATTTCAGGTTTTATTTCTTTCATCACATTCCCAGTGGGTCAGAAATTAACATACACTCAATTAGTATTTGGTAGCATTGCCTTTAAATTGTTTAACTTGGGTCAAACATTTCGGGTAGCCTTCCACAAGCTTCCCACAATAAGTTGGGTGGATGTGGCCCATTCCTCCTGACAGAGCTGGTGTAACTGAGTCAGGTTTGTAGACCTACTTGCTCACACACACTTTTTCAGTTCTGCCCACAAATTTTCTATAGGATTGAGGTCAGGGCTTTGTGATGGCCACTCCAATACCTTGACTTTGTTGTCCTTAAGCCATTTTGCCACAACTTTGGAAGTATGCTTGGGGTCATTGCCCATTTGGAAGACCCATTTGCGACCAAGCTTTAACTTCCTGACTGATGTCTTGAGATGTTTCTTCAATATATCCACATATTTTTACTACCTCATGATTCCATCTATTTTGTGAAGTGCACCAGACCCTCCTGCAACAAAGCACCCCCCACAACATGATGCTGCCACCCCCATGCTTCACGGTTGGGATGGTGTTCTTCGGCTTGCAAGCCTCCCCCTTCCCCCCCGGTCAGGCCCGCTGTTTCCGCCGGGCTCCCGCGCCCGGCGGCAGCCGGGAGGGGCTCTTCCGCCAGCGGCCCAGGAGCGTGGCGCTGTGTGCTGTCCTGTTCCTCCGCCCCGGCCGCGGCGGGATTGAGTTGCACTTTTCACACCAAAGTACGTTCATCTCTAGGAGACAGAACGCATCTCCTTCCTGAGCGGTATGACGGCTATGTGGTCCCATGGTGTTTATACTTGCATACTATTGTTTGTACAGATGAACGTGGTACCTTCAGGCATTTGGAAATTGCGGAGGTCTACAATTGTGGAGGTCTACAATTCTTTTTCTGAGGTCTTGGCTGATTTATTTTTATTTTCCCATGATGTCAAGCAAAGAGGCACTGAGTTTGAAGGTAGGCCTTGAAATACTTCCATAGGTGGAGCTCCAATTGACTCAAATTATGTCAATTAGCCTCTCAGAAACTTCTAAAGCCATGACATCATTTTCTGGAATTTTCCAAGCTGTTTAAAGGTACAGTCAACTTAGTGCATGTAAACTTCTGACCCACTGGAATTGTGATACAGTGAATTATAAGTGAAATAATCTGTCTGTAAACAATTATTGGAAACTGACTTGTGTCATGCACAAAGTAGATGTCCTCACCGACTTGCCAAAACTATAGTTTGTTAACAAGAAATTTGTGGAGTGGTTGAAAAACGAGTGTTAATGACTCCAACCTAAGTGTATGTAAACTTCCGACTTCAACTGTAATTATGTGCACGAGCACAAAACACAGCCTCTGTAATTTTAGTCCCGTCCGAATCTGTCACGTCCTGATCATAGTAAGTTGTTATTTTCTATGGCAGAGTAGGTCAGGGTGTGACAGGGGGTGTTTGTCTGTTTTTGTATTGCTATGTTCAGTTTCTAGTTTTGTATTTCTATGTTGGTGTTGTTTGGGTTGATCTCCAATTGGAGGCAGCTGATCCTCATTACCTCTAATTGGAGGTCATATTTCTGTTGATGTTTTTCCCACCTGTGTTTGTGGGTGATTATCTTTTGAGTAGTGTTTTCTTCTCTGCGTCACGATTTGTTCTTTTTGTGTTTCAAGTATTTAATGTATTGCATTTAGTTTCACGGAATAAATAAATATGTGAAACTACGACACGCTGCATTTTGGTCCGATCCGTCAGACAGATGTGACAGAATCGGCAATGTCAGTAATTTTTACATGGCAGGAGAGTAACAATTCCAGCCAGAATAACCTACTCCAAGGTCCTCTGATAATACTAATATGAATCAACATCCCTGTGTTTTGAGAGAAATGTCGAAGTTTGACAGCTGTTGCTTGTGTCCTACATGTAGCCTATCAACTTTCACAGTGAATGCTTTTGTTTATATGTTTTGTGCATATGAATTGAATATTGCCAAATGCGTCAGTAAAAAATATTGAGCCTATTTAATGCAACCCTTGCTGTTAATAGATCGCATAGCAGCATACAACTGACCTAAAGCAGCATACAACTGACCTAAAGCAGCATATAACTGACCTAAAGCAGCATACAACTGACCTAAAGTTAACTTTCTCATCCATTGCCTTAAAATGCATCTCAAGTGCTGGGGGGCATTTAGGACGTACTGCGGATCTATAAAATATCCTAATGATTATGATCAGACTTCCTCAATTGAAATATTATGGCGACACTATACCAAAGATGGTTTGGTATGGTTTAGAAACTTTGGAACCAAGCTGGAGTTATCAGTGTGGCCCTATCACCTGGACATGTTGAAATACTGTATCTTTATGCCTAGAATAAAAACCTCCAGGCTTCCATCATAACTGTCAATTTACAGAAGAAAAAAAAAGAATTACAAGGGGCAGTTTGGAAAAAATTAATCCTGTCCGAATCATCCTTTGGAATAACGTACATTCTGGAGTAATAATTACATAACCAACGTTCTCTAGTAATACTAGTCCCATGCAAATAGGTCTTTGGTCACGTGCATTCGATACATAGCCTACATGTGTCACGTAAAGAGAGCAAGGGTTGAGGGATTAGGGAATGTTTTTCCTAAACAAATTAGGGATTTCGGGAACAGAACTTTTCAGTCAGAAATGGCTGTTATTATGTTGCAACTGCAGCAACATGGACAGCACGATAAACACTTTAATGTTCTGTGGTGGCCGCTACAGCAGGGAGGAGAGAGAGACAATGGGTGCTAGTCACATGGTCACTCATTGTCTTTTTTTGAGCCAGGCCTGCACAATCAAATCAATTGCTGGTCGGACTCCCTTTAGTCATTTGTGAGTCTTAATTATTTAATCAAACAGTGTGCTTAAGGCATCAGAAAACCTCAGTGAATATAGTTGATTTGATTTAAACACATAGGGTTTGTCAATATATGGAAAAATGCACGTTTTAACATTTCGACCAATCGATCGAAAAAACAGACAACTCTTGGTCGACCAATATTTTTTTTAGTCGGGGATAGCCCTAACAAAGTTAACGTATCATATATGGCAAGGGTCGGCAACAGGCGGCCCGCGGTCAAAACTGCCCCGCAAGTGTTTTTTGGGGGGGCCCCCCCAATATTTTTTGTAAAACATTTTTGGTTTGTTTTTGGTCAAAAAAGACTGAAATCACAAGGAATTCGGCAAATATATATATTTAGGAAATCTGTTCCCAAGTATTCCCGCAAATAAAAAAAGAGACATGATCGTGTCTCAATGTTATCGAAGTATGAAATTATTGTTATTTTCAAATACATTACATTTTTGGGCTTATTTGTGGTCAATTTGCAGTGTACAGATTATTACAATTATGTTCCGGCCCCCCCACCATCCACTCTGACAAAAATCGTACCTCGGCTGAACCTAGTTGCCTACCCCTAGTATATGGTATAACATGCTGTATGACTGGCACATGTCTCAGTGGTATGGATCATTGGATCTTTGTTTTGAAATTTTCATCTTGCATTTATTTTCAATTGACAGGACTATCCCTCCATTGCCCATTTGGTCCAGAAACTGAGTGACAACAACATTCAGACCATTTTTGCTGTTACTGAGGAATTCCAGCCTGTTTACAAGGAACTGAAGAACCTCATCCCCAAGTCTGCAGTAGGAACTCTGTCCTCCAACTCCAGCAACGTCATCAAGCTCATTATCGATTCCTACAACGTGAGTTTAACTCCCTAACTTTGAATTGGAATGGCAGTTTGATGTAAAGCTAATAATTACTGTGCAGTAAATAAATACCTGGGATGGTTCCCAAATGAGACCCTATTCCCTATATAGTACACTGGACCTTATTCCCTATATAGTGCACTGGACCCTATTCTCTATATAGTGCACTACTGTTCTTCTATTGACATATTTTGTTGAAATTCTCTGTATGTTGTTTGATAGTCTCTGTCATCTGAAGAACTTCTCTGTGTGTTGTTTGATAGTCTCTGTCATCTGAAGAACTTCTCTGTGTGTTGTTTGTAGTGCTTGACTTGTGCTGAAATAAGTGCCGGTAGTCATTTTGGATGCCGGTACTGTTTATATTTAGGTGCAGGAGCTCCACAATACTGTTGATCTAATATTCTAGAAGAAGAACAGGAACTCAAGCAGTAGAACATTAGAGGTGCTTGTGCTCCGGTGAGCTCCTGCCCAGGTCAAGGACTGGTGGTTTGATAGTCTCTGTCATCTGAAGATATTCTCTGTATGTCGTGTGATAGTCTCTGTCATCTGAAGTCATTCTGGAAAACGGCAAGCTGCCTGAAGGTGTATCCATAACATACAAGTCCATCTGCAAGGACGGTTGGGTTGGAACCGGAGAGAATGGAAGAAAATGCTCTAACATCTCCATTGGAGATGAGGTAAGTGTGAGCTATCACAGCCTTTCCTTCGTCGTCTGGTCTCTATTGAAATTTGGGTTGAGAATAAAAATGTGTCAATGTATTACATCTGGAAAATGTGTAAACCATCCAAGACATTTTAGGAGTTTACTAATGAAAAACAAGAAGAGGGAATATCGTTGAGACTGATTATTGTCAACGTTTCCGTTCAAGAGGCCTTTCTCAATACCAGTGTCCAGGAGTTTACTAATGGGTGATTCCAGTTGTTGAGGAAAACTCGTTCCAAGGATCAGGCAGAGCTCATTATCCAGTTAATAAGAGTTTATTCAAGCAATTGCAAGGGAGATTACACTCAGGATACATCTGAGAGGAAACTCAAAATGACAGAGTCACACACAGTCATTATATACTTCTTACACAAAGAGCTGTTTGAGAGATGAAGGGTACTTAGCCCCACTTCCTTAAAGCATTATACACCAGTTCTCTCAGCCTACATGTGTAAGAGAGGGGAGTGATGAGTTCTTTAAAGCCTATTCAGCTGCATGAAGATTTTAACATTGAGCAAGGCCTCTGGAGCCCGTAGAGATAAAGAGCCAGCAGCAAATCACTCCTGTGAGAAGAGGAAAACTAAACAGTCATGGAAAATTACCAGTTGAATAGCACTATACAACTCAACCATTTTACATAGCGTTTAGACTGTAACAAAACCATTTTACGTAGTATTTAGACTAACAAAACCATTCTTGCCCCAACACAGCATTATGGACATTTAGTTTGGAAATGACTAACATTTTGTGCATGCGCAGGTTGACTTTTCGACTGAATCGACCTAATACCTTCATCCTATCATCTAGGTGTCCTTTGAGATTGCCATCAAGTCCGAGAAGTGTCCGCCTAAAGTCAATTCCGAGATCCTTACAATCAAGCCCCTGGGTTTTACTGAGAATGTGGAGATCGTCCTCAACTTCATCTGCGAATGTGAATGTTCCAAAGATGGAAAACCTCTCAGCAAGATGTGCCACAATGGCAGCGGGATCTTTGAGTGTGGAGCCTGCAGGTACGATATAAAAACAGTTGTTTTAGTCAACTTTTTGGGGTGTGAAATGTTGTTCTGAAACTATACGCTGAGTGCGTGTGTGCATCCCAAATGGCACCCTATTCCCAATATAGTGCACTACTTTTGACCTGAGCCCTGCAGGCCTAGGGTGTTGATACGGGTGCCATTTGGGACGCATACTAAGTCTCTTGCTTTCTCTCAGGTGCAACGAGGGCCGTATTGGCAGACTGTGTGAGTGCAGTACAGACGAGGTGAGGACGGACGACCTGGACGCTAACTGCCGGAAAGACAACGGTACCGACATCTGCAGCAACAACGGAGACTGTGTGTGTGGAACCTGTGAGTGTAAAAAGAGAGAGAACCCAGAAGAACGTTACAGTAGGAAGTTCTGCGAGTGTGACAACTTCAACTGTGACCGCTCCAACAACAAACTCTGTGGAGGTAGGACCCGTGGCTGGCCCCCTTGTTTTGAGTACTTGTATACAAGTTTTCATTGACACATTGAATTCATTCGACACTGCTGCGTACTGTAACATTACCACACCCATTATGAGTAGGCTAATTAATAGAATAAACAACTGAACGAACCTCAATTTTCTCCACTCCTTTCCTCAGACATGGTCTGAAAGAAAATGTTTTAGATTGGGTGATTCTTCAAAATGGGTGGTTGAGTTGTGTAGGCCTAGCATTGATTGAACCTCTTATTTCATCCCCCCCTCCCCTCTACTAGGACATGGACGTTGTGAGTGCAGGGTGTGTATCTGTGATGCCAACTACACGGGCAGCGCCTGCGACTGTTCCCTGGACTCCTCCACCTGCCTGGCAGCCAACAAGCAGATATGTAATGGCCGGGGCACCTGCGAGTGTGGCGTCTGCAAGTGCACTAACCCCAAGTTCCAGGGTCCCACCTGTGAGATCTGCCCCACCTGCCCCGGAGTCTGTGCTGAACACAAGTGAGCCTGACAACACAGGGTGTCTAAGCAGTCTTTTAGTTTGTTTGTGCGATCTGTTTTTAGGTCTTTTGTATGGACTTTTATCATGTTACCCCTGGTTACAGACCAAATTTAGCTCTGGGACAATAACGTTTGTTTGATTGATGATTGTCCTCTACAGAGACTGTGTTCAGTGCCAGGCCTTTGAGACAGGAGAGAAGAAGGACACGTGTAAGAGGGACTGCAGCTACTTCAACCTGATCAGAGTGAAGGACCGGGACAAGCTGCCCCAGCCAGGCGACCAGTCCTACCCCCTATCCCACTGTAAGGAGAGGGACGCCAACGACTGCTGGTTCTACTACACCTACGCCGTCAGGAACCACACAGAGAGGGAGGTCTACGTGGTCGACACTTTGGGTGAGTGGACGGATGTTGCTGCTCAACTCTCTGAAAGAAATACAAATCTTTGATTATCCATTTTAAGAATAGCCTGCCATAATGGCTCCATGTCTGTATAGCATTTTACAGGCTGTGTCACTAATCACACCTTTTGACTAGGGCCCTGTGGTCTCTGGTCAACAGTAGTGTACTACAAAAGGAAGTTGTGCACTACAAAGGGAATAAGATGCCATTAGGGACCACACACACAGTGTAGGCCCATGTCTATTGTATATGATTAACTGTAAATGCAGAATGTTGCCATTGACTCTACGTGTGTGTGTGTGTGTGTGTGTGTGTGTGTGTGTGTGTGTGTGTGTGTGTGTGTGTGTGTGTGTGTGTGTGTGTGTGTGTGTGTGTGTGTGTGTGTGTGTGTGTGTGTGTGTGTGTGTGTGTGTGTGTGTGTGTGTGTGTGTGCCCTTCTGTGCTCCAGAGTGTCCAGCAGGTCCTGACATCATCCCCATCGTGGCTGGCGTGGTGGCGGGCATCGTGCTGATCGGCCTGGCCCTCCTCCTCATCTGGAAGCTGCTCATGATCATCCACGACCGCAGGGAGTTTGCCAAGTTCGAGAAGGAGAAAATGAACGCGAAGTGGGACACGGTAAGACGGATCACACCAGCATACTGTCGGATCACACCAACAAACGTGCGTTCAGAAAATAATTGCAGTGGATGCTTTTTATTGTTTACATTGCAGATATCAGTGCCTTTGAAGGCCAGAGGGAATTCTGTGTGAACACTAACTGTTATATGTGTGCCTTGGTTATCTCTTTGGCTCAATCTCCCCTTTCCTTTCTGTTCTGTGCCAACAACTGCAGCACGGAAATGTGGCTCTGGCATGCTGCTCAGGCTGAGACAGACTTTATTCCCCTTTCCTCTATGGGCCTTTCCCTGGCTCGGCTAGGCTTGGGTAGCAGTGCTGCCACCATCTGTCCACTCATCAGTACAACATGCCCATAATAGGCAATAAAGCTGATGTTACCAACAGAAGCTCAATCGAGCTGCTCAGTGTGCTCTGAAGTCATAGCAACAGTATTCCATGTTCATAGTAGAATGACTAGAATGACAGAGCACTTGTGTGCTGAGAGAGACTATAACCTCTGTTCTAGGCCCAAATGGCACACTATTCCCTATAGAGTGCACTACTTTTGAACAGAGCCCTGTGGGCCCTGGTCAAAAGTTGTGGAAGTGCACTATAATGGGAATAGGGTGCTATTTGGGACAGACCCTCAGTCTCAAGAGCATGGCTTTTGCTAAATAATTTGGGTTGGATATGTTTGTATTCTGAATATACACTATGTAGTAGACTAAATACATATACTTGGATTTTATTATACTTTTTCAAGACAGTAAGAAAACAAACAAACATTTGCTTTACTAAAGAATCAATGAAAACAAACAGAATTTGCCATCCAATAGGTACAGAATAATATAAAGTAACTATACAGAGGTGTGATGTTGTATTGTTAACAAGAAATTAGTTAAGTCTTCCTGATTTGTGAATGATATCCATTTCTCCCAGTTACTTTCAAATACAGGTTTTTGGAGTCTTAAGGCATATGTCAAGTTTCCATATTAAACATTTATTGGATTATACTTAGCCATTCTTCAAATTGTGCAGCTTCTACTTTATACCAGTTCCTGGTAATGGTGGCTAAGCCTTTCTGCTTTGTTTCAAACCCTTCAAACATCCCTCCGTCCTGTCATATTTTACTGCTTCACCTTCTTTTCATGCTCTTTCTTGTCTTTCTTTTCTCGAACCCCTGTTTGTCTTATTGTCGACCATAGCAAGAGAATCCTATATACAAGGGCCCTATTAATAAGTTCCAGAACCCAAGCTATGGGCGTAAAGACATGGTCCTATTACTCTGTTTTTATTGCCCATCTTTCTTTTCCCTTCTTCCTGCATGTACTTTACATTTCCCTTTGGAGTGTTTTGTGCTTGAGTGTTGAATCTTTTCCACACCTGTTTTTCAACTCATATGTTCATTCTCTTCTTCAAAACAAAAGCTGTAAGAGAACCATTTTCTCATTTCAGCAGTGAGTTTAAGGTTTATGGTACTGAAGCAAATTGAACAACACATTTGTCTAAGAAATTAACTTTGAATAAAACAGAAAGAAAAAAAGCAACGCTGGTCTATCGCATTGGGACGACCACATCTATTAAATGGGTTAAGGATTAACATGTATTTCAGTGCATGTTGTGTGTGCCATAAACATGCTATATTATTGGACATGTGACTGCTTTCTTCACAAAATGTTGAAAATCATATTGTCCAAACCATGGAGCGGCTGCTCTGGATCTGATTTCATTTTAACCAAACTTTGATTTGTGAAGTGGCTCCAACCTAATTATTCAATTTTTGGGCTACATTCCAAATGGCACCCTATTCATTCCCCTATGGGCTCTGGTAAAAGGTATAGCACTATATAGGGACAAAGACATAGTATCCATGGTGACCCTTTGCCTCACTCTCTCTCTTTACTTGTCTTTTGCAGGGAGTGAATCCCATCTACAAGAGTGCCGTAACAACTGTTTTCAATCCAAAATACGAGGGCAAATGAAGGAACTTCCTCTGTCATTACAACACTGTATGCAAAAGAATATGGAAGGAGGGGTGTTTTTATGTTCACTTTGTTTTTGTAGTTGCCAAATGATAGCAGTGCATTTTGCCACTATTTCAGTATGTTTTACTAACTGCTTTTTCTATGCATTGTTTGAATTGTACAGTATGTATAAACTTGGGTTTTAACCTCTTAATTTGTTTGTGTGCTTGAGAGAATCCTTTAAAACTGTTTTTCTTTGCCACTGAAATGGTAGGGTCATTGGAGGTCTGGTTGTGCCTTTCAAAGAACCGTGGAGCAATTCTTTCTGTTTTGAGGGTGACATTGGATGTCGATATAGGACACGATATGTAGCGATAGCTGGCCATTGGGACAGCAATAAATTGTTATGTGTACAGTTTGTAGGCAATGGATTCTGTCTAAGCCATATTTTAGTGACAGAAAAGGTCTGGAAGCAAAGGTATGTTTCTTTTCAATGACTTTCTTCAACCTGAACAATCAGTTGAATAATTTTGGGGGTTTGTCACGATATTTGTGAATCTTTATAAATTAAATGACATCAAGTACAGTAGTGCTATTATGGGCTCCAGGTTTACATTTTTTTTGTTTTTGTTTTAAAGAATACTCAGGTCCCTATTAAACTCCTCATTAATAGCAATGCCAAATATGACATAACTCACTGCCTTCTCGTTTTAAGTGTCTTGTTTCAGTTATGGAAATTTAATTTTGAATGGGGTTCTGAATGTTTTTTACTTGACCTAAAGCCCCAGCTTTCTTTTTTGATGTCAAATCATTCTCACCTTAATCCTTTTCTAATTTGATGGTTTGATCAAACTCGACTTCCATTGAATAATGGTGATTACATTTCAGTTATAAACATCAGTGTTATGGGAATGACGTCGGTCAGATCTTTGTAAAATTTCAAACATCCCACTTAGTTGTAAGAACACACCGTGCTCTTTGTTTTTAAAGGGTATTTTTATTTCATCAAATTCACATTTTCCAATACTTTATTAAATAAAGTTCCAATACAAATTACCCTAACATTGCTACATGCTGCATGTGTGTGTTAATTACTGTTTAATGTGTCCTTGCTTTATCTTACTGTTAGAGAGAATCCAGTGTGATGTATCCAAGGTTACAATGTCCAGGGAATGTTCAGGGAATCCATCTTTCTACTCACTGCCCATCTTATGCTACCCACATGTTTTCTACAGTTAAAGGTCCAATGCAGCTGTTTTTATCTCAATATCCAATCATTTCTGGGTAACAATTAAGTGATTGTTTTCAATTAAAATGATCTAAAAGAAAGAAATAGCTTCATACCGAAGAGCAATTTCTCAAGCAAGAATTGTTATAGTCTGGGAGTGATCAAAGTGGGGAAAGGAAGAGAGGTTTGGAACTATTTCTTATTGATCTATGAACTATACTGAACTAAAATATTAACGCTACATGTAAAGTGTTGGTCCCATGTTTCATGAGCTGAAATAAAAGATTCCTGAAATTTTCCATACTCACAAAAAGCGTATTTCTTTGAAATGTTGTGCACAAATTTGTTTACATCCCTATTAGTGAGCATTTCTCCTTTTCCAAGATAATCCATCCACCTGACAGGTGTGGCATATCAAGAAGCTGATTAAACAGCATGATCACTACACAGGTGCACCTTGTGCTGGGAACAATAAAAGGCCACGTGTAACCACGCCAGCCCAGGACCTCCACATCTGACTTCTTCACCTGCGGGATCGTCTGAGACCAGCCACCCGGGCAGCTGGTGAAACTGTGGGTTTGCACAACCGAATAATTTCTGCACAAACGGTCAGAAAACGTCTCAGGGAAGCTAATCTGCGTGCTTGTCATCCTCACAAGGGTCTTGACCTGACTGCTGTTCGGCATCGTAACTGACTTCAGTGGGGGAATCCTCACCGTCGACTGCCACATTGGAGAAGTGTGCTCTTCACGGTGGAATCCCGGTTTCAACTGTACCATTCAGAAGCCCATTCAGAATAACATTTCTGTAACTGAAACAAGACACTTAAAACAAGAAGGCAGGTGGCAGACAGCGTGTATGGCGTTGTGAGGGCAAGCGGTTTGCTGATGTCAACGTTGTGAACAGAGTGCCCCATGGTGGCGGTGGGGTTATGGTATGGGCAGGCATAAGCTATGGACAACAAACACAATTGTTTTTTATAGACGGCAATTTAAATGCACAGAATACTGTGACGAGATCCTGATCATGTTTCAGCATGATAATGCATAGCTTCATGTCGCAAGGATCTGTACACAATTCCTGGAAACTGAAAATGTCCTAGTTCTTCCATGGACTGCATGGCCTGCATACTCACCAGATATTACACCCATTGAGCATGTTTGGGATGTTCTAGATCGACGTGTACGACAGCATGTTCCAGTTCCTGCCAATATCCAGCAACTTCGTACAGCCATTGAAGAGGAGTGGGACAACATTCCACAAGCCACAATCAACAGCCTGATCAACTCTATGTGAAGAAGATGTGTTACGCTATATGAGGCAAATGGTCATCCCAGATACTGGCTGGTTTTCTGATCCATGCCCCTACCTTTTTTTAAGTTACAGTATCTGTGACCAACAAACGCCTATCTGTATTCCCAGTCATGTGAAACCTATAGATTAAAGCCTAGTGAATTTATTTCATTTGACTGAATTTCTTATATGAAATGTAACTCAGTAAAATCTTTGAAATTGTTTCATGTTGCATTTATATTTGTGTTCAGTATAATTTACAGCTATTTTCAAACAGCTCTTACACTAAAAGGGCATTATCATTTTAACAGTATTATTCCAACATAGTTTGGAAATATATACAAAACACAGGAAATCAAGTTTTGGAGTGCACTGGACCTTTAAAATATGCATTTCAGCTCTCTTATCCTTGCCAATTCATCCATTTTCCAACTCAGGATAAATCTCAGGATAGTGTGTCATGATCTGAACAACAGAAATACAGCTGCCACTGTTCTCACATGCCTGCACCTGCAGTCTTGCTGCTGCTGTAATGCCTGATGACTTGAGATAAGAAGTTTGCAGATACTGGCAGTGGTGCAAAGTACTGAGGGAAAATTGCTTTAAAGTACTATTTAAGTCGTTTTGGGGGGGAATCTGTACTTTACTATTTCTATTTTTGACTACTTTTACTTCACTACATTCCTAAAGAAAATAATGTACTTTTTACTCCATACATTTTCCCTGACACTCAATGCTTAGCTGGACAGGAAAATGGTCCAATTGATTCACTTATCAAGAGAACATCCCTGGTCATCCCTACTGAATCTGATCTGGAGGACTCACTAAACACAAATGCTTTGGCTATCCAAAAATGAAAAATTAAAATAATTTGTGCAGTCTGGTTTGCTTAAAATAAGCAATTTGAAATGATTTATACTTTTACTTTTGATACTTAAGTGTATTTTTGCAATTACATGATACTTACAGTTGAAGTCAGAAGTTTACATACACTTAGGTTGGAGTCATTAACACTCGTTTTTCAACCACTCCACAAATGTCTTGTTAACAAACTATAGTTTTGGCAAGTCAGTTAGGACATCTACTTTGTGCATGACACAAGTCAGTTTTCCAACAATTGTTTACAGACAGATTATTTCACTTATAATTCACTGAATCACAATTCCAGTGGGTCAGAAGTTTACATACACTAAATTGACTGTGCCTTTAAACAGCTTGGAAAATTCCAGAAAATGATGTCATGGCTTTAGAAGCTTCTGATAGGCTAATTGACATCATTTGAGTCAATTGGAGGTGTACCTATGGATATATTTCAAGGCCTACCTTCAAACTCAGTGCTTCTTTGCTTGACATCATGGGAAAATCAAAAGAAATCAGCCAAGACCTCAGAAAAAAAATGATAGACCTCCACAAGTCTGGTTCATCTTTGGGAGTAATTTCCAAACACCTGAAGGTACCACTTCATTTGTACAAACAACAGTATGCAAGTATAAACACCATGGAACCACGCAGCCGTCATACCGCTTAGGAAGGAGACGCATTCTGTCTCTTAGAGATGAAAGTACTTTGGTGCGAAAAGTGAAAATCGATCCCAGAACAACAGCAAAGGACCTTGTGAAGATGCTGGAGGTCTTCCTGGTTGAATTATTATTTTTTTTTTTTAATAGTTCCATCACATAAAATGTTCATCCCAGGTATATTCACTGATTTATGTGAAGAGGTAAATAGTGTACAGATTGACCTTTCCCTATCTGAGCCTGAATGAAGTCAGGCACCAGCAGGAAGCACTGCAATTGAAAAATAGTGTTTTTCTATGTGTCTGTTAGGTAGTCCATTCCCGTTGTAATCACAGAGGGCTCAGGTTCACTATACTATGTAGCTGCAACAGATGGAACGTTCTTTTGGGATTTGAGCTCATCAACACAGCGCGCTCTACAGGTGATTGGTGCTAGCCGCCGGCCAATCAGGATGCGTCTTTTGTTGCAAAGTTGTTAACCCCCAACAAGACAGTTATCTTCTCCTATTCGTTAGCCAGCTAGTTTCGATAGCAAGCTAATCTTCTTTAAAATTACCCTTATAATTTCCTGATTTCAACAACGGATTAGTTCGGCGGAGGCTTTCCGATACGAAAATCAGTTTTTTTTAAAATATTTTCCTAAGAACTCCATTGAGTTTGTTTGACGATAACGTTTGCAACGTTTCAGTTGTGCCGTCTGGCCATTTGGGGAATCAATCTCATGATCATCAGAAATGTTATCACCCATCCTGGAGCAAATGTAATGGTACGTTTTTCTGATATCTTTGACTTCATCAATTTACTGATCGAAACTGTCTCGTGAAAATCGGGTTGTTTGCAAGATGGCCAGCTAGACTGTTACAGTAATTACAATTCAATCGAATGGCAAGTTGGCTTGCTGATTGACGTGACATCGGTGGTTGGCTAACGTTACAGTCGCGAGACAGCTTCATTTTTAGCTAGCTAGTTAGCAGACGTCATTGTTTTTGTCTAAGTAAAACTGTGTTTTATTGTTTGGCTTGCGATTGTGTTGTAACTTGTCATTGGCTTTCAAAGGTTGTTCTGACGTGCGAAATGCAAAACCGTTTTTTTATTTTTTTTTATATTGTTTGGAAAAAGGTCAGAGCCAGCTAACGTTACGGTCATTTCCAGGAAGTGTCATAATAAAATCTGATGTATAAACTGTGCAATAATGTTGTAAATTGGTTAATACGTTTTATAATCACTAACGTTCATTTGAATGTCACGTTATAGCTAACTAGTTTACTTTAATGCCATCAAGGAAGGCATTTGATAGCTAAACACTGCCAGCCAACTACCAGTGATCTAAAAAGGAATTGCACACATTCAGATTTAAGGTGTGTTTGTAAATTCAATCTGCAGTGCCAGAATGCGCTCTAGGCGTCCGTAAATTCAGATTGTCCGTTCGTAAATGAAGAGCGTTCAGAGTGCACACACTGGAAGGTCAGACTGAGGAGTAGGGTTGATCCGAGAGTTCTGACCTCACAACAGCAGTCAAACAACCAAGCTAGTTGGCTAGTTACTTCCAGACACAAATGAGAACATCTCGCCCTAGCAGTGCTGGTTAGGCTGTTTTTATCAGTGGCGGTTGCTGAGGGGAGGACAGCTCATAATCATGGCTGGAATGGAGTCAATGGAGTGGGATCAACCACATGGAAACCATGTCATTGTGTTTGATACAATTCCATTGACCTTATTCCAGCCATTAGGAGCTGTCCTCCCCTCAGCAGCCTCCTGGTTTTTGTTATCCAGAGCGCTGGTGACTAATTGTGCTGCTGACAACAATTTAAATCTGCGTTTTTGCCGAATTTTATTGACACCTGCCGTATTTAGGTGTTGAGCATTCGTAAATTCCTTAGTTATTCTGAGCTCTGGCACACTTGTCTGAAATCGGAGTAGATAGCCAGAGTGAATTTATGAACGCACCCTTAGTAGTTGAAATTCGACTGAAGGAATCCGTGATCACTAATGCCAAGTTGTTTGGAATGATGGTAATTAACATAATACATCTGTGGAGTGGCTTGATCAAACTACTCCTAGCCCTGGCCACTGCATGTCAGAGACTAAACACTATACTTGTCCTGGGCCTGTATTAAAGCATGTAGGAGGAGCGGGGATGATTTTAGGATCAGTTTAGCCTTTCAGATCATGATGACATGATCAGCACTCCTACTCTGAGGCACATTTTGATTTAAGTTGCTCTTTGCAATTGGAATTGCTGTCCCAGTCCCGTCCTACCAACATGATGACCCCTATAATTACCAACACTCAAAGAAATTATGACTGGTATGTTTTTTTAAATTCCCATTCAGATCCCAAATGACGCTGTCTTTTGTAATGGATTACCCTGGGTGGAATCTACAACTCTTGGAACCTGGCTAGACCCGATGTCTGCCATTACTATAGGTAAGCCCAGATAATGTTTTTATAATATGGGCTTTAGCACCAGATGCCTCTGCTTGCCATTCAGCATTAAGGAGTTATAAGGTTAAGGCCCTGTGACAGACTAGCATACTTTGCAGCGGTAGGCTGTGATCATGACTCTCAGTTCCATCAAATTACACGAGTCATTTGGACGAAGGCATCTTCTGTACAAGGGAGTTTTATTAAGAGCCGCGACGCTCGGTCTGAACATTAACACGCATGTGGTACAATTTTGGAAGCATAAGGACCTTATCTTTCACATCAGAGAAATAATTTCACAAAACAAAAGGTTAAATTTATACTCACTGTTTAATAATATATATTTTTTTTAATCTGCCCCTTCGCTATTGTCTCGTTGCTGCAGCTCCCCAATGGGCTCTGGAGGCGAAGGTCGAGTCATGCGTCCCCTGAAACATGACCCGCCAAACCAGGCTTAACAACACTGGCATCCGGCCCGCCACAAGTAGTCGCTAGAGCGCGATGAGCCAAGTAAAGCCCCCCCCCAACCAAACCCTCCCCTAATCCAGACGACACTGAGCCAATTGTGTTCCACCCGATCGGACTCCCGATCACGGCTGGTCGTGATACAGCCCGGGATCGAACCCGTGTCTGTAGTGACACCTCTAGCACTGTGATGCAGTGCCTTAGACCGCTGCGCCACTCCGGAGGCCCCGATATACACCTTTTTTATAGGGTTAGGGTTCCCACACAGCCATATTTCCATGTTAGAGCACTTGTTTACGGAAACAGATGGAAGACAGTGGACTAGGGCTAATTAGCTGTCTGTCTCCGAAGACCAGTGTGTAAACGGAAGACGGATGCCATAAACGTTTTGTCACTGAAAAATACTGTCGGCTGCAACTGAGTTAAAACAGTGTACAGTAAGTATATATTTTGCATTTGTGAAGTTATTTTGATATATGAAAGAGGGATTTATGTTTCTAGAATGATACCGTTATTAAGAATTGATTCACGTTACATGGGAGTATTGGAGATTGGTCCATAGGGCAGGAGCCTCTCTGGCTTGGAAAAGGCTTACTTATTCAAGGTACCAGAACCCTTTGTTTTGAGGTTCTTAATTTTTCCAAATATTAAAATTACTGTGGGACACAGAGGACCCACACAGTTCTGTTGGAGAGGGCCACTGTTCTAGGCTTGATCACACGAGGGTGACATTTTTGAACTTGGAAAATATTTTTGGAAGCTTTTCAGTTTTTACCTTACTGGTAATTTAGTCACAATTTAGTGACTGATTAGTTTATTTTACATTTATAATATAGTTATTTAAAAAAAATGTTTGTTCATGCTTCATCTCAAGGGTTTTATTTTATTATAACTTTTATATAGGAACTAGGTGTGTTATCACTGCATCAGCAAGATACAGGAAACCCCCTCTAAATGTACAAATCACATGTAAAACAGAAGCAGGAGAAAAATGTGCATGATAATACACTTACCTCATTTGCACACACTGTAATTAGATTTCTTTCTATTGTGTTATTGACTGCATGTTTGTTTATCCCATGTGTAACTTTGTTGTTTTTGTCGCACTGCTTTGCTTTATCTTGGCCAGGTCGCAGTTGTAAATGAGAACTTGTTCTCAACTGGCCTACCTGGTTAAATAAAGGTGAAATACAAAAAAGGTAGCCTAGTGGTTAGAGTGTTGGACTTGTAACCGAAGGAAAGGTTGCAAGATCGAATCTCCAAGCTGACAAGGTAAAAATCTGTCATTCTGCCCCTGAACAAGGCAGTTAACCCACTGTTCCTTGGCTGTCATTGAAAATAAGATTTTGTTATTAACTGACTTGCCTAGTTAAATAAAGGTAAAAAATATATATAATGTTACTGTGACAATTCAGAATTATTTAGTCACTGATGATTAATTGGGCAATGTAGGCTATTTAGTTTGCAATCAATTAGGGACATGCAGCGAAATATTCTGTAGTGTCAATGCTCCTTTGTTATTGCAATCCCAAATGTAACCTGAATCATATAGTTAACTAGTTCTCTAAATTGTTTTATTTACTTGTTTACTTTTGGGGCACTGGAAGGGTGGTGGGGGCGCTTCGCCCCACCCCCACCGTCGCGCACGCGCTCGGAACCGTGTGGGAATGGCTGTTCGATGATCGGTGGGTTGGGCTGCTCTGTGCGAACGGAGCGTTATAAAGAGTTTTTAATGTCCGCCATGTTGGCCATGGCGTACTCAACCACCGATAGACAGCGAAGCCTCTGAAAAAATAGACCGAAAGAGAGCGACCAAGATCCGGGCCTTCCCGGCTCCGTTCGACGCCCTAAAATATAGCTTTCAACCAGTCGAACCGTAGATTTCTGAAAAACAACAGAGTCATCCATGAAAGCGCAACTCGAGACCGTTGTGAATTTTAGGAGATCTGATAGATTTATGTTGCATTTCGAATTATAAAAAATGAGTAAATTGTCGTTTCGTGCACGGGCGCTGGACGCGTCCAAGCCACTACCCGTCTTCCGATGTGAGGATTTACCAGACCTGCACGAATATGCATCTATTAACCGGGCAGTGCCGCAGATGCCGACGGGGATGGAAAAAGAAGAGGAATCGGTATGTTTTATAGCTCGAAAATCTGAGGAAAAACACGTTAACTTATTTTTATATTTTGAGAGGTGTTACTCTTTTTTTTCTCCGCAAGTTTGCACAAAATGGCCGCCAATTGTATTTTCAAAAAGACGACGAAAATGTGGTGTAGATACCATGCTAATAATACATTAATACATTTTACAGATCACTACGGGGTATTATTTCTATATATTATACTATATTCTGGTTTTAGCTGGTTGTTTTCGCTTGAGATGATTTTCAAAGTACAAAGGAATCACGTGACTCCCGTCAATCCGACATTTTGTTGTCAGTTTTTGGGATGGGCCTTGTGTTGGCGTAATGGCAAAGGACCGGTGCAAGGGGGAGCTAAATATCGGAAATTATATGCCCTCCAACTGTGCCTGTGGGATGATGGCGATACTGGGGGAAAAATGAAAACATTGTGTGCCTTGCATGGATAGTCTGTCTTTTCAGTTTAACCATAAGTGTGCGCTCCAAATAGCCTACGCTGTTGAATTATTATAAATTAGCGCGCCAACGAATGCATGAGAGCAATCACTCATGGCTGCACTGTTTTGCTTTACTTTCAAAAAGCATATGGTTGGCTATATACAATTTGTATTTTGCTGGGCACCTCTAGGTTCATATTTGGCTTCACGCTCAAGGATTCAAGTCCCAGCAAGTGTTGGCTAGGCACGTGGCCTTGTTATGATGTGGACGTTTGTACCTTGTCAATATGACATGTACCCTCTGTTCTCGCTGTCATGTCTCTTGGGCCGGTCTGTGTTTACATTTCAGTGCACTAACTTGTATAGCCAGCTTTGTAGTTGATTAGTTAAAAAAACAAATGGTATCCTTATTTTATACATGCCATGCGTCAGTTGAAACCTGTTTCTAGTGATTGCCTACCTAAGCTGTTTGATGCTCTAAGGTAAGATGCTCCCACTCCCTGCAGACCAGTTGTCTAAAATACCCTTTTTATTTCACCCTTTGTGTACTTTACTGTATTTATACTTGGGATATTGCATTTCAACAAGTTTTTATGCTGGAGGACTACTTTAATTGCACATTTCGACTTGAATGTGTTGATTTATTTATGGCATGGCCAGGACATGTCTTATTGACATTCCTCTGTGACACAATGTATCTTAATGCTCTGAGGCTCACAGCAGGAGTCCCAGCAGTGGGCCTCTTCACAAAGAAGTCTCCACTCCATTCTTATGTACTGTGTTGCATAATAGAGGCACATAACAATAGGAGTGGTCTGTTTACTTATGCAGTATACTGAGCACCCTGTCAAAAGGGAGCTGTCAGGCAACAGACAGCTTCTCACTGACTGGCATGGGAAATGAGATAAGCATGGTATCCACCTTATGTCACAAAGTTGTTTTTAATGGATGTTTTGGGTGGGGGAATAGATGTTCTAGCTTGCGCTATGCGTGTGCCTTATTCCAATTGATTGCTCATTAGACTTATTTTTCAACCTGGCTGCTCAACTTTTTATAACTGTTAACTGTGTCAGTTCACACAGCAAGTGTTTGTTGGGTGAACTCACTGTCACCAGGTCAATGTCTGAGACATGACGCAGAGGGAATTGGAGGGATGTGTTTTGTCTGAGTGCCAGTTTTCCTTGAACACAGATGTTGGCAGTCGACCAGTTTCTCACTGCTGTGACCGCATTCACCTGGAATGTGTTGCGTGATGGGCTAGCCTACCTGACCCAAATCTCTGCTGTGGTGCAGCTGAAATCAGGTGTAAAATGGTTTCACCACAAATGCGTGACTACCTATGAACTGTTATCCATTGAGAGTCGGATGGTTTTTGCCTCTCAAATAGCACCTTAATCCCTATGTAGTGCACTTTTGACCAAGGCCCATAGGGCTCTGGTCAGAAGTACTGCACTATATAGGGAAATGGCTGTGCTTTGGGATTCAGCCACATACCATCTCCCCCTCATAGAGGTGTTGAGCCTTGGTGAGATTAGCACAGGTGCTGTATTTATCAAGCGTCGCAGAGTAGAAAGGCTGATTTGGGATTAGTTTTTCCTTTTAGATCACAATGAATAAGATTACATGGACTGAAAGGGACCTGCTCCTAGATCAGCACTCCTACCCTGAGACGTGCATTATATATGTCCCCAGATGGTTTCAGGAAACAATTTATAGAAGTAGCTGTGTAGACCACTTAGTCTCACAGTAGTGGAGTTGCATAACCAGTTCTTCTCTCCAGACATGCTCTGTGTGTATCCCAAATGGCACCCTATACAGTGCACTACTTTTCACCAGGACCCATAGGGCTCTGGTGAAGAGTAATACACGGTGTGTTTTTTTTGGCACTCATCCAGAGTCTAACAGTAGTAAAGTTATGAATTCTACTCTCTAGACGTTCTCTGATTCTCCGTGGCCCCGTCATTCAGTCCCTGCTCCCTGTGGCAGACCATCATGTTATGTGACATTTACAGCGGCTGGGACAGTAGCTGCCTGGTCGGCAGGGAGGACAAGAGGAGCAGCCGTGGGTCCTCAGAGCAGACCTGACAGCGAACAATACACATTTTAAGGGTTAGCCTATTTCTAGACTGTTGTGGTCTGGAGGAGGAAGAGACGGATGGTTGTCAGTTTATCCTCTGCTAGCCCATTGCCACGCTAGGGAAGTAGCCTATAAAAAGGGAGTGTTTTGATTAAATGTATTCTCTGGTACTTTTTTTAGCCAGTAGATTTTAAAGTAGTGCTCACAATCCAAAAGTGGTCCCTGAAAATGGCATGCTAGGTGGAAATGGGGATATCTAGCCAGTTACACAACTAAATGCATTCGACCAAAATGTGTCTTCTGCATCTAATGCAACCCCTCTGAGTCAGAGCTGTGGGGGTTGCCTAAATTGACATCCACGTCATCAGCTCCCAGGGAGCAGTTGTTGTTGGGGGTTAACTGCCTTGCTCAAGGGCAAAACGGCAGATTTTTGGGTTACTGGCCCAACACGCTTAACCACTAAGTGACCTACTACGTCACATATGTGCACCACATTGCTCTGCTGTGGTGGGTCCATCTTGCTAGCTGTCACTCATATGGCCAGGGGCTGAAGCTCATTGGTTGAACTCCAATTGTTAGGAGACTGGCACACATGGGGGAACATGGTGCAGCACAGCTTCCAGAAAAATGGTTGCTTTCAAACTAGGGATTTTGTGGTGGAGGTAAAACAGTAATTCTGATCAAAGATTATGTATATATGAACTACACATTGACAAATCCAGGCCAAAACAGAAGGTAAAAAAAATGCTTAGTCACCGAAGTTTCGGACATGACACTTGCTGCCAAACGCAAGGACCTTTTTTTTTTTTCCCCAAGGCTGCAGTTCTAGGCTGATTATAAAACATCTTATAGAGGAGAATAATCAGCTTGTGAATGCAGTGTTTTAGCTTGCTCATGCTATGCTCACTGGGGAAAAAACCTCCTGCAAGGTTATGCAAGTACACAAATATAGAAGGGACAAAGTGAAGGGCTGTGTCTGAAATGGCATCCTATTCCCTATATAGTGCACTACTTTTGACTAGAGCTCTGGTCAAGGCTTTGAATGAATGCAATGGGAACTGAAAATTCTGAAGTGTCTAGAAGCTGCATAGCCTATATCGGAGCTGGCCTTTGGAGCAGATTCCAGAGTGCTGAAAATGAAAAATGTAATTGGTTGTCAACAGTAATTTTCTCAGCAAGCCTTGAAGAGTAGGCTAACAGTCTTGATTCCTATGCAAACCACATCTATTGTAATGTTTAACAAACTTGCAGGGATGTGCACTATTCTCAGCCCTTGGGAAGAGTAAGGTTGCATCACGATTCTCCACACTTTTCCCAAAGTGTGCACTCCCAGTCATGGATTTAATGTAGTACCAAATGGCTGGAGGAGATACCATGACGGAGTGTGTGCAAGTGCAGTCTTTGGTGGAAGGGTGGAGAATTGGGACGTAGCCAAAGATTTCTGTAGTGTAGTGGGGACTTAAGGCATCGATTTAGCGCCTCTCGGTGTGTGCTGTAGCCAAGGCAAACCTGCAGGTGACTCTGTCCATGTAGGATTACTAATATTCTGGGTTGGGCAGCAGAGATGGTGTTTGTTGCTTTGTATGGGAAGGGTTCTGTTTCTCTTCACCTACGCTAGCTACTGCCAACCCTTTGCAACAAGAGAAGTAGGTTTGGGTGGAATCTAGATTTTCATATCGTCCTTCTCTCATGTAGGGATTTATGGTATTACCGGCATAGCACACAAGGGTCACAAAAATGCAGGAGTAGACAGCCAAATCATGCTCAAAGTTATAAGCATAGCTAGTAGCTACCAAATGTTATTTTCGGTGAGTGGACATTTACAAGGGACATTGTGCAAAGAAACAAAGTTGTGACGCATGCATTTCTGAAGGAAGAGCAGCATGTGTACACGGAGCAGATGGGAGAACAGAGAAGGAAAAAACTCTAGGAAGCACAGGGGGAAAAATGGCAACTGTACAGAACTCATCCAGAGCTCTTTGACTTCTGGCAGAAAGTCATTAAGATATCTGATGGCATTCATTTAGTAGTGAATTGCATACAGGTGTGACTTCATCACCTCATGTGTGCCGCACAACAGACACTCGCTGATAGATATAGAGCACTACAGACTCACCAGCTCGCTTTCTCCTGTCGTGCTAATTACAAACACATGACTGGCTCAACTGTTCTGGGGAACCACAGTAAGCTTCATAATGTGACGGGTGAAGTGAATGCTAACGTATTGCACAAGATGACTGCAGGTATTTAACTTAAGTAGCTACAAATTTTCAAAGCTATTGAAAAACCGTCCCGTGGCTTTTTCCAAATACGGTATACACACACGGTATACTGCCCAAGCCTAGAGAGAAGCTCACTTTATTTGGCAAATACAACTAGGGCTGTGATTGTCATGGAATGTTGAAGGTTATTGGTAATATTGTGATTTGGTTAAAGAGGAAATACTGTGGTGATTGGTCAAATTTGCAAACGCTCGTAATAGTGGTGGTGAGGAGTAGGAGCTCTGCCGTACCCTTTGTGTCCAGAAGTAATTTAGCCATTCATTGTAGTCATGCTCTGTAGAGTTGCTGTTTTCTTATGTCAATTAACCCGTGACATTCCTGGAGTACTTATTATATTATTAATGAAGTCTGATTTTAATCAACAAATACAACATTAAGTTTTAAAACGTTAAGGGTACAAGACTGTATATATATTGGCAAAATCACTACATATCCCATCAGGCCAAGTGGGGAGAGGCTGCCTGTTGTCACAGTTCCAAGTCAAAAACATCCAGCTAACATCCATGATATCCTTTGCCGCCGTAGTCTTACGACATATCTCAAACCAGTCGTTACTATTCAACAAAATAATAAAACAAATAATTTTCTTTCCAGTGAATTTCTGAGTTACATGATTGTAGAACTAGCAAAGGAGTTTTGAAGTTGAGGGTGTAGTATTTATGGAGTTTGGCAACTAGAGCTAGCGTAGTTTAGCCAGGAAAAACAAGCATGGGCCTAGTGTGCATATGCTAATTCAGGAAACTGTTTGTAATTTTTATGCCCTGCTATCAGGAGCTGGCAGCAAAGTTTGATTAAACAATTCAGACTGAAACAAATCAGATGACTTATATTTGAATGCGACTTGATATACAATCCCGAAATCAGCTACAACTGTCAGTAAAACAAAGCTTAAAATGATGTTTGAGTGAACCCTGAATACAGAAAATGAATGAAGTCTCTTCTGGACACAGTGAACACCACCTCACCACTCTACACTGAGTATACCAAACATTAGGAACACCTTCTTAATATTGAGTTGCACCCTGCCCCTTTTCCCCTCGGAACAGCTTAAATTCGTCAGGGCATGAATTCTACTAGCTGTCGAAAGCGTTCCACAGCGATGCTGGCCCATGTTGACTCCAATGCTTCCCACAGTTGTCATGTTAGCTGGATGTCCTTTGGGTGGTGGACCATTCTTGATACACACAGGAAACTGTTGAGTGTGAACCCAGCAGCATTGCAGTTCTTGACACAAACCGGTGCGCCTGTCACCTACTTCCATACACCGTTCAAAGGCACTTCAATCTTTCGTCTTGCCCATTCACCCTCTGGTCATGTCTACACTTGACACTTACGTGCGACTTTCACTATCAGAATATTGCATTGAAAGATGGGTCTAGATGCACAAAAGCCGCTTTGTGGTCTGATTGTGTTCAGATCTGGCTGACCACTTCAAAAGGTGGTCAGGGACGCATTGCGTCCAGACTGAGGAGAAACCGCACACAATCAGCTACCGAAGGCATATACAGTGGGCGACGTCATCAGCACTCCTCCCACAAGTCTACAGAAATTATGCTAACCCATTTGCAAGTGTTGCTTGCTAACTACAGAGGTTAGCTACAGTAGTTAGCTACTGCCATCAGTTATCATCCACTGTTTTGTAAAATGCATTTGAATATGGACACAGTAGACACATTTAAATGTAGGTGTAGATGCATGACACGTTTTGAAATTCCATGATCAGAACTCTATGATCAGAATGCTAAAGCTGCATGAACTCAAGTCTAGACACGGCCTCTGAATGGCATACACACAATCCATGTCTCTATTGTCTCGTGGCTTAACTGTTCTCCTCCCCTTCAACTACACTGATTTTTGAAGTGGATTTAATAAGGGATCATTGCTTTCACCTGGTCAGTCTCATGGAAAGAGCTGGTGTTCTTAATATTTTGTGTACTTAGTGTATATGCAGGGAATTGTTGATGAATCCTGGAGGGGACTAACTATGGCTTCATCCCAAATGGCACACTATTCCTTAGAGTGCACTACTTTTGACCAGAGGCTTGGGCAAGTACGGAATGGTGTGCCATTTGGTACACACACACTAGGCCCCTCAACTCTTGACCTTAAAACCAGTCCCACCTTTTATTTTTCATTGTTCCCATCTAATCAGGGACTGATGTAGACCTTGGACAACAGGTAGGTGCCATTTAATTATCAGGTAGGACACAACCAGCAGGCTCCTGACCTCGTAGGGTAACAGTTGAATACCCCTGCACTAGGCTATAAATAGGCTGGTATTGTAATCCAGTCAGTGGTTAGGCCTTTTTCCCATGGTTATTATGAATGCCGTTATTTTCAAATTGGCACCAACTAACTCGGTCATAGAATACTGGCGCAATTAAAATACTGGCACAATTAAATATTTTGTGGTTGTTGCAGACAGCAATTTCTTTTTTGTCTGATTTTTGTTTCCATAATGTCCTTTCAAAGCGGTGACTGAGTTCCCTAAATGAATCATTGTACCTGTGTAGATGAGGGAGATTTGACTGTTGCTGACAGGGAAACACTTTTCTGGACTCTAGTTGGAAGTGAATGGCATGTGTCCCAGATGGTACCCTGTTCATTATATAGTGTATTCCATATGTAGTGCAGTACTAGTGCACTAAATAGGGAATTGGGTGCCATTTGGGATGCAGACAGTGAGACCGCAGAGCAAACTGAAGCTTGCCTAGGGACCCCAGAGCTGTGGCGAGCGGCACAGTGAAACCATAATCGCACACTCCGGAGAGATAATGTTCAAATCTGGCACCACGCTGTGCTTCTGCTGTCTTGACAGTCTGCCAATGACACAATGCCCAGGTCTGAGAGCCAGCGGCCTGTTAGTTTTACTACTGTCAGACGAGTGCCCTCCCGGCACTTTTCCTCAGGATGACAGAAACCATATTTAGATTATGGTAATTCATCTTAAAAGAACATGCAACTCGAATGCAGCAGCGGTTCAAGTTTTATTGGTCGTATACACGGGGTACGCATGTTATACATTGTCCAACAAAATGCTTACTTGCAGGTTCCTTCTCGACAATGCAACCACAATTAATAAATGATAAGAATACATACATAAAGTAAAGAATAGAAAACATTTTTGGCATAAGTATAACACAGGAAGGCACAATTTATAGTCCAATTTTACACGTGTATTGGGGGTGGGGTTTAATGTATAAACTGAGCGGTATAATAAGTAGGCTTGGGCGGTTTACCGGGGTATTTAGAAAAAGCCGCAATGCTTTTTCAATACTGTTGAAACTATTTCTGAAGTTGTTTTAATACATTTGAATATTAGTAACTACTTTAAGTACCTGCAGTCAACTTGTGCAATAAATTAGGAAATAAAGAAAATTGCTTTCTTCATTTCAGCTAGCACATTATGAATTTTACGGTAGTCCACAGTCACGTGGTGTTTGTTTACAAGCACACAACGACGAGAGACCGGGGCCTTGAGTCATTCACTGTTGTGCATCATGCGCCAGGTGATCTAATTATAGTATGGAATTCACAACTAAATGTTTGCCAGCTAGATATCTTAACTATTAACTCTCTAAAATGTAGTAAATGCTCAGCAGTTGTGCATTTGGTAGGCTAATTTAGTAGCTAAGTGGTAAGCTTCTTCCAAAATCAAGCATTCGCTTGGTAACAGCACATAATCCTCTCCTGGATCAAGAGCCTTGCTGGTAAATGTTTGTTTTGTGTGTACAGCAAACTGTGAGTATAATTTTTTAGTTACTTGTATAGTTTAGGCCAGAAACTGTACAAAATGTTCCCAATGCACTAGTTAAAGAAAAGGAGAACCGCACACTAGAAGCTCAGATGCAATAATTGAGCTCCTAGAGTGTGCAGCTCTCCTTTTCTTTTTCAAGTGTTATACTCCGCTAGCCAGCGCCTTGCCTAAATGGGTGTTTATTTCGCCTCCAGCCCAATGCACTAGTTAACATTTAATTAGCATTCTCGATGGGATTTGTGAGCATTGCTATCCTTCAGATTAGAGCATCAGTGGGGTTTGAAAACAGCGGCCCTTGTTTTCAGTGCCGGTATTACCGCATATCCCGGTATGGCACAAGGTCGGTATGACAAGGTCGGTATGACAATCTGGATACTGCCCAAGCCGATATTTTCCTTGCCAAAAAACCCTATACCTATTTTATTTTTATTTTATTACATTTTTTGCAGCCTTTTAAGCATTCTAGTACAGTTAAATAGTTGACACACGCACTGACCAAAAAGTTATTTTGTTGGCATTTTACGTATGTCCCCATTACCAGTAAAACATAATCAAAACCTATTTCTTTCACTTACTTGCTGTGCTGTTTCGTTGTTCCTTTGTTCAGTCTCAACCAGGATTTTGTCAAGCAGTGAAGTTTCAGCTGTTTGTGGCCTCTTCCTTGGTGCGCACTGTCACTGTGTCCGTTTCCATCTTGTCCAGCTGTAACATTTTCTGGTAAACCCTGTTTCTTGTCTGCATCGAAGTAGCGGTCCTTGTACCTAGCATCGAGCATGGTGGTGACACAGTAAAGAGGCTCAGTGTGCCATCGAATCGCTTGTTCACAGCTTCTTGTAGGGTGCTTTTGCAAGTTTTACCTCCGCGGTATGCGTCGGAAGTTTTGTTGAGCAGGCGTTTCAATGCCATGACAGAGGGTATCACGTCTGCTGCAGACACAGTTGAGCTTATTTCTCGAGTCAGTTGTTCAAATGGAGCTAGGAATGTGTTCATGTTCTCAAATGCCATTGAAATGACAGCAGCGGTATGAGAACCAGCACTTTCTTGAGCATGCAATACAGCTTTCCTCAGTACGAGATCCTAGTCGACCCACTGTGCTGTCAGACTCAGCATGCTCATGGGGCTGACATTGCTGGTCCAAATGTCAGTCGTGAAGCTAATAGCAGTACCAAGTAGCTCATAGATGTGTATTTCAACAATACTGTCTAAACGCCGGTATGGCAACATCTGGAAAAATAGCGCCTACTTGGTAGTGTGTACCGGTGCTCGACCAGTCGGCGAAAGCCAACATCATTCACGACAGAGAACGGTTGATTGTCAAGGGCAATGAATTATCTTGGCGTTAATGGATTTCGCCTTAGGCGTTGTCTCGCTGAAATGTTCTTACTCTTTCAAATGACTGCTCGATCCACACAGCAGACATTGGGCTGTGTTGTACGTGTAGCGCTATATATTTTGTGGCGTTATTATGTCATCTACCTCCGTTATATAGGTATGCACTGTAGCTTTATCGGTTTTGCACATCGCCATTAAACTAGACAGTCGGGCCTATGCCGACGTTGCCATTTTTAGCTGGTATCGGCCGATTTCCGATATGCTTACCGATATATCGTGCATCCCTAGTTTCTCCCACTCCGATACCGTCTGACCGACATAAGGGGGAGAACAACTCATGGCTGGGGTGTGGGGTCCTTGATGCTGTGTGCCTTCCTCAGACATTTTTGAGTAGATGTCCTGTATGGGTGGGAGCATGGTCCCAGTGATGTCCCAACGATATTCGTCCTTGCTGAATTTATGATGCACACTTTGAAGATGTTAAAATAACTGTCCATTTACTTTTCCTCAGCCAACAAGACAAGTAACTAACAGCTAAATCACTAGCTTATTTCAATCTACTATTCCCCCATAATAGAAAAGTTGACCTGTCTGGGACCGTTGTGGGACGATGGTGCCCAAGTTCATACGACCAGTATATCAAAAGCAGCCTGATGCAGCAGACCAAAACGGTTGGCTTAAAATGTTCATATACTATTATTTCTTCACATTACTAGCATAGCAATGCACACCTGGCAGTAGCCTGCGCGCGGATCTTTGTTCCATGATGCAATTAGCGGGAAACCAGTTTCCAAAAGCGCACCCCACATGTGAGTGGATTCATGTGACAGAGATGAAAATATCAATGAGAAATGTGGAGGGGACGATCTGAAGATTCAACAATTAGGATGGGTTGCTAATAACTAGGATTGTGCCATTGACTTCTGAACAACGAGTTGATCATGAGAAATAAGCTACTGGTTTCGATGGCATAATATAATTGGTTCCACGTTTCTATTGTCGGGTTTTTGCTAGGCCACTTTAAAGCAAGATAAGACATGCCTCATATGAAGTAAAATGTTCTCATTTCAAGGTTAAATATGTTTTCAAAATGCATACTACCTCCAGTTGCCTATGCACTTGAGTGGTGAGGTAGTTGAGAAATAAAAAAAATGGTAGCCATTTTTAATTGTGGCCTTAAACTGTTTAACACATGCGATTGCATAAGAATTGTTGCGCAATGATGATGCTTATAAAACTGCTTGGAGTAACAGCGTTACCTATGTTACTACCATGACAAAGACCAAAGTCAGTGGGAGTACCATTTGAGGACAGTGGTGTGTCTATCACAGGTGAAGGATCTTTTAAACAGAGTTCTACAATAAGCCATTTTCTTGTTGTAACAACTGCAAGTGTTTTGTCCAAATACTGGTGGTCAGCTAATAAAATTGACAACCTGACCAGATTTCCAGGACCTGAACAGTTTGCAGTTCTCTCAGGGTCAGCTCGATGAGTTTAAACAGCAGAACGGCAAGTTGACAGCAATCTGTGAGTCATTGAGAGAGGACGTCAGGTGTGTGTGTGTGTGTGTGTGTGGGAATCCATGATAATAATGAGGGAGAAAACAGATTATCTCGAGGGACAATCAAGGCGGAACAACATGACTGTGGAATAAGTTGCAGGTTCTCCATGAGACCTGGAAGGAGTCTGGGGACAAAGTGAGGGAAACGATCTAGAATAAACTGAAGATGGACCACAAAGATTGATGGGAAAACCCACCACTGGCCCAGGTGACAGGACCAGGCCAATAGTGATCAAGTTCCTGAGGTTCAAGGACAAGGTAGCTGTTCTGGAAAGAGCCAAGAACTTGAAAGGAATGTATATCTTCCTCAACGAGGACTATCCAGAAGCTTTGCGCTGAAAGAGGAAAGAACTTATCTCAGCCATGAAATCTGCCAGAGCGCGTGAGGACATTGCTTACATCCGTAATGAGTCTCATTGTCCACCCTTCCTCCAAAAAGCCTGGAACAGAGAGCCTATGGGTTCGTACTGTCAACCCCACAGCGCACACACACCAACTGATTAATGGACTGCTGAATGTATATTTTGTTCTCTTTGTTTGCTCTTTTCCATAGCTCTCTGATAAGCTACTCAGGAAAAGGCTGAAAATAGCCCATATTAATATGTAGCCTTCCAAATAATGTTCATGAAATCAATAACTTGCTAACATCAGAACATTCATATTAGCTGTTTCTGAGACTCACTTAGATTGTTAATTTGATACAGCAGTAGCAATACAAGGTTGTAATATCTATAGAAGAGACAGGAATGCTTGGTGTTACAGAGCCATATCCCTGTAATGCTTAGGGGTTGAAGGTTCACTTCTAAATAATGTTTGATACTGTATGTGATGTAAACAGAGGTCTACTTTCTTGGGGCCTTGAATATTGACTGGTTTTCATTAAGTGGTCCGCTCAAGAGGAAGCTTCTCACTGTAGTCGGTGGCCGTAATCTACCAGGGTGTTTACAAACACTACAGGAACAAGATCATCCACGTGTATTGATCACATTTTTACTAATACTGTAGAACTTTGTTCTAAAGCTGTATCTCTACCCATTGGCTGCTGATATAGTGGCTATATCCATGAAAGCCAAAGTTCCCGAAACCTGGGCCCAAAAGAGTTTGCTGTGACTCTTATGTGGATAATGGTAAAAATAGTTGTTGGTCTGTGATTTAATAAGGAGCGGTCCGACACTGCACTTGATGAAATTGCTTCAAATGATTGATAAACACGCATGCACCTGTTAAGAAACTGACTATTAGAACCATTAAGGCTCCATGGATTGAGGAATTGAAAAACTATATGGTTGAGAGGCTAATAAATCAGGCTGCACATCGGCCTTACTGCAAATTGAGAAATTATGTAACTAAACTCAACACAAATAATAAACTTATGAAGTCAAGATCAATTATCAACTTTTGAGTACTTGAAATGACATTACGAAAACATTCAATGACGATGGTGACTCATCACTGCGTGAATAATAGGTAGGCTAGAAGAGTTTTTTTTAATGTCATGTGAACAAGTACAATGAAATGCCTTCTTGCCAGCTCTAATCCCCCAAAATGTAGTACTAGTAATAACATAAGTTAGAACAAAAACACAAGAAATAAGAATGTGAAAGTAAGAAGCTACACTGAACAAAAATATAAACGTAACATGTGAAGTAAAATGTTGTGGACAAATTTAAGTCCCTGTTAGTGAGTGTTTCTCCTTTGCCAAGATAACCCATCCACCTGACAGCTGTGCCACATCAAGAATCTGATTAAACAGCATGATCATTACACAGGGGCTTCTTGTGCTGGGGACAATAAAAGGCCACTGTAAAATGTGCTGTTTTGTTACAACACTATGCCCACAGATGTCTCAGGTTTTGAGGGAGCGCGCAATTGGCATGCTATTTCCAATTGTTAAACAGCCATCACTAACATAGAGAGGCTGCTGCCGACATAGACTCAAATCTCTGGCCACTTAAATTAATGGACTTAATATAGGTATCACTAGTCACTTTAAATAACTTCACTTAATAATGTTTACATATCCTACATTACTCATCTCATATGTATATACTGTATTCTACACCATCTACTGCATCTTGCCTGTGTTGCATGGCCATCGCTCATCCATATATTTATATGTACATATTCTTATTCATCCCTTTTACATTTGTGTGCATAAGGTAGTTGTGAATTTGTTAGATATTACTGCGCCCTGTGGCTCAGTTGGTAGAGCATGGTGTTCGCAATGCCAGGGTTGTGGGTTCGATTCCCACGGGGGACCAGTACGGGGGAAAAAATGTATGAAATGTATGCATTCACTACTGTAAGTCGCTCTGGATAAGAGCGTCTGCTAAAATGACTAAAATGTAAATGTGAACTAGAAGCACAAGCATTTCGCTACACTCACATTAACATATACTAACCATGTGTATGTGACCAATAAAATGTTATTTGATGTCCCAGTACTTCCATGGCCTGCATACCTACCAGACATGTCACCCATTGAGCATGTTTGGGATGTTCTTGATCGACGTGTACGATAGTGTTCCATTACCCGTCAATATCAGCAACATCGCACAGCCATTGAAAAGTGAGACAACGTTCCACAGGCCACAATCAACAGCCTGATCAACTCTATGCGAAGGAGATGTGCCGTGCTGCATGAGGCAAATGGTGGTCACACCAAATACTGACATGGTTTTTGATCCAGACCTACATTTGTTTTTTAAAGGCGTAATTATTTTTTTTCAATTGATGGATTTCCTTATGAACTGTAACTCAGTAAAATCTTTGAAATTCTTGTGTTTTATTTTATGTATACTATACATAGAGTACCAGTCAAGTTTGGACACCTACTCATTAACTCTTACATCTAGACGTTCCGCTAGCGGAACACCTGCTCCAATATCCAATGATGGGCGTGGCGCGAAATACAAACTCCTCGAAAAGCCGAATTTTTTTAATTTTTACTTTTTTCTACATTGTAGAATAATAGTGGAAACAGAACTATGAAATAACACATGGAATCAAGTAGAAACTAAAGTGTATTTTATATTTGAGATTCTTCAAAGTAGCCACCCTTTTCCTTGATGACAGCTTTGCGCACACTCGGCATTCCCTCAACCAGCTTCACCAGTCATAGTTTGGATATCTTCACTATTCTACAATGTAAAAAATAAAGAAACCCTTGAATGAGTGGGTGTATCCTAACTTTTTGACTGGTACTGTATGTATTCAAACTCTTTGCTATGAGACTCGAAGTTGAGCTCTTTTGCATCCCGTTTACATTTTTTCATCCTTGATGTTTCTACAACTTGATTGGAGTCCACCTGTGGTAAATTAAATTGATTGGACATGATTTGGAAAGGTGCACACACCTGCCAGTATAAGGTCCCACAGAAGACAGAGCAAAAACTAAGCCATGAGGTCGAAGGAATTGTCCGTAGAGCTCCGAGACAGGATTGTGTTGAGGCACAGATCTGGGGAAGGGTACCAACAAAATTGTGCAGCATTGAAGGTCCCCAAGAACACAGTGGCCTCCATCGTTCTTAAATGAAAGAAGTTTGGAACCACCACGACTCTTCCTAGAGCTGGCTGCCTGGATAAACTGAGCAAGCGGGGGAGAAGGGTCTTGGTTAGGGAAGTGACCAAGAACCTGATGGTCACTGACAGAGCTCCAGAGTTTCTCTGTGGAGATGGGACAACTTTCCACAAGGACAACATTCTCTGCAGCACTTCACCAATCAGGCCTTTTTATGGTAGAATGCAGACAGAAGCCACTCTTCAGTAAAAGGAACATGACATCCCATTTGGAGTTTGCCAAAAGGCACCTAAATGACTCTTAGGCCATGAGAAACATGATTCTCTGGTCTGGTGAAACCAAGATTGAAGTCTTTGGCCTGAATGCCAAGACTGGGCAGGGACTGGGAGACTAGTCAGGATCTAGGACACGATGAACGGAGCAAAGTACAGAGAGATCCTTGATGAAAACCTGCTCCAGAGCACTCAGGACCTCAGACTGGGGCGACGGTTCCCCTTTCAACAGGACAACGACCCTAAGCACACAGCCAAGACAACGCAGGAGTGGCTTCAGGACAAGCCTCTGAATATCCTTGAGTGGCCCAGCCAGAGCCCGGACTTGAACCTGGAGAGTCCTGAAAATAGCTGTGCAGCAACGCTCCCCATCCAACCTGACAGAGCTTGAGAAGACTCCTCGGGGCTGTGAACACTGCCAAAGATGCTTCAACAAAAAGTACTGATTAATTGTTCTGAATACTTATGTAAATGTGATATTTCCATTTTTATTAGCAAACATTTCTAAAAAACCTGTCTTTGCGTTGTCATTATGGGGTATTGGGTGTAGATTGGGGGGACAATTTAATACATTTTAGAGTAAGGCTGTGACCTAACCTTTTCAAGATTTTAAGCGGTCTGAATAATTTCCCGAAGGCACTGTATAGTTTGTGCGTAGCACTTCGTTCAATTTATCGAATCAGTTTTCTTGCTCAAACTGTGAGCAACACCTGTCAAACTCAGACATTCATTCTCAACACAGGGATGTCGATTTGCACGTGACTAGTATTATCAGAGGACCTTGGCTTTTTCCAATAAACAGTACGTTATTCTGGCTGGATTTGTTATTCTCCTGCCATGTAAAAATTTCAGTCATCGCAGATTCGGACAGGACTAAAATGACAGATGTGGTGTTTTTATGCTCGTGTACATAATTACATTATCCGACCTCCCCCAGTAAAACTAATCTCGTCTGAATAGGGCTAAAGTCACCATTGGCCTCATGATGAAATCCCTAAGCGGTTTCCTTCCCCTCCGGCAACTGAGTTAGTATGAACACCTGTATCTTTGTATTGACTGGGCGTATTCATACACCAAGTGTAATCAATAACTTCACCATGCGCCATGATTTTAAATGTCAACTTTTTTATTTTAACCCATCTTCCAATAAGGCCCCTTAGTGAGGCATTGGGAAACGTCTTTGGTTGAATCTGTTTTGAAATTCACTGCTTGACTGAGGGACCTTAAAGAATTGTATGTGGGGTACAGCGACGAAGTAGTCGTTCAAATCATGATAAATACTATAATTGCACACAGGGTGAGTCAATGCAACTTATGTGAGTTGTTAAGCAAATGTTTACTTCTGAACTTGTTGGTGCTTGTCATAACAAAGGGGTTGAATAATTGACAACACATTTAATCTTTTCATAATTTTATTTTTTAGAAAAACATAATTCCACTTTGACATCAATCACATGTATTTATGAAGCACTTCTTACATCAGCTGATGTCAAAGTGCTGTACAGAAACCCAGCCTAAAACCCCAAACAGCAAGCAATACAGGTGTAGAAGCACGGTGGCAGGGAAAAACTCCCTAGAAAGGCCAGAACCTTGGACAAAACCTAGAGAGGAACCAGGCTATGAGGGGTGGCCAGTCCTCTTCTGGCTGTGCCAGGTGGAGATTATAACAGAACATGGCAAAGATGCTCATATTGACCTGCAGGGTCAAATAATAATCACAGTGGTTGTCGACGGCACCTCAGGAGTAAGTGTCAGTTGGCTTTTCATAGCCGATCATTCAGAGTATCTCTACCGCTCCTGCTGTCTCTAGAGAGTTGAAAACAGAAGGTTTGGGACAGGTAGCACGTCTGGTGAACAGGTCAGGGTTCCATAGCCGCAGGCAGAACAGTTATAACTGGAGCAGCAGCACAACCAGGTGGACTGGGGCCAGCAAGGAGTCATCAGGCCAGGTAGTCCTGAGGCATGGTCCTAGGGTTCAGGTCCTCCAAGAGAGAGAGAATTAGAGCATACTTAAATTCACACAGGACACCGGATAAGACAGGAGAAATACTCCAGATATAACAGACTGACCCTAGCCCCCGACACACAAACTGCCACAGCATAAATACTGGAGGCTGAGACAGGAGGGGTCAGGAGACACTGTGGCCCCGTCTGACGATACCCCCGGACAGGGCCAAAGAGGCAGGATATAACCCCACCTACGAGGAATGGGAGATTCCGATTTAAAAACAAATGTGTGTGTATATATATTTATTTATTTATTTTCTGGGTCAAGGTTTGGCTTTTTCAAGAGAGGCTTTATTACTTCCTCTTTTAGTATGCAGCTTGAAGGCTTAGAGGCCATGATTATTTTCATCATTGTGTCAAGAGATATAGTACTAAAACACGTGTCTCCCTTGATCCTAGGTCCTAGCAGAGTTGTGCAGATTTAAAGAGGAGTCCGTAATTTGATTATGGGGTTTTGTGTGTAGGCCAGTGACACAATCTCAATTGAATCTATTTTAAATTCAGGCTGTAACATTTTTGAAAAAGTGAAGGGGTGTGAATACTTTCAGAAGGCACTGTAGGTCTACTGATTTTAATCAGTGTTGACAGTTGAGTAGTCAACTGCTGCTTTCTGTGTAGAAAAGCCCAATTTTATATCATTTTGTACAGCTGATCAAATTTTTGTACACTTTTCATTTCTCTACAATAAACCGCCTCTAATGTCATTTTAGAGAATTTGACAGTACTTCCAATCAGCCTCACAACCACAGACCAAATGTGACCACGCCAGCCCAGGATCTCCCCATCCGGCATTTTGACCTGCGGGATCGTCTGAGACCAGCCACCGGGACAGCTGATGAAGCTGTGGATTTGCACAACCAAAGAATTTCTGCACAAACTGTCAGAAACCATCTCGATAGCTTATCTGCTTGCTTGTTGTACTCACTAGGCTCTTGACCTGATTGAAGTTCGGCATTGCGTCCGACTTCAGTGGGCAAATGCTCACCTTCGATGGCCACTGGCACGCTGGAGAACTGTACTCTTCACAGGCGACTCCTGGTTTCAACTGTACCGGTCAGATAGCAGACAGTGTGTGGGCAAGCGTTTTGTTGACGTCAACGTTGTGAACAGAGTGCCATGGGGTTATGGCATGGGCAGGCATAAGCTACGGACAACGTACATAATTGCATTTTATCGATGGCAATTTGAATGCAGAAATACCGTGATGAGATACTGAGGCCCATTGTCGTGCCATTCATCCGCCGCCATCACCTCATGTTTCAGCATGATAATGCACAGCCCAATGTCGCAAGAATCTGTACACGATTCCTGGAAGCTGAAAATATCCCAGTTCTTCCATAGCCTGCATACTCACCAGACATGTCACCCATTGAATATGTTAGATGGTCTGGATCGACGTGTACGACAGTGTTCCAATTCCCGCCAATATCAGGCAACTTTAAAGAGTGGGACAACATGCCACAATCAACAGCCTGAAGAATGTGAAGGAGATGCAAATGGTGGTCACATCTGATACTGACTCGTTTTCTTGTCCACGCCCCTACCTTTTTTTAGAAGTATCTGTGACCGACAATGCATATCTGTATTCCCAGTCATGTAAAATCCATAGATTATGGCCAAAGGAATTGACTGATTTCCTTATGAACTGTAACTCAGTAAAATCTTTGCAATTGTTGCGTCTTTATATTTTTGTTCAGTGTCATTAACAACTTTGGCTTGCTTATATAGGCTAGAGCAGGTACTACCTGTTTTCTGAAATGGGTGCGAGAGGGATGTTTCGAACGTGGCTCGCACTTTCATGACGTGCTGAAACCCCATATTCTCAACCACCGAGAATGGGCGCATAAACACCTATCGCTCTTGTAATTTCTTTTGGTACGGTCAGAATCGACTGCGAAAAGCTGCTTGAATGCAGAGGAGACAATTGTCTCTTTTGCGTTTCTGTCTTGCTTTGGTGGTAGGAATAGTGGGGTGATTTCGGTGTAAATGTGTCAACATGTTTGAGGTGTTGGCAGCTGCATAGGCTATTATCGTTGAACAGTGGTGACGTACTGTTGAAGTTTCTTCCATAACTCTGTCCATCGCCGTTGAAATCTACTGGGAAGCCAGAATGTTCCCAAACTGGAGAGTTAAACAATGGAGAATCCTCCTGGTTTATCAACCCCAACACTCACCATATTGAGATAAAAACAGCTGCATTAGGCCTTTAAAACCTGTTAAGGACAGACGTTCCGCCTGCGGAACCCCTAGCCAACAGCTAATGGCATCGCACGGCGCGAAATACAAAACCAACTAAAATACCACAATTCAATTTTCTCAATCAACTATTTTTCAACTATTTTACACCGTTTTAAAGATAAGACTCTCCTTTATCTAACCACATTGTCCGATTTCAAAAAGGCTTTACAGCGAAAGCAAAACATTAGATTATGTGAGGAGAGTACCCTGCCAAAAATAATCACAGCCATTTTCAAAGCAAGCATATATGTCACAAAAACCAAAACCACAGCTAAATGCAGCACTAACCTTTGATGGTCTTCATCAGATGACACTCCTAGGACATTATGTTATACATGTTTTGTTCAATCAAGTTCATATTTATATCAAAAACCAGCTTTTTACATTAGCATGTGATGTTCAGAACTAGCATACCCACCGCAAACATCCGGTGAATTTACTAAATTACTCACGATTAACGTTCACAAAAAACATTATTTTAAAACCTCTTCAGCGTCTCGTCCCGTCAGTGGGATCAAAATCCAGCGAAAAATCATATCGCCATTAGCATAACAAAATTTAATAATGTTTTATTTTTCAAATTATATCGTTTTATAGATACACCTCTCCTGAATCGACCCACGTCGTCCGATTTCAAAAAGGTTTTACAGGAAAAGCAAATCATTAGATTATGTTAGGAGTCCATCGTAAAAAGCAGCAACAGCCATTTTCCGACCAACCACATGCATCACAAATAACCAAAAAACAGCTAAATGCAGCACTAACCTTTTTACAAACTTCATCAGATGACACACCTAGGACATCATGTTACACAATGCATGCATTCTTTTGTTCAATAAAGTTCATATTTATATATGAAAACAGCATTTTACATCGGCGTCTGACGTTGACTAACTATTTTCCCGTCAAAAGCATCCGATGAAACAGTGCTACAATTTACTGAATTACTATTCGAAAACATGTTTAAAATGTAATATTGTCATTCTAAGATTTATAGATGAATATCTCTTGAAAGCACCTGTCATACCAGATTTTAAAATAACTTTACTGGGTAATCACACTTAGCGATAAAAGGGGATGCGATACTCAGAAAATGAGCTAGTAAATACAGCTCGGCGCCATCTTGGAACAATCGCATATCACATCTAATGTTGTATAATATTGTCAATAATCCCTTACCTTTAGTTGTCTTCATCAGAAAGCACTTCCAGGCATCCCAGGTCCACAACAGATGTATTTTCGGTCGAAAAAGTCCATCCTTTATGTTCCATTAGCTTGCTGTTGTTAGCGCGTCCGAAGGGTGTATCCAACTACTCTGCCGTGCGCGCCACAGCTGTTTCGAAATAATACTTTTTCACATTTAGGTTTGTTCAAACATGTCAAACGTTGTATAACAAATCTTCAGGGCCTGTTTCAACAAGAGAGCCAATAAGATTCGAGGGGGATGATTTCATTGTGTTTCAAAACGTTTCCAAAGGTGGGGGTAGACAGGGCCGCCGGCGTCATAATGGTGATGGCCCTCCCGCAGTGACCAATTTCCAACGCGTCTCATTCACTGAGTTTCGACAGTAGAAGGCTCAAAACACTTTGTAAAGACTGGCGACATCTTTTGGAAGCAATAGGAAGTGCTCAATGAACGATTTCTCACGGTGTGAATAATAGGCGACGACGTGAAGTTGAGTCCACAATTCAGAATTCCACTTCCTGGTTCAATCGGTCTCGGGGTTTTGACGTTGAAACCAGAGTTGCAAACACTTGTTGATATTCTGATCTTTGTGGCAATTCATATCTGCCAGTGAAATACTTTAACACGTCTTCTCTTGAGATTAAAGGTCATACGAGCCAAGAATGCCCCACCCCAATACTCAACTGGTGGACCAAATGACCCAGAACGTGGTCAATATGGACCGCAGGTTGGGCTTCGACCCCTGGTATCATATGAACACAAAACATGGAAGAATGTGTAGAATTGCAGAAAATTAGCTTTTAAAACGGCAAAAAAATATCTGCTCCATGTTAAATGTGTATAATTGCGGGAAATTTGCTTTAAACTGCAAAATGTTCTCTCTGCCAACAAGAGGGGTGTGAAGTTTTTTTGGGGGGGAGGGGGGCGCATGGGTTGTGAGGTGGGCGTTTACTACGCTGTGTAATTACATTATCCATCTAGACCTTTTGCCACCTAGGAAATTTGTGTCTGGACCTTCTCAAATAGTACTTGAGTACCCCTGGCCTAGACGATATCCAAAACAAATAGCAATACACTAAATTCATACATTTTCTGTTTTCAGTTGTAAACACAATACCACACATTTTTCCAAAGTATTCAATAATGTTGCTGTGCATTTCCAATGAAATCAAGGCATTAGAATATACCAGAGGGCTTACGCTGGTTTTTGTTGAGCAAAACGCGCCAGCGAGACTAACGCTGCGTACAGAGCCCTCGTCTCACTCGCCCTCCACGCACTGTAGGCTACAATACCTTGAGTTTCCCTGTATGTTTGATTTTCATTAAATCATACATGGTTGTTTTTCTGGCCTAAAATACATTAGTTCATAAGGGAAGATGATTGTGTGTATAGCCTACAGAATTCTGATCAGTTATACCATTCATGCCAAAATATTCGGATCAGGTAAAAGCAGACATTGGCAAGAGACCAGGCTTTATGGAATCTAGGTCAATACTTCAAAAATGTTTAGTTATGAAATGCCCACCTTGTACCAATGTTTGTCCTCTGTAGTTGCTTGCACATCTTTGTTTTCTGAAAGCCATACTTTTTCAATAATTGTTAATCAAATACCAGTACCGACTGTTTCCTTGTTGAGATTCAATTGGCGCATTTGTTCGGCGTTGCCATCTTAGAGCAACAGCAATGAGCAAACAGTCGGTGGTTGCCTGGCGGGCTACTTTTTCTATTTGGCTGGCTACTCGATGTGCTTGAGGAAAACATTGCAATGGGATTTAAAAAAATGTAATCACTTTAATTAATTTTTTATTGGCTAAAAGCTGGCTTTTACCGGCTAAAGGAAACCCTGTTCCACTGGTGGTTTGTAGTGATTTGCGATGACGGTAATTATTTGTTGCTGTAAAGTGCATAATCTGCCAGGTGCCTGGTCCAAACTAGCCCCCAGACTTTGAAACTGAAGAATAGGAATTTTTAGTTACGAAACTGGTATGAGTTAAGCCTACATATTGCCTTGGATATAAAGTGTACTTGGGTTTTGCACCTGGGGAATAGCCTAGTAAATCGGTGACTGACGACCATTCCAGCACTTTTACCCTGGCCTTGCCAAGTCCTGCTGTTTTATTTTCCAGTCCTTTGAGTACTAGAAAAACAATCGCATAAAAACTCTGAAGGTGATTCTGTTTCTATCCGTAATGATTTCACCCTTGATTTGTTCCGAGCCTCACGGATAAGATAGCAGTCTGTCACAGTGCTTGAGATTCACTCTGACTTATGTACTCCACTCTAGGCGTCAATTACCTCAACTTCCAGCTGACCCTGTCAATTTACCTATTATGTGGTCTGACTTGATTGTTAAATGGGCAGAGGTATGTTCATTCATTTGACCTCATTCCTCTACTCCTCTCTGTGGTCCTGTGTGGCACAGTTGATAGAGCATGGTGACTGCAATACCAGGATCGAGGGTTTGTTTCCCGCTGGGGGCCACCCATATGAAAATGTTTGCATGATTGTAAGTCGCTTCAGATAAAATTGTCTGCTGAATGTGTTGATTATTATTAAGATCTCTTTTTCTAGGAACACCATCTCCAGAGGGCCATGTCGGCTCAGTCAGTGTATGGAGAGAAACACAACATGGTCATCCCCGTCCCGGAGGCAGACGGCAACATCGCCTACTACGAGTCCCTCTACCCCGGGGAGTTCAAGATGCCAAAGCAGCTTATTCACATACAGCGTGAGTAGTGGACCTGGCTGCAAGTCTCTAGTACCCTATACTACCGCTCAGTCCCAAATCGCCCCAAACACCCTCCCTATGCACTTTGGGCAATCTGACAGGATTTGATTGGTATAAGTAATATGATGAATCTTCCACCTAGCCTATCAGAGGGCCTGGTGGAACTGTTTCCATATTGATTGCAGCTGGCAGATCCTCTGAGATCACAAGTCCCTAGGACGTTGGGTCTAGGTGTCCATTTGGTTGTACCTCCTCAGCCTGGTTTATGGAGAGGTGTTGATAACATCTGTATATGTGGGTTATCTGTTGCTAGGCAATAGAGTGATGAGTAGTTTTAATGCCCTGATATCAGGAGCTGGTGGCGAAAAGTTTCATTAACCAATCCATATACAATCTCGAAGTCAGCTGTAACTGTCGATAGTAAAACGTTGTTTGAGTGAACCTGAATCCGGAAAATGAAAGGTCAAGTTGCTTCTGTAGACTCCTCCTCCCCACCACTATATGGCAAGGAGTTTTGTTGGTAGTAGTTGGGACTTCTAAGGCATAATTCTCAAACGTTGTGGGATCTAGCCTTAGTAGTAATTTAGTAGGCCTAATCCTCTTGTACATGAATCATACTATTTGTTATTGCTCAAGATAAGAGCTCAGCTAAATATTATTTCCTGGGCTTTTGCCATTATTGTCCGATGTGAGATGGGCCTGGAAATTGCCAGGGTACTCACTAATATTATCACCATACTTAGGTGCCGATTCGATAATGTGCTCTGATGATCCAAACATATTGCTCACCATATGTCTGATGATCCAAACATATTGCTCACCATATGTCTGCTGCAGAGAGGAAAGACTAAAACTAGTTTTGATCAGTCAGTGAAATAAGTTCTGAAAGTTGTTGGCTCACTATTTATAAAGATGGGATGAAAAATAGGTACAGCCAACTAGCGCTAGCTAACGCTACCTACAGTAGCAAAACAATTGTTACTTAGAGTCAAATATCTATATCCTCCCAAAATAATATTGCGATATGTAACTTGATTTTTTTCCCCCACAACTTTTTCTGTGTCATTATAGCTAGGCAATTACGTTAATTCATGTTACCTTGTTAGTAGAGGCTGCCGGAAACTCAATCTAACATGATTGGAATTTAAATGAAGGTGTGTTTGTTTTGGATTCAGGATTGTGATCAGTCTTGGGCTTTGAAAGTGTCATTGGCTAAATTTTAAATGCAGTTGCCAAGATGCTGCCATGAAGTTTCTCTGGCTCGATTTGCTGAACCGACCAAATGTAAATTAATCACTTTACCCCAATCAATACAACCATTGCTTTAGTCAGAATTGAAATACTAGTAGCTCGGGACATAAGTCAGCATTATGTCAAACTGGGAAGATGGGCTAGAAGGTCTCTCGTATCCCGTAATAGGAAAGGGGAGCATCTAGCTCTAATTTTGAACTGTTGAAATGGAAATGCATTGGCTTAAGCACCAGGCTACTGTGATGCTACTACGTTAGCATGTGTGCTCAGTGGTAACAGGAGAGCTACACTGGGGCGTCATGGATGCGTAGCTTTTGCCGGCGTGGGCAGACCTTAAGCGTTCTCTGGTGTGAGCCACATGCCAAATTCTTGAAAATAGAACCAGTGTGTAAATTTACTAGGCTGTTGTAGCCATCAATTGTTTTATTAACAATCAGTCACCCATATTAGCAAACGTATTTCATTTCAAACTTCACATTTCTCTAGTATAGGCTACTTATCATCATGAACAATATCAGAAAGTACCTGTGAAAATGATCGGTATGGTCTGTCTAACTTTAGATTTGTACTCCATTCCCATTCTCGTGTCTGAAGTTCACACCTCTCCCTCTCTCACCTGTAGCTTTCACCCTGGACACGGAGCAGCCGGACTATGACCTGGACACAGAAGACGAGGCGTTTGTGAACAAGCTAAAGAAGAAGATGGAGATCACCTTCCTGCAGTTTGAGGAGATGGTCGACCGTCTGGAGAAAGGCAGTGGGCAGCAGGTAAGTCTTGGATCTGCATCCCAAATGGCACGCTATTCCCTACATATAGTGCACTACTTTTGACGGGAGCCCTAAGTGCCTTGGTCAAAAATAGTGCACTACACGGGGAATAGGGTGTCAATTGATGGGAGAAGAGGGAGTAGCCGACAATGGGCTGTCATAGCATCAGACTAGCATCCTGTCCAGGGGGTGTCCTGTCTTGCACATCAAGCGTGTCACGCTACAGAAACCAGAAATGGTTACTCTACAGTCAGGGGATCAGAACAGAGACCCTGCCACCTCCCAAATGTGACCCCCTGCTCCTCCCTCACTTCTTCCCCCGATCAGGCGGTGAGCCTGCAGGAGGCCAAGCTGCTGTTGAAGGAGGATGACGAGCTGATCAAGGAAGTGTTTGACTATTGGACCAGGAAGAGGAAAAACGGCAAGCACAGCACGCTGCACCCCACTGTGAAGCAGGAGAAGAGGGACGGCTCCAGCACCTCAGACCCCTACGTGGCTTTCCGCAGGAGGACGGAGAAGATGCAGACCAGAAAGGTAGGATCCCACCTCTAAACCAGGGGCAAGTCAAATTTTATTTGTCACATGCGCCGAATACAACAGGTGTAGACTTTACCGTGAAATGTTTACTTACAAGCCCTAACCAACAATGCAGTTAAAACATATGTATAATATAGATATCAAATCATTAAAGAGCAGCAGTAAAATAACAATAGCGAGGCTATATACAGGGGGTACCGGTACAGAGTCATGTGCTGTGGCAGTGGTTAGTCGAGGTAATATGTACATGTGTAGGTAGAGTTATTAAAGTGACTATGCATAGATAATAACAGAGTAGCAGCACTAAAAGGGGGGGGGCAGCAATGCAAATAGTCTGGGTAGCCATTTGATTAAATGTTCAGGAGTCTTATGGCTTGGGGGTAGAAGCTGTTTAGAAGCCTCTTGGACCTAGACTTGCCGTGCGGTATCAGATTGAACAGTCTATGACTAGGGTGGCTGAAGTCTGACAATTTTTATGGCCTTCCTCTGACACCGCCTGATATAGAGGTCCTGGGTGGCAGAAAGCTTGGCCCCAGTGATTTACTGGGCTGTTCGCACTACCCTCAAGAGGCCGAGCAGTTGCCATACTAGGCAGTGATGCAACCAGTCAGGATGCTCTTGATGGTGCAGCTGTAGGACCTTTTGAGGATCTGATGACCCATACCAAATCTTTTCAGTCTCCTGAGGGGGAATAGGTTTTGTCGTGCTCTCTTCACGACTGTCTTAGTGTGTTTGGACCATGATAGTTTGTTGATGTGGACACCAAGGATCTTGATGCTCTCAACCTGCTGCGCTACTGCGTCGTCGATGAGAATGGGGGCGTGCTCGGTCCTCCTTTTCCTGTAGTCCACAATCATCTCCTTTGTCTTGATCACATTGAGGGAGAGGTTGTTGTCCTGGCACCGCACGACCAGGTCTCTGACAAAATTATAAGGGGTAGTTGACATGATTCCCGTACACAGATAAAGCCTAGTCCTGGTCAATAGAAATTCCTGTTGAGCATGGTTTTTAGTTTAGGACTAGGCTTTATGTGTCCAGGAAACTGGCCCCAAGTGTGTGTGTGTGTGTGTGTGTGTACCCCTACGCATTTCCATTTCAACTAATCATAGGCTTACCCTAGGTTATTGACAGCAGATGAGTCAATTAATGGTGAAATTGCCCCCCTCAGAACCGTAAGAACGAGGAGGCTGGGTATGAGAAGATGCTGAAACTGCGGCGGGACCTGAGCCGAGCCGTCACCATCCTGGAGATGATCAAGAGGAGGGAGAAGAGCAAGAGAGAGCTGCTGCACCTCACCCTGGAGATCGTAGAGAAGAGGTGGGTACTACTCATAGATGTACAGTAGTTATTTATTTATTTTTAAGTCATGTTGCTAGGATGCCAGTCATCTTAGTCAGGACAACTTTCATTCTGGAAACTGATTAAATGTGGTAAAATATTGTATACAACAATGCATTTGTAGATATCTGCTTGGGTATATGTTTGCTAGCTAGCCAGCTTGCCAACCATTAATTAGGCCTATACGATCTCTGGTACTACTGTAGTGGAATGGTTGGGATCTGTTTAAGAGACTAGAGTTGGACTTCTGTTGCAAAACAGTGTTTTAAATCAGTTTTGATTGTCTGGTGATTTGATCGAGATCCAGTTGAGTTATTCAACTGGTCGATTATAACTTGACTTTGCCCTTCCAGGAACGTTATGTCGGACTTCGGTGGTGAGATCATGGCTGAAGTGCTGGCCCAGCGAGCTCTGGCCAAGCCTGCCCATATTATTCCCCTGGCGCCGCTGACCAACAGCAACCAGTACAGACATCAGGACCACATGGACCACAAGGAGTACAAGTCCAACAAGGTGTGTGTGTGTGTGTGTGTGTGTGTGTGTGTGTGTGTGTGTGAGAGAGGAAAAAAAGAGGTCGATCTCATTGGTCCAGATTCACATAGTGTCTCGTAGTAGGAGTGCTGCTGATCTAGGATCAGTTTTGCCTTTTGGATCACAATGGAGAAAGTGACCTGATCCTAGATCAGCATGTCTGCTCAGAGATACTTTGTGAGTACGGGCCAATGACTCAAAGGCTTTTTCCTGCTTTCCCCCAAACAATTGCTAGCAAGTGAGTGACGAATTGAAATGTCTGTCATTCCCTTCTAGCCGGAGAAGACTGATGTCGTCAGGCAGAAGAGGAAGTATGAGAGGAAGCCTAAAGTCTTACCCCTGTCAGCTGCTGCCCCTCACTACTCTGGCCCCTCTGTGTTCAACGCTAAGGACGTCCACCAGTATGACTTCCCCAGCTCAGATGATGAGCTGCACTCCCAGGTAGGCAGAGCGGTTAGACATGGGCTGCTTCCCAAATGGACCCCTAGACCCAGCGTCCTATGCACTTGGAGATCTGAGATGATTTGATTGGTATAAGCAATATGGTGAGACTTCCACCTAGCCTATCAGAGGGCAAGATGGAGCTATGATCATATTATTATCACCTGTCAAATCTCCAAGTGCTTAGGGTGGATTTGGGATTGGGCCTTGGACATCTGTGGGGGAAACTTCTTTATTTGGTCATAATGTCATTTTGGTGACCTGTGACTGCTCTCCCTCGCTCCAGATGCACTCAGGCTCCTCAGAAGCTGAGGAGGAGAATGACCCAGATGGTTCCTTTTCATTCCGAAGGAAAGCAGGCTGTCAATATTATGCTGTGAGTATAAATGACTCCATCTGATAAGTTTATTATACATTTACACAAGTTCATTTTGTACCCAAAATCTGTACATTATACACTATATGACCAAAAGCTTGTCAAACATCTCATTCCAAAATCATGGGCATTAATATGGAGTTGGTCCCCCCTTTACTGCTGTAACAGCCTCCACTCTTCTGGATAGGCTTTTCACTAGATGTTGGAACTAGGGATGCACGGTATATCGGTGAACATATCAGAATCGGACGATATTAGCTAAAAATGCAAACATCGATATCGTTCTGATGTCTAGTAACGCTGCTGTTAAAAACCGATGTCAAAGCTACCGCGCATACCTATATGACGTAATGATGCCACGTAAAAGTTTGCACTACACGTGCAACACAGCATTCCTAACCTAGCCCACACAATGTCTGCTGTGTGGACCGAGCAGTCATTTGAAAGAGTAAGAACATATTAGCGAGACAGCTCAAAGACGAAATCCAGTAAAGCCAAGATAATGACGTTCATTGCCCTTGACAATCAACTGTTCTCTGTCATGGGTGATGTTGGCTTTCGCAGACTGGTTGAGCACCGGTACACACTACCAAGTGCGCTATTTTTCAGATGCTGCCCTACCGGAGTTGCACAGTAATAGCATCACTGCTATTAGCTTCATTACATGCATACTATGGAATGCCGTTTGGGACTTTGCGTGTCAAAAAAGATATACACAGTACAGATACTTGTTGTTCGCCTACTGAAATTGAACTTCAGTTCATGAAAAATAGCTAGGCAGCTACTTAACCCTGTTGCCCAAAGCTAATGTTATAAGCAGCTAGCTAGCTTCATCTGGCTAGTGAGACTCGACGGGACCGGGTTATGTGTTGTGAAGCTAGCCACAATAAGGATTAGACACAATAGTGGAATTTGCGGTTTGCCTTCAAATTAGAGGTATGTCATTGACAGTGATCCAAATTAATACAAATAGTAGAATTATGCTATACTTTTGTCAACATTGTCGTGTTGTTTGACACGTCAAATAGTGTTGTCAAAAAAGATGCGTCAAATAACACTATTTGACATGTCAAACAACACGACAATGTTTCAGTAGCTATAGTTAGCTAGCTAACTATATAGCTGTCATCTAAAATAACCGTAATTTATAGGAGTTCTTATTTGATTGTGGTCGGACCCTTCTATGTAAAGCTAGCCACAATAAGGATTAGCCACAATAGTGGACTTTGCGGTTTGCCTTCAAAATAAAAGTAAAGCATAATTCTACTATTTGTATTAATTTGGATCACTGTCAATGCCATACCTCTATTTTGAAGGCAAACCGCAAATTCCACTATTGTGTCTAATCCTTATTGTGGCTAGCTTCACAACACATAACCCAGTCCTGTCGAGTCTCACTAGCCAGATGAAGCTAGCTGGCTGCTTATAACGTTAGCTTTGGGCAACAGGGTTAAGTAGCTGCCTAGCTATTTGTCATGAACTGAAGTTCAATTTCAATAGGCGAACAACAAAGGGCTACCTAGCTAATACTTACAAGGATTCCTAAATCATTGCTAAGAATAATGAAAATGACTGCAGTTTCTACTGGTCACTGTTTTCAGGGTGGTTGTATTGGTGCTAGCTAGGTACCAAGCTAAAGCTAGCTACTCCAGAAGTTGCGGTCGAACAAATGATGCTTTATTACCAACGCGGTATTGTAAACATATCGTTCGTGGCTGGTGTTTGCAGACTTTTTTGTACAGCTTTGACAGTGCTACTGTATCTTTTTTGACACGCAAAGACCCAAACGGCGTTCCATAGAAATCCTGGTTGAGAATGAAACGACTGAACGAAACAGCACAGCAAGTAAGTGAAAAAAATAGGTTTTGATTATGTTTTACTGGTAATGGGGACATGCGTAAATGCCAACAAAATAACTTGTTGGTGTGTGTAACCTTTATTTAACTAGGCAAGTCGGTTAAGAACAAATTCTTATTTACAATGACGGCCTGGACGATGCTGGGCCAATTGTGCGCCGCTGTATGGGACTCCCAATCACAGCCGGCTGTGATACAGCCTGGATTTGAACCAGTGTCTGTTGTCAAGCCTTATGCAGTGCCTTAGACCGCTGTGTGTGTGTAACTATTTAACTGTACTAGAATGCTTAAAAGGCCGCAAACATTTTAAATATGTTATCGGTATTATTTATTTTGTCAAGAAAAATATCGCTATCGGCCAAAAATGTCATATCGGTGCATCACTAGTTGGAACATTGCTGCGGGGACTTGTTTCCATTCAGTCATAAGAGCATTAGTGAGGTCGGACACTGATGTTGGGCAATAGGCCTGGCTTGCAGTCAGCGTTCCAATTCATCACAAAGGTGTTCGATGGGGTTGAGGTCAGGGCTCTGTGCAGTCCAGTCAAGTTCTTCCACACCGATCTCGACAAATCATTTCTGTATGAACCTCACTTTGTGCACGGGGGCATAGTCATTCTGAAACAGGAAACGGCCTTCCCCAAGTTGGAAGCACAGAATCATCTAGGATGTCATTGTATGTTGTAGCGTTAAGATTTCCCTTCACTGGAACTAAGTGGCCTAGCCCGAACCATAAACAGCCCCAGACCATTATTCCTTATGTGGCCTACCACTTCGCGGCGGAGCCGTTGTTGCTCCTAGACATTTCCACTTCACAATAACAGCACTTACAGTTGACCGGGACAGCTCTAGCAGGGCAGACATTTGATGAACTGACTTGTTGGAAAGGTGGCATCCTATGACGGTGCAACGTTAAGTCACTGAGCTCTTCAGTTAGGCCATTCTACTGGCAATATGTCGATGGAGGTTACATGGCTGTCTGCTCGATTTTATTCAACTGTCAACAACGGGTGTGGCTGAAGTAGCCGTGTCCACTGATTTGTAGGGGTGTCCACATACTTTGTGTATATTTGTTTAATTCAAAACAAAATGCAGGAAGTTGAACATACACGTAATCATATTGTCCCTGTGGCATTCTGTCTGGCCATGTATTGTAACTTGCATTATAAATAATATGCCATTTAGCAGACGCTTTTATCCAAGACTAGTTAGTCATGAGTGCATCATGTTTTTACGTGTGGGTGGTCCCGGGAATTGAGCCCACTATCTTGGCGTTATAAGCGCCATGCTCTACTGAGCTAGAGATCATGTCTAAAACTTGTCCTATGTCTAATGGCTCCTCCTGTGTCTGTCTCACTAGTCTCGGTTGGACCACGGTGGCAGCTGGCCGTGGGTCAGTCCGTCAGAGGGAGGTCTGGGAGACACTCGTTACCGCTACTGCCTCACCACCCTCACCGTGCCACCACGCTGCCTTGGCATGGCACGACGCCGCCTGGGACGGGGGGGCAGGTAGGTTACTGTAGGGTAAAAAGGGCAATCTGGGATTCAAACGGAGGGTTGCCACTGTTTTGGTAAACAGCTGAGTGATGGGGCAGGACAAATATAACCACTCTCCAATTCATATTAAGATCTGTTGATGTGAGATCAATTTAATAGTTTTCTGGGACCAATAGCATGAATGAATGCTTTGCTAACAGAAGGACTTAACCCTGTTCTCTCTCCCTCAGGGTTTTGCTGGACAGGGCGCACACAGACTTTGACAATGTATTTCATGGGCTGGACTCGGAAATGCTTGACCTGCCTGTCCACTCTCCAGTCACAGACAAGTTTGCTAGTACCTCACAAACAAATACCTCGGACAGAACCTCTTCTTCTTATTCTTCCTCTTCTGCGGACCTCAATCGGATACTGTTAAACATTAAGTCGAGCCGATGGAGGCACTTTAGGCCCCGGACACTATCGCTACACGACGAGGACAACACAGTCACAGATCCTTTGTTCAGGAGGCTGGGCAGGAGCCAGAGTCACATCACCTCTACCCTGGCTGGCACCACTGGCCCCCTGAGAGGAGCTAGCCCTACGGCCCCCACAGCTGGTGAGTAAGGCCTGAGGTTATAGGGTTATCTGCACGCACATGCACGGCGTTCCATAGACAAGCACACAGTCCGTGTCTATACACACACAATTCCATAGACAAGTACACAGTCCACGTCTATACACACACACACACACACACACACACACACACACACACACACACAGTCCAAGTCTATATATACACACACACACACACACACACACACACACACACACACACACAATACTAGCACAAAAGTCACTGAATCATGTTTTTTTTAACTAGCTATATGAAAAAGGAGCGACCCTGACTTTGGTAGGTGTTTTAGAAAGGCAATTGGAAAAGTCTACAAGCATGAAATTGTTGAAGACGTGTTGGATTGATTTTTTTCCCCTGCGACCCCTGCTTTTTTGCTGCTGATAGTCTACTTCCCGAATGGCAACCTATTCTCTATAGTGCACTAGGACCCATAGGGTCTGGTCAAAAGTAGTCCATTATATAGGGGGACATTTTGGACACACCCTTAGTTGACCACCACAGTAATAGATTGTCTCTTGTTCCTTTCATGGTGGGGACAAGGTTGTAATGAATGATCAATTTCCTTCATGACTGACATTTGAATGGCTGTGATGTTGGGCATTCATGTGGCGTGGCCTTTCACAGTCAATGAAACGTGTGATCCAGGACCTCTATTCCTGGCGGTGTCAGAAGAAGCCTACAAAAATTTCCATACTCCAGCCACCCAAGTCATAGACTGCTCTCTCTGCTACTGCATTGCAAGCGGTATTTCTTTTTTTAATCTAACTAGGCAAGTCAGTTGAACAAATTCTTATTTACAATGACGGCCAAACCGGACGATGCTGGGCCAATTGTGCGCCACCCTATGGGACTCCCAATCACGGCTGGATGTGATGCAGCCTGGATTTGACCCAGGTACTGTAGTGACGCCTCTTGCACTGAGATGCAGTGCCTTAGACCGGAGCGCCAATTTCGGGATCAAAAGGCTCCTGATCAGCTTCTACACCCCCCAAGCCATAAGGCTGCTGAACAGCTGATCAAATGGCTAACCGGACTATTTGCACACGTATATTGATGCCTCACACAGACACACTTTCATACTTCACATAGGCTGCTGCTACTCTGTTTATTATCCATCCTGATTGCATAGTCACTTTTACCCCTTCCTACATGTATACTGAACAAAAATATGAACGCAACATGTAAAGTGTTGATCACAAATGTTCTATATATACAAAAAGCTTATTTCTTTAAAATGTTGTAGACAAATTTGTTTATATCCCCGTTAGTGAGCATTTCTCCTTTGCCAAGATTATCCATCCACCTGACAGGTGTGGCATATCAAGAAGCTGATTAAACCGCATGATAATTTTGTCATACAATGCCACAGACGTCTCAAGTTTTGAGGGAGCGTGCAATTGACATGCTGACTGCAGGAATGTCCACCAGAGCTGTTGCCAGAGAGAAATTACCATTCAATTATCATAAGCCGTCTCAACGTCGTTTTAGAGAATTTGGCAGTACGTCCAACCGGCCTCCCAACCGCAGACCATGTGTAACCACGCCAGCCCAGGACCTCCACATCCGGCTTCTTCACTTGTGGGATCGTCTGGGGTGGTGAGGAGGAAGGGCTTGGCTCCCCAGTAGGTGGGCCCAGTCATGTTAAATCCATAGATTAGGGCCTAATGAATTTTTCAATTGACTGATTTCCTTGTGAACTGTAACTCAGTAAAATCGTTAATTGTTGCGTTTATTTTTGTTCATTATACATATTACCTCCACTACCTCGTACCCCTGCACATTGACTCGGTACCGGTACTCCTTGTGTAGAGAGGGCTCGTTATTTTGTGTTACTGTCTCCTTTTTATTTTATGCAAATGTTACGTTTTTAATTCTGCATTGTTGGTTAGGGGCTCGAAGGTAAGCATTTCACAGTAAAGTTTACACCTGTTGTATTCGGCGCATGTAACAAATAAAATTTGACTTTAAATATATTCATAACGTGTGTTTGTGGACAGAGGAGAAAGGGATGCTACTGATTACAAAGTATCGTATTGTCCCAAATGGCACCCTATTCCCTATATAGGCCCTGGTCAAATGTAGTGCACTAAAATAAGGTTCCATTTGGGATGGAACCATTGTCCTTTCTACTATCCCATGGGTTCCACAATGATCAATCAGTTTTCATAGCATAGTACCGTTTCACAAGCATTCAAATTGAACCCTTTCTTGGCTCGATGTCACTGCTCACAGTGATCTCACTCTGAGGTGCTGGACAAATGTCAGCCTATTGATTTCTTCCAGAATTGTCATTGTATGTCAGTTGATTGTTTGGAAAGGTATTTGTTAATATTGGATGGCTTTGGTTTTAAAGATGGACTCATTTTTGCTGTTATATTACCTTTTGCAATCGGTTTCTGGCTGTGAGAATGAATGAATGAATGAATGAATGAATGATCTAATACTTTGTCCTATAGTCAGACCAACATTTCATTGTGACTAGTTTGGTGTTAGATAGGTTGGCCTCCTGATCCTAACCCCATTGGCCATGGCTCCTCTAAGGGTCAGTGCTGAGGGCAGAGCACATACACTCAACATCCAGTCTCAGCTCTGAGATGAGGGGGGGCCTCAGTGGGAGTTAAAGCCAGGAGATGGTAGATGTCCAGAAAATACCACTGCTGAGATCTGATTGAATGACCTACAGCCAGGCCCTGCCCTCTGTCCTTCCCCTAGTCCCTGGCTATCACGTCCCCCACAAGCATCATCCCAAACTGCACCCTATTACCTAGTTAGTACTTGTATGGTAGTTAGTACTTGTATGGGCCTTGGTTAAAAGTAGTACACTATATGCAGAAGGTAACATTTTGGTTCCAACTGCGCAGCTCCCCCGGGACTGCCAGTCAGAAGAAATATCAGAGAGAAGCACGAGAGAAGAACTTCACTCAACTTTCTGGGGTTTTCCCCCTTGCCCGTGGAAACCTAACATAATAAAACAAACCCCATCAAAATCCATTTGTTAAAGCTAGAGATCTTTTTTTATTACATAGGCTGCGTCTCAATCACCACATCCGCCAATATCGCCCTTCCGCATCTGTGCTGAAAGGTAGCAGAACTAGAGTGATGTTTATCAGAACATGAGACATCCCGAAAATTGGTCTTCTCACAAAATGGCGTGTGGTGTCCAAACGGTTTGGCCTAAACCATAATGAACACTATTGAAAGATGACTGATGAATACGATGGTGTTCTCCTTTTTGCTCTTGGACGCCCACAAGATTCGTTTGAAGTCGGTATAGCCTTTTCTGCCAATTTCTGTCTGTAGCAGCCTCAAGACTTGTCTGAAGGTCCCGGTGCCATTTTGAAAAATGAATGGAAGTGTATATATGGAGATAGTTTAGTGCCTAAAATAAGGGTTTATTTTGTTACGTTACAGCCTTATTCTAAAATAGATTTTTTTAAATCCTCAATCTACACACACTACCCCATAATTGTTGGAGCAACGTGTACCTAAGAGATTATATGCAACGCAGGACAGGCTAGATAAACTAGTAATATCATCAACCATGTGTAGTTAACTAGTGATTTATGATTGATTGTTTTTTATAAGATAAGTTTAATGCTAGCTAGCAACTTACCTTGGCTTCTTACTGCATTCTCGTAACAGGCAGGCTCCTTATGGAGTGCAATGTAAAGCAGGTGGTTAGAGCGTTGGACTAGTTAACCGTAAGGTTGCAAGATTGAATCCCCAAGCTGACAAGGTAAAAATGTGTCTTTCTGCCCCTGAACAAGGCAGTTAACCCACCGTTCCTAGGCCGTCATTGAAAATAAGAATGTGTTCTTAACTGACTTGCCTAGCTAAATAAAGGTGTAAAAAATAAATGAAATCTGCCATTCTGATTAATCAGTCGACCTCTACCTTATATAGACAGGTGTGTGTGCCTTTCCAAATCATGTCCAATCAATTGAATTTAACACAGGTGGACTCCAAGTTGTAGAAAATCTCAATCATGATCAATGGAAACGGGATGCACCTGAGCTAAATTGCGTCTCATAGCAAAGGTTTGTGTAGATTGAGTACACTTAAAAAAATATTTGATCCACTTTAGAATAAGGCTGTAACATAACAAAATGTGGAAAAGGTCAAGGTCTGAATATTTTCTAAATGCACCGTACTTAAAATTGTTTCCTGATTTTTGTATATAGGACAGACACGTCAGAACAAACTTTTTGGGGGAATATGTTATTCAGTGTGTTTCTATTGGCTGACAGCGGTAATGCCAAATTCAATGTTTCATCCAATAGTTTTTTGATACCTTAAGGGGTCTTAAAATTCAAAATCAAATATAAATAATCCTTGGTATGACCATCTTAAAACAATTCCATATGTTAGTGGCTAATGTTGCATTGGTTCTAAGCTTTCAATGCAACATTCCAGAAACAAAAGGAACTGTGCAAAACTTTGCATGCAAAACTATGGAAGACATTTTGTTGTAGGCAGGACACATCAGAGTAGGATTCCATTGCATTGACAGTCAACTCAGGCCCGTAGTCTACACAGATCGGTGTGTCGTAACCAATCAGAGCTGCAGTAGGCCTATATGCAAATAGACCATTGCCATAATGCCTCTGTGCCATTCACTTTGAACTGGACTGTTTACAGTATGAGCAGTCGTGAGTAGATGCGCTTGTTTTGAAAGTGAGAGCTGCATGTAGCGACGTGGGCACATTTGTTCATATCATTTACTAGTTAGGGAGTTGAAAGCCCAGTTATAGATAATTTGTAGTCAGCAATGGGGCAGTGATTGCTTCATACAAGAGTACAGAACATGTACATTTCTAGACCTATGTGAAAAGTGAGTCGGGTAAAGAGCTTATTTTTGTTCTTAAACAGGTAGTGTTGTATTTTGAGACTGGCTTGAATAAGCTAAGTAGCCAATGGGCACAGGGTAGCGTAATAATGTTATGGGAATACTAATGCATTTTATTTTGTAAAGGGGTTTCTTGCCTCAAACAACACGTTCAGTCACCTCCTTGTCTGAAGGACAAGTGGATAAACAGGTTAATGTCAAGCCCTGCATGGTTTTTCTCTCAAAAGTCTCATGGAATGTAGGCCTACATTGAACACCACACATTGGCTGCTACTATAGGCTGAATGATAGAACAGCTATTTCCATGTTATGGGATGCATTCCCCATTGTTTTTGTGATGCTAGGCCTACATTATGATCATCCACAGTAGCCTACTTGACCACTGTCTGAAACTAACTTAAAGCGGGTTCAGCCTCAGTGTTCACAGTAAACGCACGCTAGAAGTTGCACAGAATTTTCACAATGTTCAAGTTTGTGCTCGGCAGACCTGAAATTTGCACAGTGACAAAAAGATTGGACGGAAAATTGGTTGCACCCCATATTGATGTGGCCGATCCGTGTGACCGGTTCTCTTTTCTCTCTCTGTGTTTCCTACAGCTTTCACCGCCCAGCAATACCAGCAGCATCAGGAGCAGCTGGCCTTGATGCAGAAACAGCAGCTTGAGCAGATCCAACAGCAGCAACAAGCCAACAGCGCCACCTCCACTGCCAACAGCACACAGGTTTGCCTGCTCTCTGACCTGGGCTGCTCAGTATTCGATTACTGATCTAGGAGGGACCGGATCCTAGATCTGCACTCCTGATCTTGAGATGCATGTTACATATAGCTCCTGTCTCTGTCCATCTCAGGTAGTCTCTTCAGTTTTGTGTTAATAAGTTCTTGTTGTTCCCCTCTTCCAGGTTTTGGTCTCCAAGATGTTAGATTCTGCCAGTGCCCAGTTTGCTGCAACTGCCCTGGTGACCACAGACCAGCTGCTGGCCTTGAAGGCTAAGGATGAGGAAGGGCCAGGCAGTGGGGTCAACGGGGTCCTTTCACCCTCAGGTAACATTGACTGCACCAAAGCGTTTTGTATTAAAAGAAGAGCTTGAAAGAAAGGAGAAACTCGCACATTGCGTTTGTAGGTATCACTTTGGACTTTGAAAACTGACCAATGCCATAAGGCCGGTATGTAAGCTAAAAAAAAACAAGTCAATCCGGTAAGGGCAGTGTGCAAGTTTGTCTTTTTCTTTCAACATATCATCAAATAATTCCCCCGCACCTGCAACAAGTAATCTCACACCTGCAAGTGCTTTTCCAATTAAACGCAGAGCTTTCACAGAAGCAAACAAAAGGTTGGAACCGATCAAAGGGGATACTGCTTGTATAGCTTCAGCAAGTACCATTCAGACGTAATGATTTGTGTTCTGTTCTCCCTTCCAACAGGTGTCTACAAGGGCTTGCACCTCACTAGCACAGCATCTCCGTCGCCTGCTGCCCCCACCCCTAGCCCTCTGACCACCACTACCCCCTCCTCCCCCTTCCTCTTGCCCAGCACTTTCAATAACGGCACCCCCACACCCACACCAATGCTGCCAAGTCCACCGCCACTCAGGTCCTGATGGGGAACAACAACCACCTCCGTCTGAGCATGTCCTCCCCCGGGGGTCCCGCTGGGGGGGCCCTCACCAAGCGCCACATACCCCGGACACTAAGCCACGCCCACGTCGCTGTGTCGTCATCTGCCTTAAAGCTGGCCGCCACCGCTAACTGTCAAATTCCCAAGGTCTCCACAAACACCCCGTCAATGGACATGGTGCCAAGGTGAGAGAGGGGGAGGGAATGGATGTGTGTGTGCCTGTCACAAATGGCACCCTAATCCCTTTATAGTGCACTATTGGCCAGGGCTCTGATAGAGCTGTAGTATACTACAGAGGGAATAGAGTCCATTTGGGACACACTGTAGAGAAATTGACTATTACTTGGTGTTCAGATCACCGTAGCTTAAACTGCTGATTCAGGAATATTACCTACCGGTCCGTTTGAGTCAATAATGAATGTAGATATTGTTGAACAGTCTCTGATTTGTTCATATTTTCTCTCCACCTGCATCCAGGGAAAATCAGGATCAAGACAAGCCAGCACTAAACAGCATATCGGACAACACAGTGGCCATGGAGGTCACGTAGCCTCCGAACACGGGCAGGACTAAGGGCTCAGCCGGGAACTCATTTAGGTGCTATGCATCGTAGAGTTGTGAATGCAAGAGGCAGTGGTATGTGCTCACACAGCATGCAACACTGTCTCCATGGCAACTGTTGGGACTTAATTGCAATGCTTGTCTTTTTTTTTTTTTACTGTTAATAAGATATCAACGTCTGTAAATTATGAATATGGCAATTGTAAGTACAGTAGTGCATATTTGTAATACCCTACCACCCTTGTATATAACATTACTTGAATACAGAAATTGTTCATTTGTGATGTTTTGCACTTGGGATTAAACATTTTCAAAAGACAAACTGCAAGTGGTGTGAGGAGTTGTACAACAGTGTGTCGTCACGTCAGTGCATGGTGTGGAACCTGCTGTTATCTATTTATTGTGCAGTGTTTAGAATTTTTTTCAGTTCGTTTTTAATTATTTGTAAACTCTTCCCTCATTGGTTCCCGTGCTGTAGTCGATGTGTTTAGGTAGCTATGAACTTCTCTGTATTTTGTGTATTGTGAACATAACCAGGCGGTCCTCACTCACAGATTCCTGGTTGTTGGTTCATGTGGAAACAAATGATGACATGCATTCATACAGAGTTGGTGGCTGTGGGTAATCGGTTGCTTAAGATCTTCCATTTTTAATTGTTTTTGAGACAAGTAACAAAATGGGGATGAAGTTCTCAAAAGTCACTGCTGTCTGACTTATCTAAGCACTAGTTTGTTTGGGTTAATGCTGCTTTTATGATTTAGCTCTGGTTTGTTGTCGGATTACCTGTGTTTAAGATGCCTTCCCCAATTATTTTGTGAATTTTTATTTTTGTATCCCCCTTCCGTTTTCTGATAATGATTGTATGCTCCTTAATGAAACTTCATTATTTTGTTACTTGTTGATGAAATATAAGGGAGAAGAATGCAGTAACTGTTTGACTACATGTATCATTCCAGTTTATACATAACGAAAAATTTATAAAAATACATTTCTTTGCTTTTAAAATAATTCTCCTGAAGGCTGCCAGGCCGAGGTAAACGAGTATCGGGTGCCTTCCTTTTGGAAATACAAGCTCTCTTCTGTGAAGAGTACGGTACTTAACAAGGCTACTGGTTAGTTTTTGTACCACAATCTGAATGCCCATTCCAATGGCATCATAATTGATCCATGAGGTTTTTTCTTTGAGACCCTCTAAATGAAAGAAGAAAAAATCCTCCTGAATTCTCACAAATAAAACCCAGGGCATTGTTTGGACCAGCATGTCTTGTTTTTTGTCTCAAATTCACATTGTCCCATGTGTTCATGGTAGGCTGAAGTTACCCTAGACACTGATCTTGGTTCAGTTTTGCATTTTCCCCACAAATGGTTAAGGTTAGAATTGGGGGAGAGGAAGCTGATGCTAGATCTGTACCTAGAGGAAGCAGGGTTGTATTCATTTTGCAACTGAAAACAAGGTCGCATTGGACAAGTTCTGGTAGATCCCTGTGTTTTGGTCGGTTTGCTATTTGAGTGCGACCCTGAGCTTAGTGGTGATGGTTTACTCTAAACTGTACAGTTTAATAGGGATTTGTTGGAATTGGTGATAATGACATACCAAACATTTGTGTCCCAAATGGCAACCCTATTTAGTAAACCAATTTTTTACCAGGCCTCAAGCCGACAAGGTGAAAAATCTGTGCCCTTGAGCAAGGCACTTAACCCTAATTGCTCCTGTAAATCACTCTGGATAAGAGCGTCTGCTAAATGACCAACCATTTTTCCCAAACTCGATCCTGGGGACCCAAAGGGCTGCACGTTTTGTTTTTTTCCCCTAGGACTACAACTGATTCAAATCAAAGCTTGAGATCATTAATTGAATCATATGTGTAGTGTTAGGGCAAAAAACAAGACGCGCAGCCCTTGGGGTCCCCAGGACAGAGTTTGGGAACGCTGGATTAAAATGTAATAGGGCTCGGCTCTGGTCAGGAGTGGTGCAGTGTACAAAACATTAGGAACATCTTCCTAATATGGAGTTGCACCCCCTTTTGCTCTCAGAACAGCTTCGATTTGTCGGGGCATGGACTCTACAAGGTGTCAAATGTTCCACAGGGATGATGGCCCATGTTGACGCCAATGCTTCTCACAGGTGTGTCAAGTTAGCTGGATGTCCATTGGGTGGTGGACCTTTTTTTATTTAACTTGGCAAGTCAGTTAAGAGAGAATTCTTATTTACAACGACGGCCTACCGGGATTAAAAACACAAATCACGACAAGAAAGACAACACAATACTACATAGAGACCTAAGACGACAACCTAGCAAGCAGCAACACATAACACAGCATAGTAGCAACACATGGTACAAACATTGGGCACAGACAACCGCACAAAGGGCAAGAAGGTAGAGACAGCAACACATCACACAAAGCAGCCACAACTGTCCATGATTGTGTCTTTGAAGAGATTGAGATGAAACTGTCCAGTTTTGAGTGTTGAAGCTCGTTCCAGTCACTAGCTGAAGCGAACTGAAAAGAGGAGCGACCCAGGGATGTTTGTGCTTTGGGGACCTTTAACAGAATGTGACTGGCAGAACGGGTGTTATATGTGGAGGATGAGGGCTGCAGTAGATATCTCAGATAGGGGGTTTTATAAATAAGCATCAACCAGCGGGTCTTGCGGCGGGTATACAGAGATGACCAGTTTACAGAGGAGTATAGAGTGCAGTAATGTGTCCTATAAGGAGCATTGGTGGCAAATCTGATGGCCGAATGGTAAAGAACATCTAGCCGCTCGAGAGCACCCTTACCTGCTGATCTATAAACGATGTCTCCGTAATCTAGCATGGGTAGGATGGTCAGTTTGGCAGCTGGGGTGAAAGAGGAGCGATTACGATAGAGGAAACCAAGTCAAGATTTAACTTTAGCATGCAGCTTTGATATGTGCTGAGAGAAGGACAGTGTACCGTCTAGCCATACTCCCAAGTACTTGTATGAGGTGACTACCTCAAGCTCTAAACCCTCAGAGGTAGTAATCACACCTGTGGGGAGAGGGGCATTCTTCTTACCAAACCACATGACCTTTGTTTTGGAGGTGTTCAGGACAAGGTTAAGGTTAGAGAAAGCTTGTTGGACATTAAGAAAGCTTTGTTGTAGAGCATTTAACACAAAATCCAGGGAGGGGCCAGCTGAGTATAAGACTATTATAAATGGATAAGAGAGCTTCCTACTTTCTGAGCTATGTTGTTGATGTAAATTGAGAAGAGCGTGGGGCCTAGGATCGAGCCTTGGGCTACTCCCTTGGTGACAGCCAGTGGCGGAGACAGCAGATTTTCTGACTTTATATGCTGCACTGTTTGAGAGAGGTAGTTGGCAAACCAGGCCAGAGACACCAATACTCCCACAAGAATGGAATGGTCTACCGTATCAAAAGCTTTGGCCAAGTCAATAAAAATAGCAGCACAACATTGCTTAGAATCAAGGGCAATTGTGGCATCATTGAGGATCTTTAAGGATGCAATGACACATCCATAACCTGAGCAGAAACCAGATTGCATACCCGAGAGAATACTATAGACATCAAGGAAGCCAATCAGTTGATTATTGACAAGTTTTTCCAACACTTGATTAACAGGGCAAAATAGAAATAGGCTTATAACAGTTAGGATCAACTTAATCTCCCCCTTTATTTAAAGGATGAACCGTGGCTGCCTTCCAGGCAATGGGAACCTCCCCAGAAAGGAGAGAGGTTTAAAAGGTTGGAGATAGGCTTGGCAATGATAGGGGCAGCAACTTTAAAGAAGGGTCTAAACCAGATGGTTTTTTGGGGTCAAGTTTAAGGAGCTCCTTTAGCACCTCGGACTCAGTGATTGATTGCAGGGTGAAACTTTGTAGCGGGGCAGGAGAAAAAGAGGGAGAAGCATCAGGGATAGTCGCGTAAGAAAGGGTGGGAGATGAGGAAATGTTGGACGGGCAAGGAGGCATGGCTGAGTCAAATAGGAATCCTGACTAAATGAAGTGGTGATTAAAGAGCTCAGCCATGTGCTTCTTGTCAGTAACAACCACATCAACACTAAGGGACATGGGCAGCTGTGAGGAGGGTTTATTCTCCAGGTCTTTAACCGTTTTACAGAACTTCTTGGGGTTAGACCCACAGAGAGAGAACTGCTCCTTAAAGTAACCAACTTTGGCCTTCCGGATAGCCTGAGTGCACTTATTTCTCATTTGCCTGAACGAGAGCCAGTCAGCCTGAGTATGCATGTGCCAAGCCTTTCGCCAAATGCAATTATTGCAATTACTCTGTAAGATCACGGTCGAACTAGGGGCTGAACCTGTTTTTAATTCTCATTTTCTTTATGGGGACGTTTGTTAACAATACCACTGAAAATAAAAAAATTGTCTAGCAAATTCTTGATACACACAGGAAACTGTTGACCTGCAGTGTTGCAGTTCTTGACACACTCAAACTGGTGCGCCTGGCACCTACTACCATTCCCCGTTCAAAGGCACTTAAATCTTTTGTCTTGCCCATTCACTCTCTGAACGGCACACACACAATCCATGTCTCAATTGTCTTCAGACTTGAAAATCATTTAACCTGTTGCCTCCCCTTCATCTACACTGATTGAAGTGAATTTAACAAGTGACATTAATAAGGGATCAAAACATTCACCTGGTCATTCTGTCATGGAAATAGTAGGTGTTCCTAATGTTTTGTACACTTAGTGAATAGGGTGCTATATGCACACCACGAATGAGCAATGTTCAATCAGTGAAAATATATGTATATACACACACCAATATGACACGGGTACATAATTATACACACAAACTCCTAAAGTATACAGTGCATTCGGAAAGTATTTAGACCCCTTGACTTTTTCCACATTGTTATGTTAGCCTTATTCTAGAATTGATTAGATTCAAGAAGAAGAAAAAACAATCTACACACAATACCCCATAATGACAAAGCAAAAACATTTTTTTTTTTTTTTTGGTGGAAATATTACATTTCCATGACTATTCAGACCCTTTACTCAGTACTTTGTTGAAGCACCTTTGGCAGCGATTACATCCACAAGTCTTCTTGGGTATGATGTTACAAGCTTGACACATCTGTATTTGGGGAGTTTCTCCCATTCTCTGCAGATCCTCTCAAGCTCTGTCAGGTTGGATGGGGACAATCTCTGCACAGCTATTTTCAGGTCTCTCCAGAGATGTTCGATCGGGTTCAAGTCTGAGCTCTGGTTGGGCCACTCAGAGACTTGTCCTGAAGCCACTCCTGCATTGGCTGTGTGCTTAGGGTGATTGTCCTGTTGGAAGGTGAACCTTTGCCCGTCTGAGGTCCTGATCGCTCTGGAGCAGGTTTTTATCACGGATCGCTCTGTACTTTGCTCCGTTCATCTTGCCCTCAATACTGACTTGTCTCCCAGTCCCTGCTGCTGAAAAATATCCCCACAGCATGATGCTGCCATCATCATGCTTCACCGTAGGGATGGTGCCAGGTTTCCTCCAGATGTGAAGCTTGGCGTTCAAGACAAAGAGTTAAATCTTGGTTTCATCAGACCCGTGAATCTTGTTTGTCATGGTCCAAGAGTCCTTTAGGTGCCTTTTGGCTAACTCCAAGCGGGCTGTCATGTGCCTTTTACTGAGGAGTGGCCTCCGTCTGGCCACTCTACCATAAAGGCCTGATTGGTGGAGTGCTGCAGAGACGGTTGTCCTTTTTGAAGGTTCTCCCATCTCCACAGAGGAACTCTGAAGCTCTGTCAGAGTGACCATCAGGTTCCTGGTCACCTCCCTGATCAATGCCCTTCTCCCCCGATTGCGGCGTTTGGCCGGGCGGTCAGCTCTAGGAAGAGTTTTGATGATTCCAAACTTCTTCCATTTAATAATGACGGAGGCCACCCTGTTCTCGGGGTCTTCAATGCTGCAGAAAGCTTTTGGTACCCTTACCCAGATTTGTGCCTCGACCCAATCCTGTGTCGGAGTTCTATGGACAATTCCTTCAACCTCATGGCTTGGTTTTTGCTCTGACATGCACTGTCTACTGTGGGACCTTATATAGACAACTGTGTGTCTTTCCAAATCATGTCCAATCAATTGAATTTACCACAGTTGGACTCCAAACAAGTTGTAGAAACATCTCAAAGATGATCAATGGAAATAGGGTGAACCTGAGGTCAATTTTGAGTCTCATAGCAAAGGGTCTGAATACTTATTTACATAAGGGATCTGTTTTTTATTATTAATAAATTGGCAAACATAAAAATTTAAAATAAATTGATTTCTCGTTATGGGTTATTATGTGTAGATGCATTTTAGAATAAGGCTGTAATGTAACAATGTGGAAAAAGTCAAGGCGTATGAATACTTTCCAAATGCACTGTATATGGCTGCGTTTAGACAGCCAGCCCAATTCTGATATTCTTTTCAGTAATTGGTCTTTTGACTAATCAGATCAGTGCTGAAAAAGATCAGATGTGAAAAGATCTGACGTGATTGGTCAAAAGACCAATGAGTGGAAAAATATCAAAATTGGGCTGCCTGTGTGAATGCAGCCAATTTTTATTTCACCAGGTAGGCAAGTTG